>NC_134557.1:17756177-18356177 GCF_025594145.1 Primulina tabacum | reverse complement strand
TTTTTTAGAAGTGATTTCTTTCCTCAACTCTTGAAGAAGAAAAATGAGAGAAAAATTGAGAGAATGGCTCATGCAAATTTCGGCCATGTGAGAATGAGGAGAGAAGGGAGAGCAACTTTCTTGGTTGTGTAAAAAGTGAAGTCCAACTTTTTGCATGCCATGCCTTGGTTAAACAAAAAATTGTCTCTCAACTCTTCACCTCCCATGCATGCATTTTGAATTGGCTTGTAACAATTACAAGGCTCATGGACTTTAATTTAATTGTCTCAAACATATTTGAGCCCAATTAAACTTTACTTGATTTTACTCAAGTCCACCAGTTAAATAATTATTTCAATTAGGCTCTACAAGGCCCAATGTTATTTAATTAATTCAACACTTGAACTAATTTAATTATTTGGACTCTACTAGGCCCACTAGTGTTCAATTAATTCAACACTTGAATTAATTTAATTTAGTCCATAACAATGTTTATGAAAATCACAATTTTCAAATACATTATTCACTTGGCCTACTTTTAATTTAGGAACACATTCATAAATTTAAAAATACATTTCTCTCATAGAAGTCATACTTCTATTTTCTTTACACTTATAAACTCATTTATAATCCGTTCAACACATTGAACTATTTTACTCCTCAACGGGATCTAGAAAGCTAGTACTTGTGTGGCCCTCAATGGTTCATTGATACAGCTAGCCGTGGGTTCACATCTCCATGTGATTCGGACTAAACATGTCCTTATATGAGCATACCCCAATTGCTCCATTCTTACTTATCAACTCCTTGATAACAAGAACGTCAGAATTCAAGTCTGATAGTACCCAACCAATCATGTTAAACGCCTAGCAGCATCGCTTACATGATTCCCTAGATATCAAATGATAGTGCCTGCAAGAACCATTCAATTATGGTTAGCGTACAGTACGGTCCCTTCAACTCATATATCCCGACCGATTCGACAACCATTGGTTTATCGAGAGTTGTCAATGAATCGATACTATGTGTCATGTCATAGTTGCATCGATGGTGTAATCTATGAAACCCCTTTCATAATTACCACCATACTCTGATCAGATATTTCAACCTACATACACATGAGAACACATAGGATATCCATACCCAAAGGTAAGCGGTAAATCCCCGACTACAATGCATCGACTCCTATAAGTTTCGACAGAACACCCAACCTTGCCACCTGATGACCCCATGAGAGTCGGTAAACAAGTCAAAGTGTAATTCTAGCACATAGAGTCTCAATGTTGTCCCGGGTCATAAGGACTAATGGTGTACAACCATAAACTAGGACGTTTCCACTCGATAAGTGAGAACCACTTGGAAAGTCCTTTATGGAGGGTTGTTCAGTGCACTTTACCAGGAGCACCTATCTGCATGCTCGGACATCACAATGTCCCCTACCAATGAAACATGGTACTCACATCGCAGATACTAGTCTCGAACTCCAGCGGCCTATATCCTTCTTAGCGGCGGCTGAATTGACTAGGAACTGTTTAGAATATACAGTATTCCAAATATGAGTTTCATGATACTCACCATATGAGCATCTCATATTCTTTCTACTATTTGTATATTCAAGGGCTTTATCTATGCAACTAGCATGGGTATTCAGATAAAGATGTGCCAATAATAATTTCAAATATTATTAAAATAAAGATTGTTTATAAATAGAGTTTCATTGTGAACACTCGGCCAACACTTGGCTCGACGTGCACCTACTCTAACAATCTCCCACTTGCACTAGAGCCAACTATCCATATGCTTTAAATCCATCGATTCGCGATGCTACTCGAATAATGGTCCAGGTAAAGGCTTAGTTAGTGGATCAGCAACATTATCTGCGGAGCCGACTTTGTCAATCGAGACATCTCCTCTTTCCACGATCTCTCGGAGGATCTGGTACTTTCTCAATACATGTTTGGACTTCTGATGAGACCTTGGCTCCTTTGCTTGAGCTAAAGCTCCCGTGTTGTCACACAACACTGGGACAGGAGCAACTCCATTAGGAATGACATCCAACTCTTGGACGAAATTCCTTATCCAAACAGCCTCCTTTGCTGCATAATGTATTCGGCCTCAGTGGTGGAATCCGTAGTACTGTCTTACATGGAACCATTCCAAGAGGCAGCAGCACCATTGAGCATGAATACAAAACCAGAGGTTGAATTCAAGTCATCGATATCGCTTTGTAAGCTAGAGTCGGTATAGCCTTCCAATTTATTTCTCCACCCCCATAGACCAAGAACAACTTATTGGTCCTTCTCAAATACTTGAGGATGTCTTTCACAGCTTTCCAGTGTGGAAGACCAGGGTTCGATTGATATCTACTCACTACACTTAGTGCAAAAACCACGTCAGGACGTGTAGATATCATCTCATACATGATGCTACCAATCGCAGATGCATAAGGAATGCTTGTCATCGCCGCTATCTCTGCATCAGTCTTGGGAGACATAGACTTGGATAGGGACACGCCATGACACATTGGTAGATGTCCTCTCTTGGACTCATCCATCGAGAACCGCTTCACGATGGTATCAATGTATGTGGACTGGGTGAGACCAAGCAATCTTCTTGATCTATCTCTATATATCTGTATTCCCAATACAAAAGATGCTTCACCCAAGTCCTGCATCGAGAACTTACTCGCTAACCATATCTTAGTTGATTGCAACATCCCTACATCATTCCCAATGAGTAGAATGTCATGAACATACAACACCAAGAATGTCACAGCACTCCCACTGACCTTCTTATACACACAAGGTTCCTCAGGATTCTTAGTAAAACCAAACTCTTTGATTGTACTATCGAATCTAAGGTTCCAACTCCTAGATGCCTGTTTTAGACCATAAATAGATCTATGAAGTTTGCATACCATATGCTCACTTCCGATAGATGTAAACCATTCAGGGTTGAGACATGTAAATTTCTTACTTAATATCCACATTAAGAAAGGCTGTCTTGACATCCATATGCCATATCTCATAGTCATACCATGCAGCTATGGCTAGCAATATCCTTATCGACTTGAACATTGCAACTGGAGAAAAGGTTTCCTCAAAGTCAACTCCTTGTCTTTGAGTATATCCTTTTGTCACCAATCGCGCCTTGAAGGTCAATACCTTCCCATCCGCCCCAAGTTTCCTCTTGTAAATCCATTTACACCCTATGGGAACAATTCCCTTAGGTGGATCCACGAGATTTCACACTTGGTTCGAATGCATGGAATTCATCTCAGATTCCATTGCTTCAAGCCACTTGGATGAATTGGCATCAGATAACGCTTCCTTGAAGGTCCTTGGATCACATCCATGGTTAGGCTCATCATGGCCCTCTTCAAGAAGCAGAGCAAACCTCATAGGTGATCTCGAGACTCTCTCGGATCTTCTAGGAGCTTGTATCTCCTCCCTTGGCTCTTCGGGTGTGGGTTCTATAATTGTGGGTGTCTCTCGAACCTCTTCGAGTTCTATCATCTACCCTTTTCTATCCAATAGAAATTACTTTTCCAAAAAGGTTGCATTCCTAGAAACAAACACCTTTGTTTCTTGGGGATGATAGAAATTATATCCAACTGAATTCCTTGGATATCCCACAAAGTAGCATAAAATGGATCGACGATCCAATTTATCTCTCACTGCCTGCTTCATATAAGCAGGGCACCCCCATATTCTAAGATAAGAATACTTGGGAGGCTTACTCATTCATATCTCATAAGGTGTCTGCCTTTGAATGGACATTTAGTGGAATATCTTTCAATTTTAAGTTATAGAGATCGTTTTCAAGTTCACCAGTACCAATCAAACATTCATTCTTGTAAATATTGCAAACACCTTTGCTAAATAAACAAGAATATCCATTTTTATCAGCATAGAAATGGAAACAATGTTTTTCACCAAATCAGGTACAAACAAAACATCTCATAAAATTAACTTAAAACTATTGTTCAACAATAAGTAAACATCTTCAACAGCCTTGGCAGCAACTCTTGCTCCATTGCCCATCCTCAAGAAGGTCACACCTTCCCTAAGCTTCCTACTTCTTCCCATCACCTGTAACTCATTACAGAAATGTGAGCCACAACCGGTATCTAATATCCAAGAAGTAGAGTTAATTGAAATGTTTACTTCAATTTAGAACATACCGTTTCCAGAACTCTTCTGGGCAAGATATTCCCTGCAGTTATGCCTCCAATGTACAAGCTTCTTGCAGTGATGACATACATCAGCAGTCTTGTCAGCCTTAACTGGTGTGGCTGCCACGACGGGATTCGGAGATTGCCTCAACAAGGGAACGTTCTTCTTGGGATGTTGGAAAGAACGCTTCTTTTCCCTTCCCATGTGGATCAATCTTCGTACCAGATGAAGAACCCATATAAAGAACCAGCTTCTCTTTCTTGATAGTGGACTCAAAGGTACACAAGCATGTTCACCAACTCCTCAAGGGTCAGCTCCATCTTGTTCATGTTGAAGTTCACCACAAAAGGATCAAATGAGCTAGGCAGCGATAAGAGCAACACGTCGGTGGTCAACTCCGAAGGCAACATCAGATCCATGCCAACGAGCTTGTCCACGAGCCCAATCAACTTCAGGCCATGCTCATGGACCGAGGCCCCATCTCGCATGCGCAAAGTGATCAGCTCATTGACGGTAGCATGCCTAAGAGGCCGTGTTTGCTCACCAAACAGCTCCTTGATAAGCAAATGAATGTCAGCAGCACTCTTTGCATCTTCAAAACGCCTCTGCAGCTCATCATTCATTGAAGCCTGCATATAACACCTGGCTTTCAAGTCATGGTCACACCATTCCTTGTAAGTCTGCAATTCCTCAGGAGTGCAGTCAGTCGGAGCCTCAACAGGGGGCGACTCAGTCAGTGTATATGCTATCCTTTCCGAATTCAAGACAATTTTTAGGTTTCTTAGCCAAGTGAGGTAATTAGGTCCGGTTAATACTTGTTTGTCGAGTATTGTAGATAGCGGATTGCGAATCGAAGACATTGTCAAAAATTGTACTGAAAAGTATAACAGATAAATGTTAATGACTATTTTAAAATATTTAGTAAGATATAAAGTATGGACTTTTACTTTATAAATGTTTACTCCCACTGTTTTGACATCTTTCACTACCCTCTAGTGAAAACGGGAAACTCTTTTCCTCAGTAGGTACGCAAGGTCCAATTAGCTAATCATGATCCCGAATAATATCAGCCAATCACAATTCCTAAAAGGTAGTTTCCAATTGCATCACAATGCAACCCTCTACGTAAACTTTTGTCTCACGTTTGATTAGGACCCAATAATATGACGTCGTTCATCTTCACGTCTCAAGCCTTACCCATCGATGTTGAACCTTAATGGACGGTCGCCATGAGTTCCCCCAATAATATGAGCCGAAATCATGGGAGTTCCACGTAGTTCACATCACCATGTTAATGGATGTCACAGCTTTCCGGCACCCAGGGCCCCCCCAATAATATGAGCCGAGCCCCGAGTACGGGTAGCGTTCATCATGCACCCATTGTCGATGGAAGACATGGAAATTATAAACAAATTTATAATTCCCCTTTTCGGGCTTGATATTAATTTTGAATCTTATTCAAAATGAGGGTTTTTTTTAATTTTGAAAGGTCTCATCATTAATTTTATTTAAAAGCTCGCCATGTTTGATCGTATGTTTGCCGGATTCATGCAACTTTGTTATTATCATAATAATAACGCACATACTCATTATTTATAACATATCATGCATATATTATAAACAGTAAACAAACAAAGATGATCAATCGCCCCAATACTAATGGCCCGTGTGAGCTAAACACGGGCCTAGGTCCAATCCTAGGGAAATGCATGGGATGCAAATGCAACTATTACATAAGCTTCTAATATTTACATGTCTTCGATCTTCATAATCATCAAGGTCACCATCTTCCAATCTTGATCATCCACTATACTAATATTTACAAATAAATATCCATGGCAAATAGGGATACATCTCATGGGGTGGGAACGGGCCATAAATCAAGCCCACTTGAAATTTGATAATTATTACAATCATTCAACACAAAATATCCTAGCATACACCTAGCAAATTGGGCTTGGGCTTTTGATCATCCTTCATGCATAATATCACATATCATACACCATCAATTAATTATTACAATAATTAATTGATCCAATATTATATATCTTGATCCAATCACTAACCGCCACGATTATAAACTAAATTAACAAAATATACAAACACCTTTATCTACTTTCTAATTAATTTATTTATAACCGAATTTCTTGTAAATCACCATTTACTATAAATAACTAAAGTCCAACTTCAATTATTTATTTTATGAGAAAATATTTGCAACTTTTGTAAATTTAAACTTAAGGGTCCAAAAAATCATTTTTCACCAAAAATATTTTGGCCCATTTAAATTTCATAAATATGTTAGCCATCCAATGGCCCAACAACTCAAGGCCCATGACACTTTGATATTTCAAAACACCTTTTGAAAACCATAGTCGTCATCACCGTCGCCGGAGCTCCGTCGTCGGATTTCGGCCAACATGCAAAAATTTTTTTTAATTTTTTCAAGGAGGGGGATTCGGGCAGCCCGAGGGGCTGCCCTTGTTGCCCGAAATGGGCAGCAACAAGCTGCCCAAATTTTCCCCAAAATTCAGCCTTGGTTTTGTTGCAAAAATATTTCTCATGCGGTTAGAAATCGATCTCAATATAATATTATGTATATGCTACAAAAACTAGTACCCTTAGCTCTGATACCACTTGAAAGAGGATCGATTAAGGTGCCTGAATGCGCAACGGAAGTTGAAAAAATAATTTTCATGAGAAAACCGAGCACCCTAAGCCTATAATGTGTAGCAAATACAAAAACACAACTATGACATTCATAGGGTGTTAAGAAATTATACCTATCAACCTCTTGAGGTTGATGATGGCTCCAACCAAGTTGTAAACAACTTGGCTCTTCAAAGGCAAGACAATCTACAAGCTTCCTTCCTTCAAAATTAGGCCCACCACCAACTAGGTAGATCCCCTCATATTTTGCACTAGAAAAATAGGAGGATTTTTCTTTGAGAAGTGATTTCTTTCCTCAACTCTTGAAGAAGAAAAATGAGAGAAAAATTGAGAGAATGGCTCATGCAAATTTCGGCCATGTGAGAATGAGGAGAGAAGGGAGAGCAACTTTCTTGGTTGTGTAAAAAGTGAAGTCCAAATTTTGCATGCCATGCCTTGGTTAAACAAAAAATTGTCTTCCCAACTCTTCACCTCCCATGCATGCATTTTGAGTGGGCTTGTAACTATTACAAGGCACATGAACTTTAATTTAATTGTCTCAAACATATTTGAGCCCAATTAAACTTTACTTGATTTTACTCAAGTCCACTAGTTAAATAATTATTTTCAATTGGGCACTACAAGGCCAATATTATTTAATTAATTCAACACTTGAACTAATTTAATTATTTGGACTCTACTAGGCCCACTAGTGTTCAATTAATTCAACACTTGAATTAATTTAATTTAGTCCATAACAATGTTTATGAAAATCACAATTTTCAAATACATTATTCACTTGGCCTACTTTTAATTTAGGAACACATTCATAAATTAATAAATATATTTCTCTCATAGAAGTCATACTTCTATTTTCTTTACACTTATAAACTCATTTATAAGCCGTTCAACACATTGAAATATTTTACTCCTCAACGGGATCTAGAAAGCTAGTACTTGTGTGGCCCTCAATGGTTCATTGATACAGCTAGCCGTGGGTTCACATCTCCATGTGATTCGGACTAAACATGTCCTTATATGAGCATACCCCAATTGCTCCATTCTTACTTATCAACTCCTTGATAACAAGAACGTCAGAATTCAAGTCTGATAGTACCCAATCAATCATGTTAAACGCCTAGCAGCATCGCTTACATGATTCCCTAGATATCAAATGATAGTGCCTGCAAGAACCATTCAATTATGGTTAGCGTACAGTACGGTCCCTTCAACTCATATATCCCGACCGATTCGACAACCATTGGTTTATCGAGAGTTGTCAATGAATCGATACTATGTGTCATGTCATAGTTGCATCGATGGTGTAATCTATGAAACCCCTTTCATAATTACCACCATACTCTGATCAGATATTTCAACCTACATATACATGAGAACACATAGGATATCCATACCCGAAGGTAAGCGGTGAATCCCCGACTACAATGCATCGACTCCTATAAGTTTCGACAGAACACCCAACCTTGCCACCTAATGACCCCATGAGAGTCGGTAAACAAGTCAAAGTGTAATTCTAGCACATAGAGTCTCAATGTTGTCCCGGGTCATAAGGACTAATGGTGTACAACCATAAACTAGGACGTTTCCACTCGATAAGTGAGAACCACTTGGAAAGTCCTTTATGGAGGGTTGTTCAGTGCACTTTACCAGGAGCACCTATCTGCATGCTCGGACATCACAATGTCCCCTACCAATGAAACATGGTACTCACATCGCAGATACTAGTCTCGAACTCCAGCGGCCTATATCCTTCTTAGCGGCGGCTGAATTGACTAGGAACTGTTTAGAATATACAGTATTCCAAATATGAGTTTCATGATACTCACCATATGAGCATCTCATATTCTTTCTACTATTTGTATATTCAAGGGCTTTATCTATGCAACTAGCATGGGTATTCAGATAAAGATGTGCCAATAATAATTTCAAATATTATTAAAATAAAGATTGTTTATACATAGAGTTTCATTGTGAACACTCAGCCAACACTTGGCTCGACGTTCACCTATTCTAACAAATAGCCGATCCATACACGCACACAATCACAATTCAGATTTATTTTCTTTGAGAGCAAGAAAAACCTAGGGTTCTAAACTAGAGCAGCCGCCCCTCTCCTTTGATTTTTCCCAACGAATTTCGTTTGTTTTCTTCGAGGAAAGTAGTGCCACGTTCGTCCCGGATCGTCTCTCGCATCACTCTCGTTTCGGTATCGTCGTTCCGGTATTTTAATTATCAAAAGGCATGTATTTTCTTTCGTTTCTGCATCGATCTTGTCATAGTAATAATTTTGATGCTTATCGTATGAAAACCATGTGTATGTTATGTAGAAGTTTGAGCAAATATGGTTGGATCACTTTTGAAACTGTTTTTGGATCTCAAAACTCGAATTTGCTGTCATTTTAATTACTGCGATTTGTCGGTCGGTTTTCTGGAAAAAATTTCAACATATGAAACATAGAAATTTTTGATACCTTTGATTTGATATAAAATTTAAGATATTTGGATAAAAACTGAGTGAGTTATGATCTTTTTCGTGGGACTGCTCAAACTGCGTTTTCTGAAAAATACGTTCTTGAAATTTTATTGTTGCAGGCTTCGTTGGGGATCGACAGGTGATTGGTGCTGCGTTTAGGTATATCGATAATGATGATGGGATGATTGTTGGTGTTTCATTTCATGTCGTTAGGCACTTTGTTGAATTAAAAGTCGTAGGAATGGTTTTGGCGTCAAGTGTTGTGTTCACGGATTTGTTGCGTGCTTGTGATGCGTAGTTGTTTTGGGACATTTGTATAGGCTCGAGTCAGTGCTATAGTATCCTAGGATGGGTCTCGAGGTGTTGATTGAAGGTCGGAATGATCGAGTTAGGGAGACTAATTCACATGCACAAGGATTCTCGTTGGTTTGCTCCTCCCGCAGGTACACAGACATGGGGCCGGACCCTTACACGTGGTCCGTGCCTTTGTTTCCTTCGTAGTGTCAACATACATAGCCTACAGGGGCCCTTAGACGGACCTTGACACGGGGTCCGTGTCCTTACTTCCTTTCGAGTATAGTTTTACAGAGCCTACACAGACCCATAGCCGGACCTGGGCACGGGGTCCGTGTACTTTTTTTTGGGAAAATTATGTTGATTGCATTGGGGTTCGGTGTCTTGGTTTATTACGATGATTAAAGGAGGTCAAGTCCCGAGTGATCTAGAATATCATAAGCTATTTATTTACTTCGGTGGTGAGCACAAGTACCTACGTCTAAGCTATGAAAGATAAGGGTTTGAACTCATCTTAGTATGTGCAGTAGTGGCCCCAAGCGAGATCCAACGAATCCCTCAACGCCATGTAAGTATGTTCGACATGCAAAAGAAAAATCTTTTTAAGTTTTTCAGGTATGCTAAATGTCTTGTGACCTAATTATGAATGGGTTTGGAAGTCGGTGAACGTAGCCGAGGAACTCTCCACCCCGGTAAAGCATGACCGGGTTTACATCAGGATTGAAAAGCGGTACAGCATGACCAGGGACCAATCCACCCGTTAAAGCATGAACGGGGATCTCATGTATGTGATAGTGGACTTTCCCTGCCAGCCTATTACTGTGGTTTAGCCTGATCAGGCGTATTTATGTATGGGTCACTTGCTTTGAAATATATCTCTACGCAAAATGATGAAGTTCATGTATGTCCAAGTATGTATGTTGCAAGTATGTTTCAGAAAAATTTCACGTTATGGCATGTCTATGTTATATATGTAAGTTCAAGCTTTTACATATATGTTCAAGTTCTAGTATGTACGCCCTATTATAAAGATTGTATGTGGTTTTATTACGTATTACTTGTTATTCTCAGTTTATGCATGTTGAGTCGTTAGACTCACTAGACTTAATCGATGCAGGTGAGGATGAATTTGAGGAAGACGAGAGGTGAGGACCAGTGAGCTGGCTTGGAACTGAGCAGGAGGCTAAACCCGAGGACCGCTCATGTTTCTTTTTAAGTTTTTATGCAATGATTAAACTACTCTGATTTCATGTTTTGGGTTACGATACTTAAACAAGTGTTTTTAGCAAACTCTATTCACGTTCTTTTTATTGCAAATATCTTTGGATGAACAGTTTATTTCAAACCGAAATTTTAGAGTTTATTTCTTATGTAAGAAAATTTTTATTTTTCGCAAATTTCAAGTAGTTCAAAAACACGGTACGTTACAGGTATCCTCACGGATAAGTATTTTCTCGATCAACCACATCAAGGTACGGTTTGTGAAACTCTAGTCGGTTGATTGGTCTCACCACTGGGCCATACAATTATTGAATGACGTCATGTACAATTTCAAAATCTAAGACATGAGTCTGCCTTACTGGATGTGAAAAATACCTTGCGCCTCGAGCATTAATCCCCGAATTTAGTCTTGACAATTCCTTGCATTCTTCCATCTTTATACATTTTAGGCTGCACATTAGGAGATGCCATAGCAAAAATTTGAGTGATTTTTATCATTAATGCGGTTTTGGTGCCTTGTCCACGAATCATCCTCTCTCTTGTGAGGAGTATACTTGCTTTCCCCAGGAGACACAAAAATCGGTATTTCTCTAAGCGACAAGCTTCGCCTGCTTGAGACTTCCCCGACCCCTTGGACCTTATCCACGAACTGCTTAGCCTCAGTGTATTTGAGTTTTTCATCCACTGATGATTTATCCTCTTCCTTTGGAGATCTTCTCTACACTCTCATTTCTGCCATAAAAGTTTGTCATGACAGTAGTAAAAGCATCAATCATTTCTCTGAGTTCACTGCGTATGTTTTTCTCCAGAGACATCGTAATGTTCACGAGAATTTTCTAGTCAATAGAAGATGAAACTCCTTCTTTAACAGCATCCTCCTCGAACTTGTATACAAATTGTTTCACTGATCTTCCGCCACCATCAGTATCTTCTACTTGTGAACGATGGTCCTTTCTCTGAGACCGGGGAATTTTTTCATGTTTTCAGTACGCATAGAGGCATAGTGTCCCACCGAGCATGTCAAAATCTGTTTATATAGAAAATTACAGGCGTGTAAGGCACGTGATCGTGCCAAGTTTGTGATTAATCTGGCTTCTTTTATCAAGCGTTGTGTGTCCCGATTTCGTTGTTCATTATAATTCTCATGATATGACTTTAAAGAAAAATATATAAAATGAGGAATATGATGAAATTACCGAGATAATCTACGAATAACATCAACTTTAATTATGTTTTTATGAACTTGAGCCACGTTTTTACAAGACTATCCCTATTGTACAAAGACAAGTCTTTTCAGCGTGCTTATGTCCTCACTCACAAGCACCCTAGGAAACTTCCAAGGAGGTCACACATCCCAAAATTGTCTCAAGTCAAGTACGCTTAACTTTGAAGTTTCTATTTGATGATCTACCGAAAAAAGATGTACCTTCATAATATGAGTAGTACCTATCAAATTTTTTAAGCACTCCTCAACTGTACAGTCCCATACTTGTACAGTTTTCAGGAATCTCCCTCCTTCCGCTGTAAGATGGGTTCATTCATGTTCCCTTCACCTAGAAGCCTGTCAGGAGCCGCTCATTGTCCGTTGTGGGGACCCGGATGCTAACTCATTTTCTTTAATCATCGGGACTAATTGGATCAGTTGTGTATGCTAAAAAAAATTTTATTATATATATACATCATAGCATTACTAGCCTAAATATATACAAGAATACAACAAGTTAAAGTTCTTATTATACAAGATCAAAGGTAAAGTCTACAACACATGATCCACTTGCAAATTTATTCTAAATACAAGTCATACGACTAGTGTTTAGTTGTTCTTCACTACAAGTCTAGGAATAAACCACTAGTTTCATATGTAGGCCCGGATCACCATGCTAATCACCACTCGTTCAAGCTCTTCTCGGTACTGATCTTGTCCCACCTTTTGCCATGCACACATACAAACACGACAACAGCCGGAAACTCCTATGAGAATAAATCCCAGTATAAAACATGTATACATGCAATGCATAAGATCATATACAAAACATAAACCATGTATCAAGATCATGAATCATGATTTTAAGACACATTAGTGAATACAGATAAAACTCTTGACTCGACTCACATCTAAGTCTAGGGATCCCGGTGTGAATAAGACGTAACAAGTCTCCCACCTACTCTCTCAATCGGGGTGGCGATACGTCTTATTCCTAGACTTCGGTCCTCTATGTATCGAACGTCTACAATAGGAATCGATCTTCTCCTATGCAATTCGATACCACCGAACATCTAGTAACTTGGCTGCTCTGCCAAGGACTCATCTATCTCAAATGCATTTCTATAATTCAATAGACAAAATGTAAACATCTCAAAGCATAAACAATCTAGTATGTGGTTTAGGGAAACTCCAGTCCAATCTGACTCGAGTCGTATTTCCCGGTTCAACATTGATTTATACCTTTCTTTGTTCGGTGTTTGGTTGGATGAACTCAATCTCAATCTTCAAAACCTTCAATACCAATCTGAAATACATGTATAAGATGCACTATATCAATCTTCAACTCAACGTATAAATATCAACATGAATCTCGATGCATTTCTACGGCATAACGGTGTAGTCTTGATATACCGGCCACTTACACATCATAAGAGCAATATCACCAATTCATAACAACAATGATATGCATATCATAACCCCAAAATTCCGTACAACTCATACCATATAAGCTGGAAAATTGATAACAATCGCATACGATAGCATTTCTTCGATCCGGTTTAAATTCTACTTATCTCAACATATCAAGAACACATCCTATAGCTCAAAATCTGATTTCCCCAACATATATTCCAATTCAAGCAAGAACATAACAAAACTTACATCCTTTAGAAGCCTATGATGCAAGGAGCAAGAATCTAAGCTCGGATTCAAAATCGGATAGTTAGATGTTGCACAACCAAGTTGTTAATATATCTTGAAGCTTGAAGGAATTTCTAAATCTTCTCTCGGTGCTTGCTGCTGGAGAATGAAAGGAATGAAGCCAATTCATATATATATCTTGCATGTAAGGGGCAAATGGCTTCACCTTAACACAACACGTCTCGCGCATATGCGCGACCATCTTCGGCACATATGCGCGAGACACTATGTCTCGGCAGCGTGTAAGTCTCGGCAGCTCGCGCATATGCGCGCCCTCACTCGGCGCATATGTGCGAGGCCCTTTTCCATTCTTCACAACTCTCGGGTACCCTCGCGCACATGCACGGATTCATGTCGCGCATATGCGCGAGGTGCTCTGCCTGCCTCGCGCATATGCGCCCGGCGGGTCACTCATATTCGCGAGGTGTTTATCCTCGCACATTATTCGGTCTTCTTTTCGTCTATCCCGGTCTGATCCGTTCCGTCTATAATCACCTCAATCTATCCATAATTTATTTCAGATTACAATAATCAAATTCTTGGGCCTTACATTTCTTCCCCTCTAAGATCTGATTTCGTCCTCGAAATCACAGGCAATCAAATCATATCAATAAGAAGGTATAACAGAGAAGGCTATACAGAAGACTTACATCAGTGGAATAACTCTGGGAATCTTTATCTCATATCTGACTTCGTCTCCTAGGTAGCTTCTTCGAGGCCATGACGACTCCACTGAATCTTTACCAACGGAATAGTCTTCATTCTGAGCTGTTTTTCCTTCCGATCAAGAATCTGAATCGGTTTTTCTATATAACTCAGAGTGTTGTCGAGTTCTGCTTCATCGGGATGAATAATGTGGGAATCATCAGGGATATACTTCCGCAACATTGATACATGAAAAACATCATGTATTCCAGATAGAGAAGGCGGAAGAGCAAGTCGATAGGCACGATCACTTATCTTCTCCAGAATCTCATACGGACCGATATAACGAGGAGACAACTTTCCTCGCTTGCCAAATCTGACAATGCCTCTGAACGGAGAAATCTTCAAGAATACTCTATCCACCTGCTCAAACACTAATGGTCTACGTCGAATATTCGCATATTTGGCTTGTCGATCTTGAGCCGTCTTCATTTTCTGTTGAATCAGCTTCACTTTTTCTGTCATATCTCTGATCATGTCAGGTCCAACCTCAGGAACTTCAGAGATGTCATCCCAATACAACGGAGATCTGCACTTCTTGCCATACAACACTTCAAATGGTGCCATTTCTATGCTCTTCTGATAGCTATTGTTATACGAAAATTCACAAAGAGGTAATGAATCTTGCCAACTTTTGCCAAAATCTAGCACTACAGCTCTAAACATATCTTCCAATGTCTGGATAGTCTGCTCTGACTGTCCGTCTGTCTGTGGATGATATGCGGTACTCAAATGTAATCTCGTACTAAAGCTTCCTGCAAACTGTGCCAAAAATGTGAAGTAAATCGTGGATCATGATCTGATACGATAGACTTCGGCACACCGTGAAATCGGACTACCTCTCGGACATAGATTTCTGCTATCTGATCATATCTGTACGTCATTCTGTACGGAATAAAGCATGCTGATTTGGTCAATCTGTCAATCACAACCCAAATCGCATCACAGCCTCGGGAAGAACGTTGTAGTTTCGTGACGAAATCCATGGAAATGTTATCTCATTTCCATTCTGGAATGGATAAACTCTGTAGTAAACCCCCGGGTTTCTTCCTTTCTGCTTTTACTTGTTGGCAATTTAAACACTTGGACACGAATTCTGCAATGTCTGATTTCATCTGTTTCCACCAAAACTGTTTCTTCATATCATTGTACATTTTTCTGCCACCAGGATGAATACTAAACTGACTACAATGTGCTTCTGTCAAAATCTGATCCTTCAAGTCCGAACATCTGGCACCACAAGATGGTTATTCACGTATAACACGAGATTACGAACCTGATATTTAGATTGATGCCCTGATCTGACCATCTCAATCGACTTCTGAATATTTTGATCACTTGTCTATGCTTCTTTAATTCTCAATATCAACTCAGGTTCGACTTGAACAACATATAATTGTATTGGTCTACGATCTGTCTGAAATACCATCCCAGACAAATAGCAATCTTCTATCAAATTTGAAACGCCAATAGTCGATAAGGATAAAGAACATACCTTACGACTTAATGCATCAGCTGCTGCATTGGACTTTCCTGGGTAGTATTTGATTTCACAATCGAAATCCTTCAATAAATCAAGCCATCTGCGCTGTCTCATATTCAACTCAGACTGTGAAAACAGATATTTCAGGCTTTTATGGTCCGAATAAATCTCAAACCTCTTACCGTAAAGGTAATGTTGCCATATTTTTAAAGCAAAAAAAATGGCAGCCAATTCAAGATCATGAATTGGGTAGCGAGTTTCGTGTGTCTTCAGTTGTCGTGAGGCATAAGCGATAACATGACCTCGTTGCATCAACACGCAACCCAATCCTCTGTGAGAAGCATCACAGTAAACAACAAAATCACCAGTACCTGAGGGGATAGTCAGTATCGGTGCACTGGTCAGTCTCTTCTTCAATTCAAGGAAACTAGACTCACAATCTTTAGACCAAACAAACGGAGCATTCTTCTGAGTCAGTTGAGTGATCGGTTTCGCAATACTGGAGAAATCCTTGATGAATCGTCGATAGTATCCGGCCAAGCCCATAAAACTGCGAATCTCCGGCACGGATGTCGGTCTCGGCCAAGAAATCACGGCTTCAACCTTACTAGGGTCCACTGATATACCATCTTCGGATATGATATGACCCAAAAATACAACCTGTCTCAACCAGAATTCACATTTCGACAGTTTTGCATATAATTTCTCAGCCCTTAAAATTCGCAACACAGTTCTCAAATGCTCGGCATGCTTGATCATATTCTTTGAGTATATCAAGATATCATCGATAAAGATAATTACAAACTCATCAAGATACTTCTGAAACACACGGTTCATCAGACACATAAACACCGCTGGAGCATTCGTTAAACCGAACGACATGACAATAAACTCATAATATCCATACCTGGTTCTAAATGTTGTCTTCGAGATATCAGAGTCTCTGACTTTCAGCTGATGGTATCCAGATCTCAGGTCGATCTTGGAGTAGACAGAAGAACCTTGCAACTGATCAAATAAATCATCTATACGAGGCAGAGGGTATTCATTATTTACCGTCGCTTTGTTCAGTTGTCGGTAATCTATACAGAGCCTCATGGAACGGTTTTTCTTTCTAACAAATAGTAACGGAGCGCCCCAAGGAGAAACACTCGGTCTGATATATCCCTTGGCCAGAAGATCTTCTAACTGAGTCTTTAATTCTTTTAGTTCTATTGGCGCCATTCTGTACGGAGCTCTGGATATAAGAACGGTACCTGGTATGAGATCAATACTGAAATCTATCTCTCGAGCTGGAGGTAACCCTGGAATCTCATCCGGAAAAACATCAGCGAACTCACACACCACTGGCAAATCTGCCAATGAGGGGCTCGATTTCAGTACATCTACTGAATATACTAGGAATCCCTCCGCTCCCTTCTGTAGTAATCGAGTCATAGCTAACCCTGATATCAAAGGAATCCGAGATTTGGAACCCTTACCGTAGAATTTCCACTCCTCAGTCATCTCCGGTCTGAATCTGACAATCTTGTGAAAACAGTCTACTGTAGCTCTGTACTTGGATAACATATCAATGCCGATAATACATTCAAAATCAGACAACCTAAGTACAATGCAATCTAGCTCAATCTCATTACCCTCGAACTGTAGCATACAATTTCTAACAGAAGTCACCGATATCAAACCACTTCCCAAAGGAAAAGAAACAGATACTACAGTAGCCAATGACTCGACAGGCAATGCATGTATCAATGCAAATCGTTCAGCTATAAATGTATGGGATGCACCAGTGTCTATTAATACATGAGCAGGGTAACCACAAAGGAAACAGTTACCTGCAATAACATCATCCGGTGCATCCTGAGCCTGTTCTTCGGTCAGTGCAAACACACGGGCCTGCTGTCTCGGAGGTTGGCTCGCCGTCTGGCTTCCTCCTGGCCTTGATTGGGACTGTACAGGTGCAGGCTGAAAAGAGTGTACAGAAGATGCATGTCTCTTCGTCTGAGCTAATGAACCGGATGATCCCACACTCTGAGATCGCTGTGCACCTCTATGTGGGCAAACTTTAGCGAAATGTCCTGGTTGTTTGCAGACGTTACATTTACCAGCCACTCCTTGACACTGTTCTGTGGGATGTCTTCCACCGCAAGTAGTGCAATACACACCTGTGTAACCCTGGCTAGGACCACTCGGTCTTGGGCCACTGGAACTGGAGGAACTGCTGCCAGATTTCTTGAATTGCTTCCCTCTGACTTTCAACCAATCTTTCTTACCACTACTGCTACCACTACTTTCGAATCTAGGAGGAGGGGGTGAAAACTGCGTAGTAGGCTGTGGAGGTCTCGGAGTCTGAACAGTATACGATGCTCCTCGCTGCTTTATCAAGCCAGCTTCAGCACCTTTCGCCCTGTTCAAAGCATCAACAAAGTTGTTGGGTCGTCCCGTATTTACCAATGTAAAAATGTCCGGATTCAAGCTGTTGATAAACTGATCGGCAACAGCTTCATCATTCTCTGCCACGTGTGGAGCAAAACGTAGCAATGTAGAAAATTTGGCAACATACTCTTCAATGTTCAATTGCCCTTGCCTCAAGTTTGCAAATTCCGCCCCCTTGTCCTTCCGGTAAGACACTGGAAAGAAACGTTGATAGAACTCAGTTTTGAATACTTTCCAAGTAATTTCTGTACCTCGTTGTTCCAATGCTCTCCTAGTTGTAATCCACCAATTCTTTGCAACTTCTTGTAACTAATGCCCAATAAGTTTCACTCTTCGTTCATCTGAGTAGTCAAGGGAATCAAACAACATCTCGATATCATCTAACCAGCTTTCACAATCAACATAATTCTCGGTGCCTTTCAGTCGGTGGTCTGAATGACTGAAATCGTTTCAGCAATGTTTCCATTGGTGTAGCCGTCACATCCATAGGATCATTGGATGTACTGCCCTATTCTGGCACTCTGACTGCTGCTCTTCGTGGAGGCATATCTGATTATCAAAAGGATTAGTTCTCAACTATATGCAGTCTGTCTCAGTCCTCCTCTGATCATCTTACCTCTGATTCAGAATCGGTTCTGATTCATTCTTTACAAGTACAATTGCAATCAACGAAATAAATCAAACAACCATGTACTTTCAAAGCAATAAAACATGCTTTCATGCTAGCATAGAACATACGTATAATAACAATACAATATTCTCATGCTAGTATCAATAAGTAAGTAAGGAAAAGACTCAATCTACCCCACTCACCCTCTTTTATCTCAGGCTAAGAAACATAATGCTCTGATACCACCTGTTGTGAGGACCCGGGTGCTAACTCATTTTCTTTAATCATTGGGACTAATTGGATCAGTTGTGTATGCTAAAAAAAAAATTTCTTATATATATACATCATCGCATTACTAGCCTAAATATATGCAAGCATACAACAAGTTAAAGTTCTTTATTATACAAGATCAAAGGTAAAGTCTACAACACATGATCCACTTGCAAATTTATTCTAAATACAAGTCATACAACTAGTGTTTGTTGTTCTTCACTACAAGTCTAGGAATAAACCACCAGTTTCATATCTAGGCCCGGATCACCACGCTAATCACCACTCGTTCAAGCTCTTCTCGGTACTGATCATGTCCCACCTGTTGCCATGCACACATACAAACACGGCAACAGCCGGAAACTCCGGTGAGAATAAATCTCAGTATAAAACATGTATACATGCAATGCATAAGATCATATACAAAACATAAACCATGTATCAAGATCATGAATCAAGATTTTAAGATACATTAGTGAATACAGATAAAACTCTTGACTCGACTCACATCTAAGTCTAGGGATCCAGGTGTGAATAAGACGTAACAAGTCTCCCACCTACTCTCCCAATCGGGGTGGCGATACGTCTTATTCCTAGACTTAGGTCCTCTCTGTATCGAACGTCTACAATAGGAATCAATCTTCTCCTATGCAATTCGATATCACCGAACATCTAGTAACTTGGCTGCTCTGCCAAGGACTCATCTATCTCAAATTCATTTCTATAATTCAATAGACAAAATGTAAACATCCCAAAGCATAAACAATCTAGTATGTGGTTTAGGGAAACTCCAATCCAATCTGACTCGAGTCGTATTTCCCGGTTCAACATTGATTTATACATTTCTTTGTTCGGTGTTTGGTTGGATGAACTCAATCTCAATCTTCAAAACCTTCAATACCAATCTGAAATACATGTATAAGATGCACTATATCAATCTTCAACTCAACGTATAAATATCGACATGAATCTCGATGCATTTCTACGGCATAACGGTGTAGTCTTGATATATCGGCCACTTACACATCATAAGAGCAATATCACCAATTCATAACAACAATGATATGCATATCATAACCCCAAAATTCTGTACAACTCATACCATATAAGCTGGAAAATCGATAACAATCGCATACAATAGCATTTCTTCGATCCGATTTAAATTCTACTTATCTCAACATATCAAGAACACATCCTATAGCTCAAAATCTGATTTCCCCAACATATATTCCAATTCAAGCAGGAACATAACAAAACTTACATCCTTTAGAAGCCTATGATGCAAGGAGCAAGAATCTAAGCTCGGATTCAAAATCGGATAGTTAGATGTTGCACAACCAAGTTGTTAATATATCTTGAAGCTTGAAGGAATTTCTAAATCTTCTCTCGGTGCTTGCTGCTGGAGAATGAAAGGAATGAAGCCAATTCATATATATATCTTGCATGTAAGGGGCAAATGGCTTCACCTTAACACAACACGTCTCGCGCATATGCGCGACCATCTTCGGCGCATATGCGCGAGACACTATGTCTCGGCGCGTGTAAGTCTCGGCAGCTCGCGCATATGCGCGCCCTCACTCGGCGCATATGTGCGAGGCCCTTCTCCATTCTTCACAACTCTCGGGTACCCTCGTGCACATACGCGGATTAATGTCGCGCATATGCGCGAGGTGCTCTGCCTGCCTCGCGCATATGCGCCCGGCGAATCGCGCATATTCGCGAGGTGTTCTGTCCTCACACATAATTCGGTCTTCTTTTCGTCTATCCCGGTCTGATCCGTTCCGTCTATAATCACCTCAATCTATCCATAATTCATTTCAGATTACAATAATCAAATTCTTGGGTCTTACATCCGTGCAACCTCATGGCACCATCGATCACCCCCCGCCCTCTTCGGCCCCGGGCCTCACATGCCCACCAGCTTCGGCTTGGTTCGTCCGTGAACCACACTGTACTAGGAGAGGTCGGCACTGATATCAACTGTAACGTCCCAGATTCGACGACTGTCTCCATTGTACCAAGACGAGTCTTTCCAGCGTGCTTATGTGCTCACTCACACGCGTCCTAGGAAACTAGGAGGTCATCCATCCCAGAATTTCCCCAAGTCAAGCACGCTGAATTTTGGAGTTCTTATGTGATGAGCTACCGAAAAGAAGATGCATCTGCATGATATGAGTATTACCTACCAAATCTTTTAAGCACTCTTCAACTGTACAGTCCCATACCTGAACAGTTTTCGGAATCCCTATCTTTCTGGTGTAAGATCGGTTCATTCATGTTCCCTTCGCCTAGAAGCTTGCCAGGAGCCGCTCATTTTCCGTGCAACCTCATGGCACCGGCGATCAACCCCTGCCCTCCTCAGCCCCGAGCCTTACAAACATGTTGAAAAGTAAAGAACTTCAACTACTGAAAATTGAAATAAGCGAAACTCTAAACTAACAGATGAGAGAATTTGCAGAGATTTGCTGTAGTTTTTTGCTGATGAGTTTGCCAGAACCTTCAGATTCTTCTTTTCTGTTTTTGTTCAAAACCACTGATCCAGTTCTAGTCATCTTCCACGATCATCACCATGGGTCATGCACCAACTCCTCCAATCATGTATATCAACTGATTTCTTCAGGGCTTGAGAATTGAACTTTCACATTAGATGGCCTTCACAATAAGCTTTGTAGAATTTGCAAAATGAGCTCAACACGGGTTAACTTATTTTGATCAACTTCTAAATGTCTAAATCCAAAACACAACCCATCTTTTTTGTATTGTTGGTTGGGTCAATCCGATTGACTAAACCTATTTTGACAACACTATCAATCAATGTATATTTCTCATTTTATCATCTCACTTCAATAATCATAATATCATTATCATTTCACCGTCATACGAGGACGGGTTAAATCAACCAAGCACAACCTTTGTTACGAGTGAAACTTTTCTAAAAATTATATGAAATTTTTGATTTATTCTCCTAGCAATCTTGCTCAATTTTGTTGGTTCTCTCCAAAAATTATATATTTAGGTATCGTTTGGTTCATGGTATGAGATATATATTTTGAAGATAAGTAATATTTTGTAATAATAAAATAAATAAAAATGATAGTTAATATACTGTTTGATTTAATTGATTTGATTGATTAAATTTGAGATAATATGATATTATCATTTTGTCATTGTTGAAAATATTAATAGAATATTAATAATATTATTTATTAAGGATAATATCGTAATTTTATATTATTGATTTGATTGATCTGAGATAAATTATTACGAATTTGATTGATGTGAAATAAATAATTAATAATTTGATTGATACTTATACAAAACAAGTGATATGATAAGACTATTTACAAGTACTTGAACCAAACGATACCTAGAGTATAATTATTCAAAATTTAAACTCTCTTTTTTTTTTTTTTTGGGGACGGCTTTGCCCCGATCCTGACACAAGCTCTTTGTCGCCAACACAATGAAAAGATCCAAGAACATGACACATCAAAATCCAAGCATTCAAAATTTCGGGATCTCTTCCACTCCTCGGCGAATCAATGTATGTCGATTAGTTTACTCTGTCTTTTTTTTTTTGTCCCTTTTCAATTATTGACGCGCATAGGCAGAAGTTCATGCAGGAAATATGTAATTTTGCAAATTGAAAGAATTCTACTTATATAAATCAATATATGGTCGGTAATTTCTTCCAGTTTGAAGTTTATCTGTATCAGTGTTTAAAAGGGTCTACTTTTTGTTGATTGATGCGTCTTTCATTGTGTTTCCCCCGTCTGTCCGCTTGTTGGTTTAAGAAATTTCCCAAATCGGTGTCTTGTTTAATTGGATTATAATTTTGATCTTGGGACTTGAGACAAAAATTCTAATGGTGATAAATGTGGCGGCATTTACCAAGAACTTTTTTCTTCATTTTATTTTCTGTAATTTTTTTGGTTCCTGTCATGATTCTTGTTTAAAGTCGAATTTCCCCAAAAAATAATTTGGTCTCAAGATAGGAAATTATCTCTGTGAAGAACTTGGCATACATTTGATTTGATGCTTTTTTACCGTATTGTGAGTTAATTATTCTTGTTGTGTTTCTTGCTTCTGAACCAGGGTGGTGTTTAGAACCCAGAGATCGTGATTCGATGTAGAATTGGAATTTAGTTGAATGTATGGTGTTTGTTAGGCTAATGTGAAAGCTGTTGCCTTTTTTTCCCTTTGGGAAAAACTATCTATAGGCTTTTGTGGACCTCTGAGCTAGGAAAGAGTTTTGGGAGTATGGACGGGATGAACTCGAGTGGGAGTGATTTAGACCTGGACATTGATTTGGAGAGTGGAGAAACAACAAGTGAGGAAGATGCGCGTAAAGAAAATGTTATGAATGGTCAAGATGTGAAGAATCTGACAGGGAGGATGAGGTGCGAGAATCTTAGAGTGGAATCGCCTTATGGATCTACTAACTGTAGTGATAGTTCTAGTTCTTATGACAAATTATTAAATTCAGATGAGATTTCTGCCAACGGGGAAGAGGCACAATGCTGTAGGTTTAGGGAAGACAAGACTTTGGATAAGGAAAAGTCAAAGAAGAAGAATCCTGCAAAGCCTCCAAAGCCACCAAGACCTCCTAGAGGTCCCTCATTGGATGCTTCTGATATGAAGTTGCTGAAAGAAATCTCGGAGCTTAACTTAAAACGTAAAAGGATGGAAAGAATCAGGACCTTAAAGAAAATGAAAAAGGAGAAGGCATCTTCGTCAATTAGCAATCTTTTTGCCTTGTTGGTTACTGTGATCTTCCTTTTGGTTATTGTATTTCAAGGTACAATGTTGACATTGATTTCTTGTTTTTTTAGTTTTCTTCTCTACATTGGAAACTCCATATTTTCCGATGCATTATGTGAAACTGCATCACACCTGCATTCAGTCTTCATACTTAAATATATGGATAATGTCTGAATTTAGATACTCCATCCCTTCATTTTGTTTTGCTTTCGAAGTTGAGAAACATTAATCAATAAACTACTTAATCAAAGGGACATCCAGCTCATAATGCTGGAGATTACATATAGCTTACAAGACTACATCTTATCCATCTTTACATCACTTTCAGTTAAGAAGTCTGGAATCAAAATGCATGTATCTGAGAATCACATATTATGCTTATCCGCATCAGGCTAAGCTTTACTTATGTCTGAGAAAACCTCTGAAGAAAATTTGCATACTTCTTCCCCTCTCCACATTGCTATGTTAAGCTATAAGACAATTATATTGGGTTTTTATTGATGTTTGTTGTTTTGATGTCAATCAAAATACCTATGTGAGAAGGAAAAATACTTGATATATATATATATTGCTTTCTATATATATAATACTTTATATGATTATATAGAATCTCAATGCCCAATATCATCAACTCACGGATCATTCTTAGCTCTTTATTTTACGTGATGAACCAGAGCGTTCAGTCATGGATAATGTGAGGAGAATATGTATAAATCTTTAATCTCTCTAGAAGGCTGGTCAATTGTGCCGTTTAAGGGTGTTGTAATGGGCCTGCAACTATTTATTCATGAAGCGGCAAACTCTTAAATTTTTTTGTTTCAACTTAATTTTGATTTTGCCTTGTTGCATGTTTCAAGCGGTAACCATGTGAACTGTCATTTATGAAAATTGCAAAGTGTTAAGAGTTGACTTACAGTTTGTTGGAACAAAAGGAAGTATGCGGACAGATCAAGATGAAATATGTTGCAACATGGATAACTGTGAAAATCTAGCCTAAGAGTCCCAGTAGAATTAGGAGTCAAGTGTCCCAATTGGGTTAGGAGTCAGTTGTGTTGCGGTATAGTTAGGATTCACTCTATTCTCTTCATCTTTTTTCAATTCAATTACATCCAAATTCTTTGTATTATTCAATATCAAGGTTGTTTCCATAACACAAAGAATAAAGAAAGAGGAGTGGTAGAAAAGGTGGTAAGATGGCAGGGACTTGATGAAACCTGTGAACGTTTGATATCATACATGTTGACATATCAGATGAACTATTGTTAGTTTAGTATTTTTGACATGATGTGATCTCCCATTGTTGATTTTCAGGTCTCCTGGGCTCACGCGCATGATGCCAATTTTACTGCCTCACCAAATTCCCGAGTAAGTTCTTGATCGTTCTCTTTTAACTTTAGAATATTTAAAGTTGAATGGCATGGTCTTAACGATGAGAGGTTGGCAGATATCTTCTGGGTTAAGGGCTACTGGCCCATGCATGGATTTACATACAAATTACTAGTATCCATGAACAGATGCATATAGGAGAATAGTAAATTGGTGTGTTAGATCAAAAGTGACTGATGATATGGCATAAACCATGGAAACAAAAACAACGTATATACCGATATCACGTCTCATTTATTGATTTACCTTGTGGAGAAAAGAAGAGTGCTCAAAACATTTAACATGAAGTAAAATCTGATTTTGTCCGAGAGGACTCTAATCCCACTCCATCTCTTGCTTTCACCAACCTTACTTTACTTATATATCTGGACAGTGTTCGGATGAATGTTAACATCTATGGACTTTGTGCAGATTTTTTCTTGCGAACGCCTTTCCAGATAACTGGAATAGTTTGACATATTGTTGGGCCTTCTGCTCATAACATAACTGGAAAAGTGGAATACGATAATTCGTGAAGTATTTGGTGTAAATGATTGAATGTGAGTATATTATGTTTGTGAAGTAAAATGATCATTATGCCAACATCTGTGTAGCTCAAACAGTTAAAGACGAATAATGAAGATATGGCTGGCTTGTCATTTTACATTCTTAGAGAAACTGCTCAAATTGGGAATAGAAATCACTTCAAACTGAAGGGATTCATAACCAAATAGAACCAGTGTGTTACTGTACACCAAAGGTTTCTCATCGGTGTTGCATTTTGGAAACCGGGATATGGCAAGATTACAAAACTATCAAGCTGTAATCCTTAATGGTAAACGCTACCTTGAGATATAAACTCACAACCACGTACCACCTCATGTAGTTGCCCAATTTTAGGCCTCCATAGTCCACCATTTCTTTCTCGTGTGTGTATCGAACCTTTTTAGTGCACTACTGTATAAATTGTTGATCATATTATTTGGAAGCTTGCAAGTTTTTGGTGTTTTATAACTTTCCAACAGGTGTTTTTGTCTTTTTAGGCTTTATTGATCAGAGGACATGGTCAGAATGCTCACGGAGTTGGAAGAGTCGCACGATAAAAGGATACCGGTGAAACTAACATCTGTTTTATGTACAGCAGTTTTGCATAGATGAATTGATGAAGGATCTGGGGACCTTAGACTAGCGTTTAACAAGTCCAATATTGGCTACTTGTAATTAAAATCGCCTTTATTTTGTTTTTAGACTAGCGTTTAACGAGCCCGATGATCTCGTGTGTCGGTTGGTTGTAATTTAAATCGCCTTTATGTTGTTTTTAGACTAGCGTTTAACGAGTCTTATGATCTCGTGTGTTTCTGGATTAGATACTGTTTAAGTTTTCTCGCGCAATTTTAGTCGTGGTTTACAATGTGCTCCTTCCCATGTGTTGTTTAATGATCGACTCAATTTATAGAAACATACTTTTTCCATCCTACTGTCTACAGGCATAGTAAGATCAACTATCTTAATATTTGTTATATCTTTTTCTACTAAAAATGGTAGAATGGATAAAACGGGTGATTGAGTGAATTTTTTTGGTTGTAAAATTTCGTTTTGTAAAAAAAATGTTAGGCAACACGATATATATTGGGGATCTTAATTTTTCAAACACTTCTGGGAACCATGTTAAAAATTCGCAACATTTTCCGGAAGCACTTGAGAAGCTGATAACTTCTGAAGCCCAATCTAAATAATCTCAAGTGTCCAGTCTTTGATAAGTGCATTTAATTCATAACATGATTTAAAATCATAGTATCTGCACAATAGTAAGCTTGTATCATGTTGGCAGTGTCGGTCGAACTCAAAACAAAAGGTGCAAGGTTCTGGTTTTGCAAAAACAGAAAGCAAATCTAAATTAAAATGATCCAAACAAAATGTTAACAGGGGTAGTAGATATCTTGAAGTTGTTCATGATCTTTGGTAATGATTATTTCAGATTAGACAAGTGCAGCACTCGAGTCTCGAGGATCGTTTTTTTTTATATCAAGATCTTTAGTTTTGGATTACAAAAGTAAAGTTCAGTGACCATGGCTGCTCCTTAGGACTTCAAAAGGTCGGCCCTTGGCCTCCACAGTCCAAGTCGATACTTGTGGGCAAACTTCAATATCAACTTTCTCTGCAAAATTTATAGAATTGCACAACACAGATTATTAATACCACGACATTAGAAGACATCAAAAGGTTTAATAAATGTTTGTCATTGAATGCAATTTCATGTTCAGAGCTCCCACAATCAGAAAATAAAATCCAACTAATAACAAGGGTAATAAAAATCTTTCAAATTTCCATATTTTGTAGGATAATGAACAAGATAGTATCCCTATAGAAATAGCTTTATCCTAAAGTAGTCAAAAGAGAACTTAAACTTCTGATAAAACATAAGAGAGAGTCACAGATGAATCAACATTCACGTCAGATCACATGGACAAAGGGTCACGTACCTTGATGAAAAAGTAAGATGACTGAACAATGTTTTTTCAAATAATATAATATCAGTTTTAACAAACAGATCCCTCATTTTTGGCGTTAAATAGGTAGAACAGTGATAAATGCAATTGGCATTGTTGTCTCTACAAGGATGATGCATCAAGACTTGACACATCCACGGCAATTGAAAATGATAAATAAGCAGAAAAGTTTCTAGAATTGAAAGTAAAACAAGAAAGAGGTTCAGTCACTAGTAAAAAATTAGACATTTCTAGTGGTTCCTTCTCCACCTTTCTCAAAAATCCACCCAAATCCCAAAAATAATTAGGAGATGAATAATATTCGTAAAGTTCCTCAACAACCCCAAACCCGAAAAAAAAAATATAAGGAAGAAAGTATTCGTCAAAGTTCCTCATCATTTATCTACTAAAATTTTAAATTCAACTTTATTTTACTCAGCAATCAAACATTTTTATTTTTCTACTATATGGACCTTGGTGTAAGTAACTGTTCAGACACAATTTACGTCAGGCAAGCCATAAAGATCGGCTACTATCATGACTACGACCTAACTTGTCACATTTTCCAAATTTTCTTATGCACTCACAATATCAACCTTCTCCTTGATGTCAAATATGACAAGAAGAATCACACAACCATGGCAGGGAAAACATTTGGCACCGGAGCACAAATCCATTGAACTATTTGAACTAAATAGCTGAAGTTGTTTTGTTCATATTACAGGTGAATTAGTTAATTTCATAGAAACATTGAAAACTCCATTAAATTAGACTTATTTAACCTAATTTAAGTGTCAAAAGACCATATCTCTACTATTTTATAAAAATTCTAGCACATACAGAAACTGATTTGGTCCGACTTGATTACACTAAAATCAAATTGCATATATAACTTCCTATTGTCCCTTGACATAATGGTAAAAATAATACATCTTTCACTTAATCACGCTTTTGATTCAGAAGTCCTCTAACTTCCACTCCAATATCCCTCCACTCTCCATTTTTCCCGTTAAGTTTAAATTTTCAAAACTCGAAAAAGTGCTTATGAACATTATTTTCTTTCCACGTTCACTTTTTTATCCCTTCCTCTATTTTTGCAACCACCAAGAGCTGCACTTCTGTAAATGTTTCAATTCTTCCGACTTCCAGCTCCATGAAATCGATTTTGAACCCTTCCTCTATTTTTGCAACCACAGAGCGCTACATCAACAGATTTGTAATACATGCAGAAACCCACCACGGTGATAATTTCTCTTCGTTTTCCAATTTCTGATTGCACTTTTATGTGTTGATTTTCAAGTTCTTTTTGTTTTTCTTTCAAATGGTATGTTTGACGCTCACTAATTATTTGACATAAGATTTGTGTGGTGATTTATTCTTCAATTCTGGCATCATCTGTATTTTTCCGTTCTTTTTTTAAGAATTGTGGTAGAAAGATGTGGTTTCAATTGTTTCAAATTATGTTTTTGAACTAATTGTTCAAATTATGTTTTTGAACTAATACTCTAAAAGATACATAAAAAACAAATTATGTCTTCGAACTAATTGTGGTGGAAAGATGTTTTTATTGTTTCAAACCTGCATACATGCATGCAATATGTTCCAACAGAAGCTCATAATGAAATTAGGTATCGATTAGATATATACTTTTGAATGGAGTCAATGGTTTTTTAAGTATCTTTTAAATTATTAATGTGAAATCAAGGCACTCAGTCATTCCTTACACTAGACACTTCACATAGAAGAAGATGATTTTATTGTATCTGTCTCTTGCTACCAACTTAATATCTGGATAATCGCTTTGGTTTTCTTCAAAACCCAAGAAATCTAGGGCCACTTCAATTGATAAGCAGAATGTAAATTTTCGTTAGATTCCTAGCTCATGTTTTCTCTGGAAAAAAAAATATGCACAGGAATTGAGAAAATACCATAACACTTACCGACTTCAGTCATGAAGACAAGCCTTAGAAATATAGGAAGAAGCAGAAGACTTGGCTTATTTTCTTAAACATTGGTGTGCATTTTCACCAGAATTGGTGTGCTGTAAGAAAACATGAGAATGGGGTGAAGGAGATGGATTTGGTTGAGGAGGTTGTTAATTGCTTTAACGGTTAGCTAATACGCAAGATTTTATTAAAGTTTAATTAGATAATAGGTTTTGTCAACACAAGCTCTGTAACATCAATTATATTTTTGAAATCGAAGCTATCTTACTTTTCAGGGAAAAAAATATCATTCAAGTTCCTTACCACAATTTAGTGTGCAGGGGAAATATTGATTAATTCGCCTTTTTTCATCTGGATCAAACCCAAAAAACTATGGAGTTGGTATACGGGTAATATAAGTCTTTGTCGTCGCCGTTCTTCAGTCGTCGATGAGAGCTCATTGATGAGGAAGATTATTAATTGTACAGTTCATCTTGGTTGTTCTCCTCCGATGATATCTTCAAGCATTACATTTTAATTTTTTGTTGGTATAATACGGATTTAAAAGACTATTATAGTACCAATGATTTCTTCTCCTCCACGTCCTACCACTGATGCTAATCCGAACAACAATCATAGACGTCAATTAAGCACAACGCTTCAGCGAATAAGAAGACAATCAATGACAGATGAACGACGACGAGAATACCTTTCTCGGCGTAGAAAAAACTATAAACAACGAAGATATGGGATTGTACCCGAAGATTCCATCTTGAATGTGTCAAATGTTGCTCCAAATTTACATAAATTTTTGAACAATTGACTCAAACAACTGAAAGTGAGGGAATGAAAACATGATTCAAGGTTATTAATTATTTTTTTTGTATTAGGCGTTCATTTTCAATAATCGCTCAATTTTCTAAGTTTCCATATAGATACACTGCCTAAACATTCATGTATAATATCCAAAAGTCATTGTATAAATTGATGCAAGGGCTAAAAATTCGTTGTATGATTTATATCATACTATAATATTCATATCAAATTACACATATCCAACATTCATTTTATAAATTGATTAAGAAACCTATCAAATATCCAATATTACGTTACACACGTGTTGCGTGTGCTTCGGTCGCTAGTATGTTATAAAGAAAACAGATAACATTAATGTTTAAAATGTGACATGTATGTTGGAGTTCCTTCGCCTATATGACAGTGTTTCTGGTTATAGTGAAGGTGCTAAGTTTATTAAACCAGCGTATCACGATATGAATTTAAATCAACACGAGTGCGCTGGAGATATCCTAGTCTACAATGAGTCTTTTGACCATCTTAATCTTAACAAAACCCACAAAAAAAGATTTAGTACATCACCGGTCTATTCACATTTAATTCATGGTTATATGTTACTTGACACAATCCGCATTTATCACTTAAGAACATCAAATCGATTAAACTATGTCCAGTCATTTTAAAAGCATCAAGCACAATATATACAATGTGCTGAGTTTGCCTTACTTTGATGGAACAGTTGCCTCGCTTTGCACCTTATGGATCCAGGAAACATGTGCGCGTTAGTGCACCTAATGCCGTAATAAACTATGATCCAAATTATAAGCACGCCCGTGAACACAACCTTAGAAGTAGACCGTAAATAAGAAGCCTAGAGTAAATAATCACGAAGCACAAGCAAGGTTAATCACTCATGCAATTTTCAAAATCAATCAATCACAAAGTAAATTAAAGAAACACACGAGACCTCCCACTCCCTCGAATCCCAAACAAATATCGGTACTCAGGTAAAAATACATCCAAGCAAACATGAAAATCCATAAAGCGTAACCTTTTTACTTCACATATAGTTCTTACATCTTGGCAGGGAATGCCGAGTCTCTTGAGCTTAATAGTGCGAGTGACGAGAAGTTTATTCAAGTCCCCAATTTCAGACTCCAGCTTCTCCACGTGCTTTTCAACTCCTTTCCCCACTCCATTCAAGAACTCTGGTATCCCCACCTTCACTGCACTTTTAACAGAAAAATGAGAGTAAACTAATTTCACTACCAGCCATCAAATTAAAACTGCGCATTTCAATAGAATCATTACCCATATAATGGATCGACTTGGAAGAAAAATTCGCGAACCCGGATGCGCAATTCAATGGGTTTGAAAGTAACTGCGAATTCAACAACAGGATTTGCCTCCGCGCCATGTCGCGGCCAATGCAAAATTAGTTCACTAGTGAGAGAATCAGAAATTTAGGTTTAATTCTGCAATTGGATCTTCACATCAGTGCTGCTTCAACTAAACCCTACCAATGCAACAACCTATCGGGAGAGCTTGCTAATCATTTGAATATATTTAGCATTAAAAAATTATTATTGAATAAATAGACTATTTTTAAGATATAATCCAAATTAATTTATAAATTAGAAACTTTTTTGAAAGAATTCGTCTCAAATAAATAGTTAAAATTACAGAATTATTAGTATCTCTTTTTAATAAAGAAATAGTTATTAAAAAATTATCTTACCTAATAGAAAAATTATAGATTTATTCATATATGATTAATTCAAATTGTCTTTAGAACTTTAACTTTAAAAAGTTTATCAGAAAACTTTATAGCAGCTTTAAAAGATGATGAAAATTTAAATTGGAAAAAATCTCTTATGAGAATAATTCAATCCAGTTTGTCTCATGGTCCAATATATTTTGATGTTTACCTCAATTTATATTGTCTATGTCAGACATAAATATACTAGATTATTTAACATTAAAGGTTAAAACACACGATTATAATTATACTATTGGAACAGGATTTTATGTATATGTTATCGTATTTATTATAAACCACTATTTACACTGAATCTTATGTGTAAAAGAATAGATAAAAAATTAAATGAAAATATTCTTATAGAAACTAATTTCAATAGATCTAATATTACAACTCGTAGATCTATAAATGGGAAAAAATTGAATTTCTAGAAAACTGGATAATTGAACAAGTTGTTCCTAAAAATCCTATAATAAATAAAGATTTACAACAAGTTATACAAACTAATGAATGATATGTTCAAATTCAGTTTAATAATGAACAAAGAAGATTGTTACCATCTTCTGTCTATGCTAGATCAAGATCTAATCATTCTTTTATTTCACTTTTAGATTATATGGTGGATATTTCACAAACTTCAAGAGCATCTACTTTTCAAATAAGAGAAGAGATAGAATCTTCTATAAAAGATACAGTAGAAAATTTAATTATTAATTAAAATAATATTGTACATCAAAGTAATTTTCAAAAAGTTAGGAAAACCGATACAATTTTAGAAATGAATTTTACTATTTAATGGAATAAAAAATAAAAATTAATTTACTAAAGGATCTCGTGCTAGAGCGATGGTCAATGCATAATTTTATCAATCCAAATGGGAATCACTCAGAGAATGATATTTTAAAATTTTCTCTGAACAATAATTTGAATATTTTGTTACAGAATTTTATAAATATTGTGAAAACCAAAATAAATTAATACATTTTGTTCCTTGGTTTTTTAAAACATTTATTATATGTTATATTTTTGTTCTTGAAAGAAATTATAAACTTTATTCTGGATAAATTCAAAAATCTGTTTATCCTCCTCAACAATCTTTTATTATAGAAAAAAATAATAAAGTTTTAAATTTTACCGTTTTTTCAAAATTATTTGGTAATGATATTTTAGAAATAACTGTTAAACATATTAATGAGATACTTGAAAAACAAAATTATACAAATATGTCTTACAATAATAGAAGAAGAAATTGTATCTCTTAAAGATCGCATTGATAAAATTACTTTAGTCATTAATCAAATCAATCATGATGTTCATATACAAACTAAAGAAGAAACTAATATTGTTTCTATTGCATCTTCTTCTATTCAATACCCTCCAAAAATAAAAGATTTTAAATTTAAAGTCTTTTGTTTCTGATATAGAAAAATTACTAGAAGAAAAATTTTAAAAATCTCAATTTATATACTCTTAATGAAGAGTTTGAAAATAATAAAAATTCTTCTAATGAAGAAATTAATAAAATAAAATGGACAGATAAACCTACACAAACTAAATATTATTATGATAGACCCACTCCCATGGATGTTCTTTTTGAAGAATAAGAATATATTTTCTCTAATAATTATAATGAGAAAAATATTTATGAATGAAATATTAATGGTTTTATTGATAAGAAAATTTATAATATTGCTCACAGAATGCTTATGTATAGCACTGTGTGTAAAAATTCATGCAATAATGATAAAAATATTGCTAAAATGATTATAGCAGGTGAAACGTCTGCTATTCGTTTTGCTTAAAAAGTACTAGAATTTTTTTTCTCTCCTTCAACTTGATAATTCGAAAATACACATATATATACTTTAAAATACCTTGACATCATTTTAAAATAAAACAACCAACTAGTATTTGAAAAATCAAAGGAAATCGTCAAAACATGAAATCATTAAACGTCTTACCAAACCTAAAAAGTAATAATTTGAAAAGTATATGTTGGGATCGGTAAAGAGTTTGGGGGGGAGGGGGGTTGAATGAACTCTTTCAAATTTTCTTAAATAAAATTAGTTTTTCAAACGTTTTTAGGCGGTTGAAAATTCTTTCTCAAACGGTTCGAAAGTTGAACCACTGATGAGTGCGGAAAACGGTTCACAATTTCCAATGACGGCTTCAAACACTTTTAGCAGACTTAACAAATTGCGGTTAAAAATGTAAGAGCTTGCGATAAGTAAATAACACAAGATTTTTATGGATGTTCGGAGATTGAATACTCCTACGTCACCCCTTCTTCCTTTTCCAGGAAGGATTCCACTAAAAGACTTTGGCTTTACAACGTATTTGCAACAGCCCACTCCAATCAGGACTTATCACACTGCCTGTATTGGAACTCTTAGTGATCACTTTACACTTCTGGATATTAAGAACACTCAGTTCACCAGATAACAAGACTTGATCTAATAACCAACAGGTTACTGATGAGAATGAACGGTTTGGTGTGAGTAGCACGAAAATGATCCTAAGAAGATCAAAAGATTTTCTGTTGAAAGCGTGCTGATTTGAGCGAATAAGTATGTAAACTTTTAGGAGCGCTCGGAGATCTTTTCAAGTATGCAAGCAAGCTGTTATGATTCAATTGTGAGCTGAAAAGAACTGCTGCTGCTTGGCACACTCTTCCGTTAATATATACGATTTTCTTAACGGTCGGGAAGAACATAACAACGTTAACCTGAATCTCTGAACAGACGAGTCGCTGTCGTCTTTATGAGCATTAAATGTTCTTTAATGAATGCATTTAATCTTCCTTTTGCTCAGCACCGTTCTGAAGTGCTTTTCCTGAGGAGTTCTTTTTATAGTAACTGTATTTAGCATCAGAACATGCAGTCTATACTTGGTCTCTCTTCTTTGGGAAAAGATCATAAATGCGGATCAATCTTGGAGCAGATGTATATACGTTGACTTCAAGATAGTGTAATACTTCGAATGTATTAAACCGGTCAGAGAATGTCTTTGAGTAATAAATGGTCCTTTAAGTGATCCGGTTCTGTTAAGCGGTTGAGACTGCCTTTTAGCTTTGGTCGATTAGAAAGATACATCATTATTTGAGCTGGACGGTTGAACTGATATATGTCACATATATTAATCGCAGTGTTGTCTTGTTTTTGTCATACGTCAAAATTCTTGGGTATAATATTTTCTTCAACAATTTCTCCCTTTTTGGTGATGACAAAACCCAGCTGGAAGATTTATTCAGCATAAGATTTAATATGAGCGAAAGAATTGTATTTCATTAAGTGAATGAAATTACGATGTTCAAAATATTTCACAACTATTCGAGATGACTAATTTCCATTCTTTGAACCTGAGCTTTGTTCCCCATCTTTAGCTTTGCCTTCCTTTTCTCTTGACTTACGTAATTTCTTCATTACAGATAGTTTTGCTTCTTGAATAGCCTTTTGCCGCTCTCTTTCCCCCTTTTTGGCATCACCGTGTACTGAGGAAAGTCATAATTTCCGCAAGCTGAGCACCTTGGGCATCGAGGCGTTGTTCAAGATTTGTCTGCAGTCGAGTCATTTGCTCCGAAAGACCAAGGCACATGTTTATATGTTTAGAGTTGTGTTTGGCTTGCTTGATAGAAAAACTTGTTTCTATGGAGGAAATATCAGTGCGAAGAGCCGACTTTACCGATTGAAAGGCCTCTTGTAGATCAGATTGACTATGATTGAGTGCCAGAATTGATTGATCCATAGTGATCAATCTTGCTAGAATTCGCGGTTGATAGCTTTCTTCTAGAGCTTCTTCTTGAGATACATGTTCTTCAAGTTTGTCTTCTCCAGATAATAAGTTGTGCTCGAGAGATATCAATTGAGAGGAGGGCAGCTTCTCAGCAATTTGTAACGGTTCTGGCTCATGTAGTTCAGCTGTAATATTCTCAATGATCTGATCAATATCCTCAGCGGAGGCAGAGCTTTTAGAACCGGTTTCAGTTGGTGCCTCCGGCTGAGCTGGCGTTGTATGCAATTCCTTGGGGGATGTCAATAGCTGTTCTGAAGGAGCTGTTGAATCATCCTTGGTGGGGTCGACTGTTAAAGAGACTGTTTGATCTTGAAAAATGACAACTTTATCAAATTCAGATAAAAATTGCTCTGCCTCATCAACAGAAACAGTTTCAGCAGCTGAAGGATCAAGTAGAGGCAGTTGGGTAGACTGATCCATTGCAGATATTGTTTGAGAGTCAGATGGAATGACGGTGGTAAGCTGATGACTCTGTGTTTCAGCACCTGGAAGATCTTCAGCCGAGATGTTTGTTGTAGAAAGAGTCTTCAACACCCGGTTGAGCTGTCATGGTACGTGCTGGTGAAGAAGATTTGGTGATTGTACCGGGAGAAATGGATGATGAATCCTTTTTAGTAGGGATGACTGGACACTGTTCAGAGCTCAGATCTTCATGAATGTCCATCAGAGAGTCTAACTTTGTTTGATCTGTAACAGTGGGGAGATTAAGATCTTGTCACATTTGAGCGACTCTCATAGCCAGTGACAATGCGTCCATCTCAAGTTGAGAGATGACTGCCGAATCATCCTTGGCAGTAGGACAAAAAAGGGTCAAAATTATCTCTTTTCAACCGGATGATGATTCGGAGAGTGCTTTCCTTCATTTTAAGTTCCAGAAAGTCTCGTCGTTGAAGAGCGGTTTGAATATCAGTCGTTTCTGCCCATTCCAAAATGGACCGCTCCAGCTTAGCAGCTGCTTTAATTTTGCCGGTTTCAAGTAGCGAGTCAAACGTTACAGCAGTTCGATACTTAACCCATCTGCCAAACATTTTTATCTTTTTCTGGACAGCCTCATTAACACGCTCGCTTGCGAGTACTATGGTCCGTATGAACTGCATTGTTTAGAGGTGGATTTTCAATCATCACCTGTTTGCCCTTATCTGAAGAGAGAATGATGGGGACTCCAGAATAAGACGATTCAATCTCTTTTTCAGCAATACGAATCCCCTTTTGTTTTGTGACTGAGATCGTAGGGATAGGGGCAGGAACAAGTGGAGCTGAAAGATGTTTGACCAATCTTATCTTGGTTGGCTGTGCAGTTCTCTTTTTCTTAAAAACTTGAGCAACTGGAACGTCATATTTGGACTCATCATCGGAGCTTGTCTTTGGAACCAGCTTTCTCTTGGTTTCCTTGGTGGTTGAAACGGTTGTGGATGATTTCTTTTGTTTGACAAACTCTTCCCCAGTTTCAGTCTTTATGGAGATTATCTCCTCAGTCGGCCGATTCTTTGGGATAAATTTTTCAACCGATATCCAGTTGAAGAGCTTAGTTTTGCCAACATCTATCATATCAAACGGTTGAACCCCGGCGTCAATCAGCATGTGGTAGATTGGAACCGCAAACCCTTGTGATTGGTTTTCTTTGTTGATCATGGCCACCAATATTCTGAATAGAACGTCATACCAGTTAACCTTCAATTTGGATGAGATAGTGGCCATAACCTAGAAATTTCTCCAAAGTGATTTTATCATAAGCACCGGCTTTGGCAAGCAGTCCTTTGGTAAGCAGTCCTTTGGTAGCAGTCTGTATTCAATCTTTAAGTCACGTTTCTGACAAGTGGGATGTGAAATTGGAAAGTTTGTGTCTGAGAAATCACTACGCCAGATATCAATATTTCCATGAGGCAGTGTAGATAAATCAGTTACTCCTTCCATTGGTAAGCTGAACAATTCAGCAAACATCTTTTGTGTGAACAGAAGTTTTTTGTTTTGGACGACACAAATGATTTCGCCGTTCTTCATGTGGGCAGACTCGAAGAATTCCTTTAGTATTGTGTCTGAGTATTGGTAGCTGCAGCCCAGAAAGGAGCGAAGCCCGGAATTTTCGAGTGTGCGAAACATGGCTTTCATTGCTTTGTTGGGCATGGAAAATATGGACGCGAAGTTAACAGCGACTGTATTCTGAGCAATTGAGGCAGCCATTTTCTTGATTTATCACGAGTGTTCGAACTTAGTACCTGCAGGTTAGATGAATATGCGATAGAGTTTGCAATAGCAAGGTAAGCTCAGCACGGTTGCAAATGAAGAGTATGTATTTGCGGTTCAGATTATCACTAGTCAGTCCACGTGGAGGACTGTTAGTGGAGAAAATTTTGTAATATTTGAAAAATTTTGGGCGACTGGTAAAATAATTGATTTTGAAATTTCAAAAGTAAAAACTGTGACGTCATTCAGAAGCAGTTGAAAAATTGAGTAATTTTTACCCAATGACGTGGAAGTATCTCGTCCAAGTAAACTGAACCATATGCGTAATGTAGTTAGGAGGAAACGGTGGAGAAGTCTATTTAATTAGTGACTGAACCATTTTTCCCCCCTAAACATGTGGATTGAAGACTAATCCTGGATAATGAACCGTCGATGGCTTAGATCGAAATCCTATTTAAATTCTAGTGTCTGTCAACAAGAGAGAGAGAGAGACCCTTCAATCACTTTATCTATAGAAACAGGTGGAGAGGTTAGTTTTACACACAACAAATATCAAAATGGCGAAAGCAGGCAGTTCAAATGAGCCAGATCTAGTGAAAGAGTTTATGGAGTCAATGATAGCTTCTCGCAAGGCTGCTTAAGAAGATAGCGTTTTTGAGAAGACGCTGGCAGTCTGGTCAAAGGTCGAAGAGCTTCGGTCCTCCATTGATGGAGGACGAGGCGTTACTGCTTAGGAGATGTCTCTCCTGAAGAAATATCAGCGACTCCTTTATGTCGCTGATCCATCATACGCCTTCTCTGATGATGGCATTTACCTCCTCATGCTCTTAAAAGAGCAGAGGACTCTGAGGAAGATTGCTTCCTCAGATGACTTTTTACGTACCTCCACCGGTAAGCTGACCGCTTGGTTGCGCAACTGGTTGAGGGCGGTAGACGATGAAGTTAGGGATGTACAATGCCGATGGTTTGTTGAATAAAATATTTCTATTTTTGTATTACCTACTATCTCTTTTTATTTCCGTTTATTTCCTGCAATACAAACTGAATAATTGCAAGAACTAAATATATCAAGATAAATCAATTAATCCAAGCATATTGAGGAAATAAGAGAACTTAGCCTCTGGTAATGGTTTTGTGAAAATATCGGTCGTTTGTTGATCAGTATGAACATATTCAAGCCGTATTTCTTTCTTCATGATGTGTTCTCGAATGAAGTGATGTCTGATATCAATATGTTTTGTCCGAGAGTGCATAAATGGGTTGTATGTGATTGCTATTGCGCTGGTGTTATCGCAAAAAATGGGTGATTCAGAAGCTTGGATGCCATAATCTTTCAACTGTGTTGTATCCAAAGCATCTGAGCACAACAACTTCTAGCCGCAAGATATTCTGCTTCAGCGGTTGATGTCGCTATTGACGTTTGTTTCTTACTAAGCCACGAAATCAACCGTTCGCCTAAAAATTGACATGAACCACTTGTACTTTTTCTGTCGACCTTGCACCCAGCATAATCTGCATCTGAGTACCCTACAAGATTAAGACTTGAATCTTTGGGATACCAAAGACCCACATTAACAGTTCCTTTAAGATATTTAAGGATACGTTTAGAGGCAATAAAATGAGATTGCATTGGTTTAGCTTGAAACCGTGCGCATAAACAAACCGCAAACATAATGTCCGGTCGACTGGCAGTCAAGTATAGCAAAGAACCTATTAACCCTCTGTACATTTTTGTGTCCACAGAGATTCCCCCTTCATCTTTATCCAGTTTGATTGATAAGCTCATTGGGGTGGAAGCTTGAGAGCAATTTTCCATCCCGAATTTCTTTAGCATATCTCGAGTGTATTTAGCTTGATTGATAAAAATTCCATTTTCGGACTGCTTGACTTGCAGTCCTAAAAAGTAATTTAATTCGCCCATCATGCTCATCTCAAATTGCTCCTGCATCATCTTAGAGAATCTCTCACATAGCTTAGGGTTAGTTGATCCAAAAATAATATCGTCCACATATATTTGTACAAACAATGAATGATCATTTTTTGAGAATGTAAACAATGTTTTATCAACCGTTCCAATTGAGAAACCATGTTCAAGCAGGAATTTGGTTAATGTGTCATACCATACTCTTGGTGCCTGCTTCAGTCCATATAGAGCTTGTCCAGTTTGTAAACATAATCAAGAAAAATGTGATTAATAAAACCAGGTGGTTGTTCTACATGAACTTCCTCATTTAATAATCCATTCAAAAATGCAGATTTAACATCCATTTGATATACTTTGAACTCCTTAAATGCTGCAAATGCTAAAAATATTCTAATGGCTTCTAACCTTGCTACAGGGGCAAAGGATTCATCAAAGTCTATACTTTCTTCTTGTCTATAGCCCTGAGCTACTAGTCTAGCCTTGTTTCTTATAATCAAACCATTTTCATCCATTTTGTTTCTGAATACCCATCTAGTTCCAATCACATGAGTGTTATTAGGCCGAGGGACCTAGATGCCAAACTTTACTTTTTTCAAACTGAATAAGTTCTTCGTGCATGGCCTCTATCCAATTTGAGTCAAGTAATGCATCATCAATTTTCTTAGGTTCTATCTGAGAAACAAATGCAGCATGCATAACTTCATTTATCATTTGATTTCTAGTTCTAAGAGGAGCAGTAGGGTTACCGATGACCAGCTCAAGTGGATGATCCTTTTTCCACTAGAGACATGGTCCATATGGATTTAGCTCGGTAGGTTGAATAATTTCTTCTTCTTGTTCCAGTGCTACTTCCATCTGCGTTTGTTGGATGTCCTTCGGTTCGTTCATCTGTTGAGTTTGTTCTTGAGCGGTTAATTTTTCTTTTGATGTGATTCCCCCTATTTTTCTCAAATCTACCTCATCATCACTGACTTGCTTCAAGGTTAGTTGCATCAAGATTATTTATTAAATCATGTATACTGTTACTATTGCTGTCATGACATATAGATGATTCATCAAATACGATGTGTATAGATTCTTCAACTGTGAGAGTTTTTTGGTTATAAACTCTGTATGCTTTGCTCACTGCTGAATATCCTAAAAAGGTGCCATTATCAGCTTAACCTCAAAAGCGGTGAGATGTGTTTTGCCATTAATGTGAATGAAACACTTACAACCGAAGATGCGAAAGTATCCAACTTCTGGCTGCTTGCCGGTCCAAATTTCATATGGAGTTTTCTCATGATTCTTATTGATCATGGACCTGTTTTGAGTATAACAGGCTGTGTTGATGGCTTCAGTCCAAAAACTTTGTGAGATTCCAGATTCGGCTAGCATGGTTCTAGCTGGTTCTTTCAATGTGCGGTTTCTTCTTTCAGCTACTCCGTTTTGTTGAGGTGATCTTGCTGCTGATAATTCATGTTTTATGCCATGCTCTTCAAGATAGGATGACAGGAATCAGTTTAGAAATTTAGTTCCTCTATCACTCCTGATTCTGTCAACTGATTCACTTTTCTCGTTTTGAAGTCTTTTGAGCAGCTTGATTAGTTGATCATCGGTTTGGTCTTTGGAATTTAGGAATGTTACCCATGTAAATATGGAGAAATCATCAATTACTACGAGATTGTATTTCTTTCCCCCTAAGCTTGTTACAGGTATTGGTCCGAACAAGTCCATATGAAGAAGTTCCAGGCATCTTCCTGATGAGTTTCTTCCTTTGCTCTTGAATGTTTACCGGACTTGTTTACCTAACTGACAAGCATTGCAAATTCTATCTTTGGCAAAATCAATATTAGGTATAGTGGCAATAGATTTGAAATTGAGATGATAGAGCCGTTTTTGCCAAAGCCAATTTTTATTTTCATTTAAGGCGACAAAACAGGTAGGTGCGCTAAGACAGTCATCATTCCATTTAACTTTGTATGTATTTTTCTCTCTATGACCAGTTAATATGATATTACGTGCCGCGGTTTTGACAGTACATATGAGTTTTTGAAATTCTACGGTGTAACCACTATCACATAGTTGACTTATGCTTATCAGGTTATAACATAGATTCTCTACAAGAAGTACATCCCTAATAATAATTTTGCCGTGGATAATCTTACCCTTACCAACAGCTTTACCTTTAAGAATTGTCACCGAAAGTGATTGTTGGACCTTTGTATTTGATTACTTCTGACAGGAGATCCTTGCTTCCAGTCATGTGTCTAGAGCAGCCACTATCCAAAAACCAGATTGATTCCTCCAAGTTCTTTTTCTTTGACACCTAACATTATAAAAAAAAGGAATTGGTACCCTTTCCTATTTGGGTCCTGAGCTTATTAGACCCTTAGGGATCCACACTTGAATTATCCTGAAGGATTTTTCATGATGTGTCCTAAGGAGAGAGCTGTTGTGTGCATAATCAGGTGGTGTATGCAGTGTCTTTTTCTTTCCAGTATGTTGTTTAGACCATCTGTCATTGTCACTCAACCGGTATCTCTTTTGAATAGGTCGGCTATTGTGGTAATCGTTCGGTCTAGTTTTTGAATGATTTCCGGTTGACCCTGACTTTCTGCTGGCCCAACCTGAATCGTTGTGAACGGTTGTATTAGGCCTACGTCTGAGCCATGACCGGTTGCTTTTAGCATTCTCAATTTCGACGTATCCTAAACCACATCGCCTTCTGTTATTTTCAAGATTTACATTCTGAGTGCCTTGATCTTCAGGTTTATCATGTTCATATACCGTACTAGATCTGACAAATTTAATTGGTTTTAAATTTCCTTTTTCTAGTAGTGGTTGAGTTTGTGCTCCTGAGGTGCTACATTCATTAATGCTATAACCTAGCCCGATTCTATCTCCGGCTGGCTTCTGCATTTCCTGCATCCTATTCAGAGAATCAGAGGACTTGTTCCAAGTGTTAACTATATTTATCAACCGTTTGTTATCTTTCAAAGTGGCATGGAACAATCTTCGCAGATCATCATTCTCAGCCGTTAGCAGACTTAACTTTACCTTCAAACCGTTAACCTTTTTTTGCTGCGAACAGCTAGAGAGAGTTAACTTGTTTTCCAAGTTTTGTTTTTCTGTTTTGGCTTCATTGAACTGCTGTGATAGCCTCTTAAACTCATCTATCATGTCGTGAAGTGCGGTGACAAGATCTACTCGTGTGAATTCATCAGAGTTAAAGTCAAATACCATTTCATCAGTAGATTCTTGATCTTCTTTGGCCATGAGACACTCTACTTTCTCATCTTCGCTTTCACTCGAAGATTCTTCAGAAATGGATTTTTCAGATTCTTATTCAGCCCATTTTCCTTTGTCTTCTTCTGCAACTAGGACTCGCTGACTTTTCTTTTTGATGAATCTTTTGTTGTCTTTAACTCGTCTTCTGTCACCTGATTTCTTTTCATCTTTTCTTGGCCTGTTACATTCTTCAATAAAGTTTCTATTCTGTCCACAGTTAAAACAAGCTTGACCATCATCAGTATGGTCCTTGTTGAAGTGAGGTTTATTCATCTGTGATTGATTCTTACGCATGAATTTACTAAATTTTTTAACAAATAAAGACATGGCTTCATTGCTTAATTGCTCGGCCGATTTCTTACTTGAGGACTCTTCGACCAGAAGAGTCAGTATGGTAGCTGGCAATGCCTTTGTTTGTTGCGATGTGGATGGATCCTCTTCAGTTCGTTTTCCTAGCTCGAACTCATATGCCTTAAGGTCGGCGAAGAGATCATGAAGTTCCAGTTTGTTCAGATCTTTTGATTCTCGCATTGCTATAGTCTTTACATCCCATTCTCTGGGAAGAGCTCGCATAACTTTTAAAGCAATTTCTCTGTTGGAATATTCTTTCCCAAGTGAGATGAGTTCGATGATGATACTGCTGAACCGTTCGTCAAATTCTGCAAGAGTTTCTCCTGGTTTCATCTTTGCATTGTCAAACTTCTGGATAGCCACAGTAAACTTGTTTTCCTTAGTCTGATCATTGCTTTCGCATAGTTGAGTAAGTTTTTCCCAAATTTCCTTCGCAGTAGTACAGGTCTTGATCTTGGCGAACATATTCTTGTCCAGAGTTTTATAGAGAATATCTTTCGCAACGTTATCCAAATTTGCCTTTCTTTTATCCTCAGGTGTCCATTCAGATCTGTGCTTTTCCACCATCTGAGGCCTTCAGTTATTGTTGCAGCTGTATTCACTTTCAGAATTTTCATTGGCCCGTCAGTGATGACATATCACATATCGTCATCTTGGGCTGCTAAATGTGCCTGCATGCGAATTTTCCAATCGTCATAATCTTCTTCAGAGAACATTAGAATTTTATTGAAAGAAGCCATAAGTGATTGAGAAGATGTCAGTGTTTGAGAAAATCCCGCTCTGATACCACTTGTTGGGATCGGGAAAGAGTTTAGAGAGGGGGTGAATGAACTCTTTCAAATTTTCTTAATTAAAATTAGTTTTTCAAACGTTTTTAGGTGGTTGAAAATTCTTTCTCAAACGGTTGGAGAGTTGAACCAATGATGAGTGCGGAAAACGGTTCACAATTTCCAATGACGGTTCAAACACTTTTAGCAGACTTAACACATTGCGGTTAAAAATGTAAGAGCTTGCGATAAGTAAATAACACAAGATTTTTATGGATGTTTGGAGATTGAATACTCCTACGTCACCCTTTGTTCCTTTTTTAGGAAGGATTCCACTAAAAGACTTGGGCTTTACAACTTATTTGCAACAGCCCACTCCAATCAGGACTTATCACACTGCCTGTATTGGAACTCTTAGTGATCACTTTACACTTCTGGATATTAAGAACACTCAGTTCACCAGATAACAAGACTTGATCTAATAACCAACAGGTTACTGATGAGAATGAACGGTTTGGTGTGAGTAGCACGAAAATGATCCTAAGAAGATCAAAAGATTTTCTATTGAAAGCGTGCTGATTTGAGCGAATATGTATGTAAACTTTTAGGAGAGCTAGGAGATCTTTTCAAGTATGCAAGCAAACTGTTATGATTCAATTGTGAGCTGAAAAGAACTGCTACTGCTTGGCACACTCTTCCGTTAATATATATGATTTTCTTAACGGTCGGGAAGAACATAACAACGTTAACCTGAATCTCTGAACAGACGAGTCACTGTCGTCTTTATGAGCATTAAATGTTCTTTAATGAACGCATTTAATCTTCCTTTTTCTCAGCACTGTTCTGAAGTGCTTTTCCTGAGGAGTTCCTTTTATAGTAATTGTATTTAGCATCAGAACATGCAATCTATACTTGGTCTCTCTTCTTTGGGTAAAGATCATAAATGCGGATCAATCTTGGAGCAGATGTATATACGTTGACTTCAAGATAGTGTAATACTTCGAATGTATTAAACCGGTCAGAGAATGTCTTTGAGTAATAAATGGTCCTTTAAGTGATCCGGTTCTGTTAAGCGGTTGAGACTCCTTTTCGCTTTGGCCGGTTAGAAAGATACATCATTATTTGAGCTGGACGGTTGAACTGATATATGTCACATATATTAATCGCAGTGTTGTCTTGTTTTTTTCATACGCCAAAATTCTTGGGAATAATATTTTCTTCAACAGTGTAGCCCATACTAAACCTCTCAAAAATCTCTCAAAGAGCATAAATAAATAGTCTTAAAAATCTTTAACGTATATCATAAACGTAAAATCATAAGTGCGGAGAAGTAGAAGCACTGGTCCTCGGGTCATGTGCACCTCCAGTCTAGTCAAATCAGGCATCCAAGCCTCCCTCAACATTATTATCATACTCACCTGCATCAATCACACCTAGTGAGTCTAAAGACTTAACACATCATATTCTTGATATCAAATAATACGTATAAATCCTACAAGCAACAGTGAAAATATTTTTAAGTAAAAATAACATATTCATGACATGCATAGACTTCAAACATAAACATTTTCATAAATATTTTCGTAAATATTTTCATATCATCTTCAACATATTCATATACATATTATCATCAATATATACGTATTCCTTTTTTTTCATTTCGTTGAATTCAGATCGTTAATTGTGACTTTCGTGTTCATCTATGTCTACGTGTTAGGCGATGGATCCATCTACATGTAATCACAGTACTGGGCGGCAGGGACATCATCAACACTCTCATCGGTCAACTGAGCCTTGGCATTACGTATTAACATATCATCGTATACATATTCATATCCACGGAAATACGATTGTCGGGCTCCCACTGGGACCGTCACCCTCACAATATCTCCAACTATCATCGTATTAGTCACAATTACTTCACTTTCTTCAACGTTTCATATTCTCATCACTTTATAAAATTTAAACATGCATATAACGTTTTTCTTTTTAAACCAACCATGCAACATATCTTTTAAATGTCCATATTAAATCATAAAATTCATAAACATTTTAAAAATAACATTTTAACATATAAATATCCATGAACATTTAAAATAATCATATTAAAATATAAAACAGCAATCAGAGCACTGCCATGACGTTTACTAATTTTTGGGTGTAAAATTACCGTTTTACCCCTAGACGTAAAATTTCACGTTTTTGACTTTTTATTAATTTCATTGACTCTAACATGTCCCAAATAATTATTTAAGTTTAAATTAAAATTCTCATTATTTTATTTAGCTTAAATACTAGACTTTTAAATTAATCTTTAATTATTCGTTTTTAATGCGTTTTAATTCCGAATAATTTCAAACTTAAAAATAAAACTCCTAAATTTAAAACTTAGACTTTTAATAATTATTTGGCCCTCGTGAACCATGAATCGACCCCCGTGAGCCATGTTTCAATTTATTCTTACAAAGAAAAGCCTAGGTTCGAACATGCTTGTTTTACCCTTGAGCCAACTTGTGATTCCATCGAGCCAAGCTCGAGCCACCCCAAGCCAGCCCCTTCCTAGCCCTTCTATAAACCCTACTGAACAAACATGACCCCTTGAACCTGAACCTAGCTCGACACCGAAGCCTTAACTCCAGCTGCAAGCAAGGCCAAGAGCTCTTATTGTGCTTGGAATCTATGTTTGTGTGCCTAGAACTCTAGCCATCGGCCTAGCCATTGAACCAACCTATTGTGCACCCACCTAGGACCCTAAGAAGTCACCCTAGCCCAGCCCTGGGCCCCTGGCCGAGCCCTTTATCCCCTGCAAGGCTGCGCAGCCCTGCGCGTGCTTGATGGCTCTCGGGTAGGAGTCCTTGTTGGCTAGGACTCCTCCCAGCCCCTGGTGTTCGAGTCCTAGCTTGGCACCCCTGACTCATACACACCCTTAACCAAGCCCTAGTCCCAACCGAACCCAAGCCCAGCCACTAACTCCCTTAAACCGAGCCTTCGAGACAAACATGTCACCCGATGGTTCAAGTTTCTATTTTATCATGTTGTGCAGTTTGTGGGTTGTGTTTCTAGGACCCTAACTCATGTAAAAACATGCTTGTTCAATCCCTAACTCATGGCAGTCCCTTTGCCATCATACAAACATGATTTTGAAACAAAACCTAAGCTTTAAAAATCCATGTTCATGTAAAAACAAAAATAAATAAAATGTCACTTTTTTTTCATACAAAACATGCTTAAATTCATATTATGGTATGATAGATGTTTGTAGCAAAGAAATATGTGCCTTTGCGTATTTTACGCACGAATTTACGTTGACGATTGCGAAGAACGACGATGACGACCTTGGCTTGAATCCCCCTTGAAACCTTTGACTTTTTCCTTCAAATATGGTGTGTGTGTGCTGTGTAAAATTGGGGAGAGTTTTTGGAGTGAAAAATCTGAAAGTGGCGTGCAAAAGTGAGGGTTTGGGGTGGGGTTTTTAGCTTTAAATATTAAATAAACTACTAACAAGGCTTAGGCCCACTAATTATGTAAATTAGGTGTAGAACCCGTAAATCAGTCTACGTATAAGCCATGCATAATTCTAGATTTTTAAAATTTAATTGACTTCATTGCATGATTATTTTAAAGGCATTTCTTTGAAGTTAATTATTTTATTATTTCATGCAGTAGTTTGATTTTTCAGTTATTTCAGTGAGGCCGGACTGGAGTTGGAGCTTTGAGATAGAATTTAAGATTCGAGAAATATTTCCAGAAGTTAATTTAGCTAGCAAGTAAGTTCATTTAAGTTAAAAAGGATGTTTTGAGGATTTAATTTAATTACTTTAGGTGATTAAGAAATAAGCTCATTTAAGTTACTTAATTAAGGGATTAATTCACTAAATTAATTAAGTATTAGTGAGGCTTTTAAGGGTTATAAATTTAATAGCTAGAAAAAATTTTTCCTTCCATTTATTAGATGAATTTTCGGCCCCCTCAGATGACTAAGCATTACCTTGCCAACTCAACACCTTTGACCCTTTCTTTGTATTTAATTAGTAGGATAATTCTTTTATTTTTGGGAGCACAATTTAATTAATGATCAACCTTATCCTCACCTAGTCTAGATGGTAATTGATCGGTCACCTCACCCCAACATGCACCAACAAATCATTTGATATCAAACTAGAATTCAAAATTTAAAAAGGTGAAGACTTGGTCTTGAGTTATCCCCTATATCTTCCACCCACTTCCCTCACTCTCCTAACCATCATTCTCCCTCCCCCATGACCGAAATTCAGAGCTTATAGAGTAGAAAAATCACGACCCTCATAGCCTAGAACAAGAGTGAAAGTCGAGAGCAAGAAAAGAAAAGGAGAGAAGCGCTCCACCTCCTCCGCGCCGAGTCGTCGTATTGTTTTCGTTTTTAATTCAAACGAAAACCAAGGCATGTCTAGATTCTTTCAAACCTCAATCAAGTCCTATTATCAATTATTTTCATTGCATGATCATGATTTCTTTGGCCATAAACCGAAACACACCAAGAAATTTCAGAAAAATATAACATGCAGATTTTCGGTTTCCATGACAAGCTTCACGGGTTCTCTTGTTTTGACGTTTCAGGTGGATGGCTCGACTCCAGGCTCCCAAGGCGGCTCCTAGACATGTAATAGGATGCATTAGGACCATGTTGGTCCATTCATTCAGTCCCCATGCTTGCTGGAAAAACCGAAATCACAGCAAGCTCTCCATAGGTGCAGAGTTGTGTTCGAAAATTCAGTTTTGTTGTCCAAGGGTAAGGATCTGATCATGGCTGCCCTAGGGGCCTATAGCCCTGGTTGGATCACTCCCCTAGCATGTCTAAGACGTGACTAAGTTGCCCTTTTGGTGGCTTGGTCCATGGCTCATCGGTTTTTACATAAAACATCAAGAACAGCCCCCTCCCCTCTCGGCCCCTTCGGTTTTGACAGCACATGTACTTCGAGTTGGTTGGTTTGGTGTGGATCTTGATTGGCCTATGGTCCTTAGCCACGGTTCATACCATGCCTCTAGATGTCTAGATTGTGCCATGGTCAATCAAATGGCCACTGGAACGACACGAGACAGCAATCAAAACAAAACACTACACACGCACGCATGAGGGCCCTCGGTAAGAACTTTCGGGTGGTTGCTGGAATGAGGCAAATTGTGGCTGGCCTAGGGCCCTTAGCCATGGTTCAAATCATTCCTTGGGATGTTGTGGAGAGGCATTGGTCGGTGGTTCAAGCCCCAATGGCCAAAAGTCTTGCAAACGACGCGATGCAAGCAAGGTTGCAGCTGCTGGAAATTTACAGCAAGTTGCTGTGTCGGTTTGGAGGCTCGTTTGAGTTCTTGGTTGGCTTTTAGCCTGTGACCTTGGACTGGACAGTGCCTCATCAAGTTAGGAAGGTCGTGTTTTTGACCGTTTGTGATTCGGATCATTTTTGAGGTCGTACGAGAATTTACGGTGCGATGTGCCAAATTGACTCTCGAAAGAGCGTTTCTTGTTTTGGCCTCCATTTCACCTAGATTTCGACCCTCATCATTTTAGGAGCATTAGTTCATAATTTTAAGCGTATTTTAATCATGACTATACGTCGGTTCAGTGTTGGTTCGGGTTGGTTCGGAGTCATGATTAAATACGAAGTCGGTAGACGTAATTGTCGCATTTTCAAACGTAAATTGCATGGTTGGTCAAGTTTAAGCTATTGCATATTTTTCATGACAGTTAGGTTGCAGCGAGCCTGGGGACGATCCAATCCAATCCAGTTGGTAAAATTACAGGATTTTTTTTCATTATGCCAGTTAATTATATTACGTGCATGAAAAATAGAAAATACTTATTTTTGAGATTTATGCGATATGGCTTGTGGTCAATTCACTATTATGGGAGCATTATTTTATACGGTCGCCAGTGACCGATCAGTTTAGTTTGGTACCACCCGGTCGCCAGTGACCGGCCAGCTCAGTTCAGTTTTATACTCCCCGGTAGCCAGTTACCGATCAGTTCAGTTCAGTGCAGAGGCCACAGGCGTAGACCATAATCTCAACAGAAAATTTTTACCAGTTATTTCAGTACAGGGCTCCAAAGAGCAAACATTTTTACTATGATTTCAGTTCAGTTATGCACGTATTATAATTGCTCAGTACAAGTTATTTTCAGTATGCCTCATGACATGATATTTTATCCCATGCACATTTTACTTCAGTATTTACTCGTTACCTACGATATTTGCATGCTGAGTCTTTAGGCTCACTAGACTTGATTGTTGTAGGTACTGATGAGGCCAGGGCCGAGGGCGGGGACCAGTGAGCCAGCTTGGGTCGGCAGTAGTGGCACCCGAGGACCTCAGTTTCAGCACTTGCCATTTTTTTATGCTCAGACATTTTATCAGATGTTGAATATTTTTAAATTTTTATTTTCGGCAAACTTTATTTTCTTCCGCTGCTATATTTTTTTTAAAACATTGAACTTGATTCATCAGTTGATTTTATGGTTGAGGCACTCCATTCATTATAAAAGAAAAATTTTTAATTTTCCGCAAATTTTCAAGCAAGGATTTTCGGGCCTCGACATTAGGCCCATTAGTGTTTGATTAAAATATTAAAAATAATTTTGTTTAAGTAATTTTGTGTATTTATTAGCCGGGTTGTCAATCGTTCGTACTTTAGTTGAAAAACCTACACCGATAAAAATTTACATACCGGTGTATAAAATCACCTCAAAACCCTCTTATTTTCAAAAATATGAAAAAGCATCAATCATATTTTAAATAATTAAAAACAATTATTTAATAAAATCATTTTACATTTTTCAGCCATCGGTCTCCGTTCCTTGATCGCAACTCGAATAATCTTTAAAAAATATTTAGTTGCATGTAAGTAGAAAACTACTTAAAACATCATGTAAACATGTCACATAATTAATTAAGCAATTAAAATAAATTAATTAACCATTTTTCATATTTTTATATTTGCATGCAGTTGAATTACGTCGTCTTAATTTTGGGCCATTAGATGGCAAACACAATTTGTGAATTTAAATGAGCCAAAATAATTTTTGGTGAAAAATGTCTTATTGGGCCCTTAAGTTTAAATTTACAAAAGTTGTACATATTTTCTCATAAAATAAATAATTGAAGTTGTACTTTAATTATTTATAGTAAATGGTGATTTATAAGAAATTCGATTATAAATAAATTAATTAGAAAGTAAACAAAGAAGTTTGTTTATTTTGTTGATTTAGTTTATAATCGTGGCAGTTAGTGATTGGATCAAGATATATAATATTGAATTAATTGATTATTGTGATAATTAATTGATGGTGTATGATATGTGATATTATGCATGAAGGATGATCAAAAGCCCAAGTCCAATTTGCTAGGTGTATGCTAGGATATTTTGTGTTGAATGATTTGTGATAATTAATTGATGGTGTATGATATGTGATATTATGCATGAAGGATGATCAAAAGCCCAAGTCCAATTTGCTAGGTGTATGCTAGGATATTTTGTGTTGAATGATTGTAATAATTATCAATTTATAAGTGGGCTTGGTTTATGGTTCGTTCCCACCACATGAGTTGTATCCCTATTTGCCATGGATATTTATTTGTAAATATTAGTATAGTGGAAGATCAAGATTGGAAGTTGGTGGCCTTGATGATTATGAAGATCGAAGACATGTAAATATTGGAAACTTATGTAAAAGTTGCATTTGCATCCCATGCATTTCTCTAGGATTGGACCTAGGCTCGTGCTTAGCTCACACGGGGCATTAGTTTTGGGGCGATTGATCATCCTTGTTTAGTTTTCTGTTTATAATATATGCATGATATGTTATAAATAATGAGTATGTGCGTTATTATTATGATAATAGAAAAGTTGCATGAATCCGGCAAACATACGATCAAACATGACGAGCTTTAAAACAAAATTAATGATGAGACCTTTCAAAATTAAAAACCCTCATTTTGAATAAGATTCAAATTTAATATCAAACCCGAAAACCAGAATTATAAAGATGTTTATAATTTTCATTTCTTCCATCGACAATGGGTGCAAGATGAACGATACCCGTGCTCATATTATTGGGTGGGCCCTGGAGACCGAAAGCTGTGACATCCATTGACATGGTGATGTGAACTACGTGGAACTCCCATGATTTCGGCTCATATTATTGAGGGAACTCATGGCGACAGTCCATTAAGGTTCAACATCGATGGGTAAGGCTTGACATGTAAAGATGAACGACGTCATATTATTGGGTCCTAATCCAACGTGAGACAAAAGTTTACGTAAAGGGTTGCATAGAGATGCAATTGGAAACTACCTTTTAGTAATTATAATTGACTGATATTATTCGGGATCATAATTTGCTAATTGGACCTTATGTACCTACAGATGAAAGGAGTTTTCCGTTTTCACTATAGGGTAGTAAAAAATGTCAAAACAGTGGGAGCGAAAATTTATGAAGTAAAAGTCCATACTTTATATCTTACTAAATATTTTAAAATAGTCATTAACATTTATCTGTTTTACTTTTCAGTAAAATTTTGACAATATCTTCGATTCGCAACCCGCTATCTACAATACTCGACAAACAAGTATTAACGAGACCTAATTACCTCAATTGGCTAAGAAACCTAAAAATCGTCTTGAATTCGGAAAGGATAGCATATACACTTGCTGAGTCGCCCCCTGTTGAGGCTCCGACTAGCTGCACTCATGAGGAATTGCAGACTTACAAGGATTGGTGTGACCATGACTTGCGAGCTAAGTGTTATATGCAGGCTTCTATGAATGATGAGCTGAAGAGGCGTTTTGAGGATGCAAAGAGAGCTCCTGATATTCATTTGCATCTCAAGGAGCTCTTTGGTGAGCAAACACGGCCTCTTAGGCATGCTACCATCAAGGAGCTGATCACTTTACGCATGCGAGATGGGGCCTCGGTCCATGAGCATGGTCTAAAGATGATTGGGCTCGTGTATAAGCTCGTTGGCATGGATCTTACGTTGCCTTCGGAGTTGACGACTGACGTGTTGCTTTTGTCGCTGCCTAACTCATTTGATCTTTTTGTGGTGAATTTCAACATGAACAAGCTGGAGCCTACCCTTGAGGAGTTGGTGAACATGCTTGTTACCTTTGAGTCCACCATCAAGAAAGAGAAGCCGGCTCTTTATGTGGGTTCTTCATCTGGTACAAAAACTGGTCCACCTGGGAAGGGAAAGAAGCATTCTTTCCAACGTCCGAAGAAGAACGTGCCCTTGAACAGGCAATCTCCGAGTCCCGCTGTGGCAGCCATATCAGTGAAGCTGACAAGACTTCTGATATTTGTCATCACTGCAAGAAGCCTAGACATTGGAGGCGTAACTGCAGAGAATATCTTGCCCAGAAAAGTTCTGGAAACGGTATGTTCTATATTGAAGTAAACATTTCAATTAACTCTACTTCTTGGGTATTGGATACCTGATGTGGCTCACATCTCTGTAATGATTTGCCGGTGATGGGAAGGAGTAGGAGACTAAGGGAAGGTGAGACCTTCTTGAGGATGGGCAATGGGGCAAGAGTTGCTGCCAAGGCTATTGGAGTTGTTTACTTGCTTTTGAACAATGATTTTAAGTTAATTTTAAGAGATGTTTTGTTTGGACCAGATTTGGTAAAAAACATTGTTTCCATTTCTATGCTTGATAAAGATTGATATTCTTGTTTATTTAGCAAATGTGTTTGCAACATTTACAAGAATGAATGTTTAATTGGTATTGGAGAACTTGAAAATGATCTCTATAACTTATAATTGAAAGATATTCCACTAAATGTCCAAGCAATAACAACAACAACAAACGAAAACAAGATGCTCTAAATTCGACACAATTATGGCATGCTTGATTAAGACATATTTCCCTAAGATGGGTAAGCCTCCCAAATATTCTTATCTTAGAATATGGGGATGCCCTGCTTATGTGAAGCAGGTAGTGGGAGATAAATTGGATAGTCGATCCATTTTATGTTACTTTGTGGGATATCTAAGGAATTCAGTTGCATACTATTTCTATCATCCCCAAGAAACAAAGGTGTTTGTTTCTAGGAATGCAACTTTTTTGGAAAAGGAATTTCTATTGGATAGAAAAGGGGAGATGATAGAACTCGAAGAGGTTCGAGAGACACCCACAATTGAGAACCCACACTCGAAGAGCCAAGAGAGGAGATACAAGCTCCTAGAAGATCCGGGAGAGTCTCGAGACCACCTATGAGGTATGGTCTACTTCTTGAAGAGGGCCATGATGAGCCTAACCATGGATGTGATCCATTGACCTTAAAGGATGCGTTATATGATGTCGATTCATCCAAGTGGCTTGAAGCAATTGAATCTGAGATGAATTCCATGCATTCGAACCAAGTGTGGAATCTCGTGGATCCACCTGAGGGAACTGTTCCCATAGGGTGTAAATGGATTTTCAAGAGAAAAATTGGGGCTGATGGGAAGGTATTGACCTTCAAAGCGCAATTGGTAGCAAAAGGATATACTCAAAGACAAGGATTTGACTTTGAGGAAACCTTTTCTCCAGTTGCTATGTTCAAGTCTATAAGGATATTGCTGGCCATAGCTGCATGGTATGACTATGAGATATGGCAGATGGATGTCAAAACAGTCTTTCTTAATGAGGATATTAAGGAAGAGATTTACATGTCACAACCTGAAGGGTTTACATCTATCGGAAGTGAACATATGGTATGCAAACTTCAAAGATCTATTTATGGTCTAAAGCAGGCATCTAGGAATTGGAACCTCAGATTCGATAGTACAATCAAAGAGTTTGGTTTTACTAAGAATCCTGAGGAACCCTGTGTATAAGAAAATCAGTGGGAGTGCTGTGACATTCCTTGTGCTTTATGTTGATGACATTCTACTTATTGGGAATGATGTAGGGATGTTGCAATAAACTAAAATATGGTTAGCGAGTAAGTTCTCGATGCAGGACTTGGGTGAAGCATCTTTTGTATTGGGAATACAGATCTATAGAGATAGATCAAGAAGATTGCTTGGTCTCACCCAGTCCACATACATTTATACCATCGTGAAGCGTTTCTCGATGGATGAGTCCAAGAGAGGATATCTACCAGTGTGTCATGGCGTGTCCCTCTCCAAGTCTATGTCTTCCAAGAGTGATGCAGAGATAGCGACGATGACAAGCATTCCTTATGCATCTGAGATTGGTAGCATCATGTATGGGTTGATATCTACACGTCCTGACGTAGCTTTTGCACTAAGTGTAGTGAGTATATTGAAAGGGATCGATTTTAGGTGCCCGAATTCGCAACGGAAGCAATAAAATTTTCAAAAATCATATTTATGTAGCATAAAATTTCGAGCACCACATGTACTAGGGTGTAGCATATACAAAAACACAACTATGACATTCATAGGGTGTTAAGAAATTATACCTATCAACCTCTTGAGGTTGATGATGGCTCCAACTAAGGTGTAAACACCTTAGCTCTTGTATGGCAAGACCTTCTACAAGCTTCCTCCTTTCTTTCAAATCGAGCCCACCACCAACTAGGAAGATCCCCTCATATTTTGCACTAGAAAAATATGAGGATTTTTCTTTGAGAAGAAAATTGTTTCTCCAACTATTGAAGAACAAAAATTGGGAGAAAATGAGACTCAAATTTTGTCCATAGGGGTGGGAGGAGAGAAGGGAGACTTTTCTTGATGCTTGAAAAAGTGATTGTATGTCCCAAAGGCATGCCATGCCTTGGATGTGGAAAAAGTTGTCTCCCAAACCTTCACCTCCCATGCATGCTTTCCTATTTGGGCTTGTAACAATTACAAGGCCCATGGATTTTAATTTAATTGTCTCAAACATATCTGAACCCAATTAAACCTTACTTGATATTACTCAAGTCACTAGTTGAATAATTATTTTACTATTGGGCTCTACAAGACCCAATATGATTTAATTAATTCAACACTTGAATTAATTTAATTATTTGGACTCTACTAGGCCCACTAGTGTTTAATTAATTCAACACTTGAATTAATTTAATTTAGTCCATAACAATGTTTATGAAAATCACAATTTTCAAATACATTATATATTTGGCCAAATTTTAATTTAGGAACATTTCCTCAAATTAAAAGTTACATTCTCCTTATAGAAGTCATACTTCTATTTTTCATTACGCTTATAAACTCCTTTATAAGCCGTTCAACACATTGAACTATTTTACTTCTCAACGGGATCTAGAAAGCTAGCACTTGTGTGGCCCTCAATGGTTCATTGATACAACTAACCGTGGGTTCACATATCCATGTGATTCGGACTAAACATGTCCTTATACGAGCATACCCCAATTGCTCCATCCTTACTTATCAACCCTTTGATAACAAGAACGTCAGAACTCAAGTCTGATAGTACCCAACCAATCATGTTAAACGCCTAGCAGCATCGCTTACATGATTCCCTAGGTATCAAATGATAGTGTCTGCAAGAACCATTCAATTATGGTTAGCGTACAGTACGGTCCCTTCAACTCATATATCCCGACCGATTCGACAACCGTTGGTTTATCGAGAGTTGTCAATGAATCGATACTATGTGTCATGTGGTAGTTGCATTGATGGTGTAATCTATGAAACCCCTTTCATAATTACCACCATACTCTGATCAGAGATTTCAACCTACATACACATGAGAACACAAAGGATATCCATACCCGAAGGTAAGCGGTGAATCCCCGACTACAATGCATCGACTCCTATAAGTTTCGACAGAACACCCAACCTTGCCACCTGATGACCCATGAGAGTCGGTAAACAAGTCAAATTGTAATGCTAGCACATAGAGTCTCAATGTTGTCCCGGGTCATAAGGACTAATGGTGTACAACCATAAACTAGGACTTTTCCACTCGATAAGTGAGAACCACTTGGAAAGTCCTTTATGGAGGGTTGTTCAGTGCACTCTACCAGGAGCACCTATCTGCATGCTCGGACATCACAATGTCCCCTACCAATGAAACATGGTACTCATATCGCAGATATTAGTCTCGAACTCGAGCGGCCTATATCCTTCTTAGTGGCGGCTGAATCGACTAGGAACCGTTTAGAATATACAGTATTATAAATATGAGTTTCATGATACTCATCATATGAGCATCTCATATTCTTTCTACTATTTGTATATTCAAGGGCTTTATCTATGCAACTAGCATGGGTATACAGATAAAGAAGTGCCAAAATGATAAATTCAAATATTATTAAAATAAAGACTGTTTATACATAGAGTTTCATTGTGAACACTCGGCCAACACTTGGCTCGACGTGCACCTACTCTAACAATCTCCCACTTGCACTAGAGCCAACTACCCATATGCTTCAAACCCATCGATTCGCGATGCTTCTCGAATAATGGTCCAGGTAAAGGCTTAGTTAGCGGATCAGCAACATTATCTGCGGAGCCGACTTTGTCAATCGTGACATCTCCTCTTTCCACGATCTCTCTGAGGATGTGGTACTTTCTCAATACGTGTTTGGACTTCTGATGAGACCTCGTCTCCTTTGCTTGAGCAAGGGCTCCCGTGTTGTCACAAAACACCGGGCCAGGAGCAACTCCATTAGGAATGACGCCCAACTCTTGGACGAAATTCCTTATCCAAACAGCAATATATCCTGCCTCAGTGGTGGAATCCGCTGTACTGTCTTGCTTGGAACTCTTCTAAGAGACAGCAGCACCATTGAGCATGAATATGAATCCAGAGGTTGACTTCGAGTCATCGATATTGCTTTGGAAGCTAGAGTCGGTATAGCATTCCAATTTCAGTTCTCCACCCCCATAGACCAAGAACAACTTATTGGTCCTTCTCAAATACTTAAGGATGTCTTTCACAGCTTTTCAGTGTGGAAGACCAGGGTTGGATTGATATCTACTCACTACACTTAGTGCAAAAGCCATGTCAGAATGTGTAGATATCATCCCATACATGATGCTACCAATCGCAGATGCATAAGGAATGCTTGTTATCGCCGCTATCTCTGCATCAGTCTTGGGAGACATAGACTTGGATAGGGACACGCCATGACACATTGGTAGATGTCCTCTCTTGGACTCATCCATCGAGAACCGCTTCACGATGGTATCAATGTATGTGGACTGGGTGAGACCAAGCAATCTTCTTGATCTATCTCTATAGATCTGTATTCCCAACACAAAAGATGCTTCACCCAAGTCCTGCATCGAGAACTTACTCGCTAACCATATCTTAGTTGATTGCAACATTCCTACATCATTCCCAATGAGTAGAATGTCATCAACATAAAGCACAAGGAATGTCACAGCACTCCCACTGACCTTCTTATACACACAGGGTTCCTCAGGATTCTTAGTAAAACCAAACTCTTTGATTGTACTGTCGAATCTGAGGTTCCAACTCCTAGATGCCTGCTTTAGACCATAAATAGATCTTTGAAGTTTGCATACCATATGCTCACTTCCGATAGATGTAAACCCTTCGGGTTGAGACATGTAAATCTCTTCCTTAATATCCCCATTAAGAAAGGCTGTCTTGACATCCATCTGCCATATCTCATAGTCAAACCATGCAGCTATGGCTAGCAATATCCTTATGGACTTGAACATTGCAACTGGAGAAAAGGTTTCCTCAAAGTCAACTCCTTGTCTTTGAGTATATCCTTTTGCCACCAATCGCGCCTTGAAGGTTAATACCTTCCCATCCGCCCCAAGTTTCCTCTTGTAAATCCATTTACACCTTATGGGAACAATTCCCTCAGGTGGATTCACGAGATTCCACACTTGGTTCGAATGCATGGAATTCATCTCATATTCCATCGCTTCAAGCCATTTGGATGAATCGGCATCAGATAACGCTTCCTTGAAGGTCCTTGGATCACATCCATGGTTAGGCTCATCATGGCCCTCTTCAAGAAGCAGACCATACCTCATAGGTGGTCTCGAGACTTTCTCGGATCTTCTAGGAGCTTGTATCTCCTCTCTTGGCTCTTCGGGTGTGGGTTCTATAATGGTGGGTGTCTCTCGAACCTCTTCGAGTTCTATCATCTCACATTTTCTATCCAATAGAAATTTCCTTTCCAAAAAGGTTGCATTCCTAGAAACAAACACCTTTGTTTCTTTGGGATGATAGAAGTAGTATCCAACTGAATTCTTTGGATATCCCACAAAGTAACATAAAATGGATCGACTATCCAATTTATCTCCCACTACCTGCTTCACATAAGCAGGGCACCCCCATATTCTAAGATAAGAATATTTGGGTGGCTTATCCATCCATATCTCATATGGTGTCTTGTCAATTGCCTTTGAATGGACATTGTTCAACAACAGTGCCGCTGTCTCAAGCGCATATCCCCAAAAAGATGGCGGCAACTCCGTGAACCCCATCATAGACCGAACCATGTCCATCAAAGTCCGGTTACGACGCTCCGAAACACCATTCAACTGCGGTGAAGCGGGCGGAGTCCACTGTGAGAGAATCCCATTCTCCCTAAGATACTCTTGGAACTCGGCACTCAAGTACTCACCACCTCGATCCGATCGAAGTGTCTTGATTCTTCGTCCCAACTATTTTTCTACTTCACTTCTGAATTATTTGAACCTTTCAAAGGCTTCAGACTTGTATTTCATCAAATACACATACCCATACCTCGAAAAGTCATCGGTAAATGTGATGAAGTAGGCATGTCCATGCTTAGTGGTGATGCTAAGCGGACCGCACACATCGGTATGGATCAAATCCAATAACCCTTTGGCTCGCTCCACATGGCCCTTAAAGGGAATTTTGGTCATCTTTCCTTTCAGACAGAATTCACAAGTCGTGAGAGCATTAATATCAGACATATCAAACATGCCCACTCCCACTAGCTTGTTCATCCTTCTTAGGGAAATATGTCCTAATCGAGCATGCCATAATTGTGCCGAATTTAGAGTATCTTGTTTTCGCTTGTTTGTTGTTGTTATTGCTTGGACATTGTTTACTGGAATATCTTTCAATTTTAAGATATAGAGATCGTTTTCATGTTCTCCAGTACCAATTAAACATTCATTCTTGTAAATGTTGCAAACACCTTTGCTAAATAAACAAGAAAATCCATCTTTATCTAGCATAGAAATGGAAACAATGTTTTTCACAAGTCTGGTACAAACAAAACATCTCTCAAAACAAGCTTAAAATCATTGTTCAAATGCAAATAAACATCTCCTACGGCTTTGGCAGCAACCCTTGCTCCATTGCCCATCCTCAAGAAGGTCTCACCTTCCTTGAGCCTCCTACTTCTTCCCATCGCCTGAAAATCATTACAGAGATGTGAGCCACAACCGATATCCAATACCCAAGAAGTAGAGTTAATTGAAATGTTTACTTCAATATAGAACATACCGTTTCCAGAACTCTTCTGGGAAAGATATTCCCTGCAGTTACGCCTCCAATGTCCAGGCTTCTTGCAATGATGACAGATGTCAACAGTCTTGTCAGCCTTCACTGGTGTGGCTGCCACAACGGGACCCGCAGTCTGCCTCTTCAAGGGCACGTTCTTCTTGGGACGTTGGAAAGAACGCTTCTTTCCCTTCCTAGGTGGACCAGTCTTCGTACCAGATGAAGAGCCCAGAAAAAGAACCGGCTTCTCTTTCTTGATAGTGGACTCAAAAGTCACAAGCATATTCACCAACTCCTCAAGGGTCGGCTCCATCTTGTTCATATTGAAGTTCATCACAAAAGGATCAAATGAGCTAGGCAATGACAACAGCAACACGTCGATGGTCAGCTCCGAAGACAATATCAAATCCATGCCAACGAGCTTGTCCACGAGCCCAATCATCTTTAGGCAATGCTCATGGACCGAGGCCCCATCTCGCATGCGCAAAGTGATCAGCTCCTTGACGGTAGCATGCCTAAGAGGCCGAGTCTGCTCACCAAAGAGCTCCTTGAGGTGCATATGAATGTCAGCAGCATTCTTTGCATCCTCAAAACTCCTCTGCAGCTCATCATTCATAGAAGCCTGCACATAACACATGGCCTTCAAGTCATGGTCACACCAATCCTTGTAGGTCTACAATTCCTCAGGAGTGCAGCTAGTCGGAGCCTCAGCAGGGGGCGACTCTGTGAGGCCCGGGGCCGAAGAGGGCGGGGGGTGATCGCCGGTGCCATCAGTTGCACGGACAATGAGCGGCTCCTGACAGGCTTCTAGGTGAAGGGAACATGAATGAACCGAACCCACACGGGAATGAGAGGGATTCCGAGACTGTTCAATGTAATGGACTGTACAGTTGAAGAGGGCTTAAAAGATTTGATTTGTACTACTCATATCACGAAGGTGCATCTTCTTTTCGATAGCTCATCACATAAGAACTCCAAAGTTAAGCGTGCTTGACTTGGGGAAATTTTGGGATGGGTGACCTCCTGGGAAGTTTCCCAGGGTGCGTGTGAGTGAGGACATAAGCACGCTGGAAAGACTCGTCGTGGTACAGTGAGGACAGTCGTCGAATCTGGGGCGTTACAGACTCAGTCAGTGTATATGCAATCTTTTACAAGTTCAAGACGATTTTCAGATTTCTTAGCCAAGTGATGTAATTAGGTCCGGTTAATACGTGTTTTTCGAGTATGGCAGAAAGCGGATTGCGAATTGAAGACATTGTCAAATTTTGTACTGAAAAGTAAAACAGATAAATGTTAATGACTATTTTAAAATATTTAGTAAGATATAAAGTATGGACTTTTACTTTATAAATTTTCGCTCCCATTGTTTTGACATTTTCACTACCCTCTAGTGAAAACGGGAAACTCCTTTCCTCAGTAAGTACGTAAGGTCCAATTAGCGAATTATGATCCCGAATAATATCAGCCAATCATAATCCCTAAAACGTAGTTTCCAATTGCATGACATTGCAACCCTCTACGTAAACTTTTGTCTCACGTTTGATTAGGACACAATAATATGACGTCATTCATCTTCACGTGTCAAGCCTTACCCATCGATGTTGAACCTTAATGGACGGTCGCCATGAGTTCCCCTAATAATATAAGCCGAAATCATGGGAGTTCAACGTAGTTCACGTCACCATGTCAATGGATGTCACAGCTTTCCGGCACCCACGGCCCCCCCAATAATATGAGCCGAGCCCCGAGTACGGGTAGCGTTCATCATGCACCCATTGTCGATGGAAAACATGGAAATTATAAATAAATTCATAATTCTCTTTTTCGGACTTGATATTAATTTTGAATCTTATTCAAAATGAGGGTTTTTTAATTTTGTAAGGTCTCATCATTAATTTTATTTAAAAGCTTGCCATGTTTGATCGTATGTTTGCCGGATTCATGCAACTTTGTTATTATCATAATAATAACGCACATACTCATTATTTATAACATATCATGCATATATTATAAACAGTAAACAAACAAGGATGATCAATCGCCCCAATACTAATGGCCCGTGTGAGCTAAACACGGGCCTAGGTCCAATCATAGGGAAATGCAAGGGATGCAAATGCAACTATTACATATGCTTCAATATTTACATGTCTTCGATCTTCATAATCATCATGGCCACCATCTTCCAATCTTGATCATCCACTATACTAATATTTACAAATAAATATCCATGGCAAATAACGATACATCTCATGGGGGTGGGAACGGGCCATAAACCAAGCCCACTTTAAATTTGATAATTATTACAATCATTCAACACAAAATATCCTAGCATACACCTAGCAAATTGGGCTTGGGTTTTTGATCATCCTTCATGCATAATATCATATATCATACACCATCAATTAATTATCACAATAATTAATTGATCCAATATTATATATCTTGATCCAATCACTAACCGCCACGATTATAAACTAAATTAACAAAGTATACAAACACCTTTGTCTACTTTCTAATTAATTTATTTATAACCGAATTTCTTGTAAATCACCATTTACTATAAATAACTAAAGTCCAACTTCAATTATTTATTTCATGAGAAAATATTTGCAACCCCAAAACACATTTTTCACCAAAAACATTTTGGCCCATTTAAAATTCACAAATATGTTAGCCATCCAATGACCCAACAACTCAAGGCCCATGACACTTTGATATTTCAAAACATCTTTTGAAAACCCTAGTCGTCATCGCCGTCGCCGGAGCTCCGTCGCAGGATTCCGGCCAACATGCAATTTTTTTTTTATTTTTTCAAGGGGGGATTCGGGCAGCCCCTCGGGCAGCCCGAGCTGCCCGAAATGGGCAGCAACATGCTGCCCGAAAACCCCTTTGTTTTGGCCTTGATTTTGTTGCAAAAATTTCATCTCATGCGGTTAGAAATCGACCTCAATATAATATTATGTATATGCTACAAAAACTAGTACCCTTAGCTCATGATACCACTTGAAAGGGATCGATTTTAGGTGCCCGAATTCGTAACGGAAGCAAAAAAATTTTCGAAAATCATATGTATGTAGCATAAAATTTCGAGCACCACATGTACTAGGGTGTAGCATATACAAAAACACAACTATGACATTCATAGGGTGTTAAGAAATTATACCTATCAACCTCTTGAGGTTGATGATGGATCCAACTAAGGTGTAAACACCTTAGCTCTTGTATGGCAAGACCTTCTACAAGCTTCCTCCTTTCCTTCAAATCGAGCCCACCACCAACTAGGAAGATCCCCTCATATTTTGCACTAGAAAAATATGAGGATTTTTCTTTGAGAAGAAAATTGTTTCTCCAACTATTGAAGAACAAAAATTGGGAGAAAATGAGACTCAAATTTCGGCCATAGGGGTGGGAGGAGAGAAGGGAGACTTTTCTTGATGCTTGAAAAAGTGATTGTATGTCCCAAAGGCATGCCATGCCTTGGATGTGGAAAAAGTTGTCTCCCAACCCTTCACCTCCCATGCATGCTTTCCTATTTGGGCTTGTAACAATTACAAGGCCCATGTACTTTAATTTAATTATCTCAAACATATCTGAGCCCAATTAAACCTTACTTGATATTACTCAAGTCACTAGTTGAATAATTATTTTACTATTGGGCTCTACAAGACCCAATATGATTTAATTAATTCAACACTTGAATTAATTTAATTATTTAGACTCTACTAGGCCCACTAGTGTTTAATTAATTCAACACTTGAATTAATTTAATTTAGTCCATAATAATGTTTATGAAAATCACAATTTTCAAATACATTATTTATTTGGTCAATTTTTAATTTAGGAACACTTCGTCAAATTAAAAGTTACATTCTCCTTATAGAAGTCATACCTCTATTTTTCCTTACGCTTATAAACTCCTTTATAAACGCTTATAAACTCCTTTATAAGCCGTTCAACACATTGAACTATTTTACTTCTCAACGGGATCTAGAAAGCTAGCACTTGTGTGGCCCTCAATGGTTCATTGATACAACTAGCCGTGGGTTCACATCTCCATGTGATTCGGACTAAACATGTCCTTATACGAGCATACCCCAATTGCTCCATCCTTACTTATCAACCCTTTGATAACAAGAACGTCAGAACTCAAGTCTGATAGTACCCAAACAATTATGTTAAACGCCTAGCAGCATCGCTTACATGATTCCCTAGGTATCAAATGATAGTTCCTGCAAGAACCATTCAATTATGGTTAGCGTACAGTACGGTCCCTTCAACTAATATATCACGACCGATTCGACAACCATTGGTTTATCGAGAGTTGTCAATGAATCGATACTATGTGTCATGTCGTAGTTGCATCGATGGTGTAATCTATGAAACCCCTTTCATAATTACCACCATACTCTGATCAGATATTTCAACCTACATACACATGAGAACACATAGGATATCCATACCCGAAGGTAAGCGGTGAATCCCCGACTACAATGCATCGACTCCTATATGTTTCGACAGAACACCCAACCTTGCCACCTGATGACCCCATGAGAGTCGGTAAACAAGTCAAAGTGTAATTCTAACACATAGAGTCTCAATGTTGTCCCGGGTCATAAGGACTAATGGTGTACAACCATAAACTAGGACTTTTCCACTCGATAAGTGAGAACCACTTGGAAAGTCCTTTATGGAGGGTTGTTCAGTGCACTCTACCAGGAGCACCTATCTGCATGCTCGGACATCACAATGTCCCCTACCAATGAAACATGGTACTCACATCGCAGATACTAGTCTTGAACTCGAGCGACCTATATCCTTCTTAGTGGCGGTTGAATCGACTAGGAACCGTTTAGAATATAAAGTATTACAAATATGAGTTTCATGATACTCATCATATGAGCATCTCATATTCTTTCTACTATTTGTATATTCAAGGGCTTTATCTATGCAACTAGCATGGGTATACAGATAAAGAAGTACCAAAATGATAAATTCAAATATTATTAAAATAAAAACTGTTTATACATAGAGTTTCATTGTGAACACTCGGCCAACACTTGGCTCGACGTGCACTTACTCTAACATATATATCAATCGAACCCTGGTCTTCCATACAGTATAACATATTGTTTATGTTATATTTATTTCTTTAAGCATTATTATACCCTACTTATAAGTGGGAATTTTGATTTATTGTTGCTATATGTTACATTAAATTCTTGGAACCATTTAAATGTTAGTTTGGTATTACCAACCATTTAAAATGGATGCCTTGATTTATTATATATGAATATATTATAATATTAATTTCTTGGTACCATTTAAATGTTTATTTGGTTTTACCAACCATTTAAAGTGGGAACCTTGATTTAGTGTTTACAAATATATATATACCACAATAAATACTTGACAACATTTATAAGTTTTGGTATATATACTTATAAGATAATAATATATAACATAATATAAATATGATTATTTAATATATTGGAACCATTTTATTAAGTGGATTTCAATAATTTTCAATAATGTTAACTTTATTAAAATACCAAGAGTGGATCCTTTAATCTCAACTACTTAAATTAAAATTTGAACAATTAAAAGTTACCAATTAAAGATTCAAACAATTAAACGAAAAAAAAAACAAAAACAAAAACAAAAAGACATTGTAGTAGACTTGTAAGTACCTTAGCTTCCCTGTGGATACGATATTCGGACTCACCGAATTATACTACTTGTGGACAACCTGCTCTTGGGAGTGCAACAATCAAAGTCGCATCAAGTTTTTGGTGCCGTTGCCGGGGAAGTATATATCAATTTCAAGTTTATTTAATTTTGTTTGTAGTTTATTTTTCTTTATTTGAATTTTTATTGGTTTTGTGTGTTTTTATTTTTTTGCATTTTAGTGGTCGACTCATTCGAAATAACCCTTTATTTTTACAAAAAATGGCTGAAGAACCCATCCATGAAAATGAAGATGAAATTCAATCTCAACATGATCATGATAGAAGAAGAACACTTAGAGATCACATGAATCCTACACGTACTAGTGCACCTTCATGTCTAGTTTTTCCCCCTGATGCATCTCATTTCAATTTTAAGCCTGATATTATCCAACTTTCACCCAACTTTCATGGCTTAGATTTTGAAAATTCATACATGCATTTACGAGAGTTTGAAGAAGTGTGCAACACATATAATGATCTAAATTGTAGCATGAACACCATTCGACTTAAGCTTTTTCCTTTTTCTTTAAAAGATAAAGCTAAAACTTCGCTACAAAATCTTAGATCGGGATCCATTCGAACTTGGGACAACAATTTTTGAAAAAATTTTTTCCATCTCATATAACAAATTCTTTCAAAAGACAAATAATCACTTTCACTCAAAAACAAGGAGAAACTTTTTATCAGTGTTGGGATAGATACAAAGAATTGCTTAATCTTTGTCCACATCATGGTTTTGAAATTTGGAGAGTTGTTTCTCAATTTTATGAAGGCTTAACACCTAAAAATAGGCAAATGGTTGAATTTATGTGTAATGGAACATTTGAAGATAAAGATCCAAACGAGGCAATTGAGTATCTCGATTCATTAGCGGAAAATGCTCAAAATTGGGACACTATAGGTACAATCGAACCATCAAACAAGATTCAATCTCCCACATCTGCTGGATGTATGTACACCCTCAAAGATGAACATGATCTCCAAGCTAGATTTACCTCTTTGGTAAGAAAAGTTGAGGCACTTGAATTGAAAAAGAATGGTCAATTAAAATATGTTCAAGAAATTGCGTGTCACATCTGTGATACAAGTGATCATTCTACAAAAGATTGTCCCACTTTTCCATCTTTTAAAGAATGTCTCCATGAACAAATTTTTTGAACAATTTCAAAAGGCTAAATTTTGAACCATTTTCTCAAAATTACAATCCAGGTTGGCAAAATCATCCAAATTTTAGTTGGAGGAATGATAATGCTGCACAATTTTCACAACCACATTTTCAAAATCAACAAAATTTTCAAAATTATGCACCTTATGTTCCTCCACCTAAAAGGAACTTGGAAGATATATTGAATTATTTCACTGCGAAGCAAGAGTCTATCAATACTCCAACTGCTCAAATCATGACAGATTTGAAAGATACTCTTGCTAAATTTGCATCTGCACTTAATGTTCATGAAAAAGGTAAATTTCCTTCACAACCACAGCCTAATCCCTAAGGATCATCATTCACAAACTGAAACTTCTGGAATTCAACAAATGGATCAGGTAAAATCTGTTATTACCCTTCGCAGTGGTGAGGTTGTGGAAAAATCCATTCTTGAACCTTGTGAAGATGATGATAAATCAACTCCAAAGGGTAAGGAAGTGGAACCCATAACTTGCGAAGAGGAGGATCAACAGACAATGTCACCACCATTCCCTCATGCATTGAAAAATACAAAAAAATCAAATTTGAATTCTGATATATATGATATTTTTAAACAAGTAAAAGTTAATATTCCTTTATTAGTTACAATAAAGCAGGTACCATCATATGCCAAATTTTTGAAAAACTTGTGCACAGTGAAAAGAAAATTGAATGTGAAAAAGAAAGTATTTTTAGCCGAACAAGTAAGTGCAATCATTCAAAATAATAATACTTTGAAATACAAAGACCCTGGTTGTCCTACTATTTCATGTATTATTGGAGAACGAAAGATTAAAAAAGCCTTGCTTGATCTTGGAGCTAGTGTTAATTTATTTCCATATTCAGTTTATCAAGAACTCAATCTAGGCGAGTTAAAACCTACTTTGGTAACACTTTTACTTGCCGATAGATCTGTTAAAGTTCCAAGAGGTAGACGTGTTGGTCCATGTTGATAACTTTGTATATCCTATCGATTTCATAGTTTTAGATACACAACCTATTGAAGTTTGTAATGCAATTCATGTAATTTTGGGTCGTCCATTTTTAGCAACTTCTAATGCTCTTATAAATTGCAGGAATGGAATAATGAAGTTGTCATTTGGTAACATGACCTTGGAGCTTAATGCTTATAATCTTTGTAAGCAACCACATGACAAAGAAGATGAAATTCTTATTGAAACTCTTGTGGAAGAAAACATTCAAGAATGGAGTACTCGTGACCAATTAGATATTTTTTCAATTGAAACTGTTAAAGAAAATATTGAAATTGATCTTGATGATTTTATCAGGTATCACTCGTTACCAGGATCAGAGAAAGAATTTGAGGCAAAATATGAGAACAAAGACAAACCACCCATATTGGAGTTAAAACCTTTGCCAGAAGAATTGAAGTATGCATTTCTTGGAGAAGATGAAACATATCCGGTGGTAATTTCTTCCAAACTAGCAAGTGATCAAGAAGGTAAATTAGTTGATATGCTTAAAAGACATAAAAATGCAATTGGTTGGACACTAAAAGATCTCAAGGGCATTAATCCACTAATTTGCACTCACAAAATTCATTTAGAAGAAAATGCTAAAACATCTCAACAATCACAAAGAAGATTAAATCCACACATGAAAGATGTTGTGAAAACTGAAGTTGTCAAACTACTTGATGTTGGGATTATCTACCCTATTTCTGATAGTAAGTGGGTAAGCCCAACACAAGTAGTTCCAAAAAAATCTAGCATTACAGTGATAAAAAATGAAAAAGGTGAATTGTTAACAAGTCGAGTCCCATCTAGTTGGCGGATGTGTATTGATTATTGAAAATTAAATGACGTCACTAGAAAAGATCATTTTCCATTACCATTTTTGGATCAAATTTTAGAAAGAGTAGCAGGTCATCCCTACTACTGTTTTGTTGATGCATATTCAGGCTATTATCAAATTCTCATTGCACTCGAAGATCAAGATAAAACTGCATTCACATGTCCTTTTTGAACATTTGTATTCAGAAGGATGCCATTTGGATTATGCAACGCCCCAGCAACATTTCAAAGATGTATTCTAAGCATTTTTATCGACATGGTTGAAAATTGTTGGAGATTTTCATGGGTGGTTTAACTGTTTTTGGGAATACGTTTGATAATTGTCATGAAAATTTGGAAAAGTTTTATAAAGATGCGAGAAAAAAAGTCTTATTTTAAATTGGAAAAAATGTCATTACATGATTACTTCTGAGATTGTTTTGGGACATGTAAACGTCCCAAAATTATATATCATGTAAGGAAACAAATTGAGTTTACCAGGTTTATTTAAACTTTGGAATTCACTGCCTTTCATAATTCAAATACAAAATGTTTTGGTGTGACGATGGCTAAGCGTCATGAATATATAATATATTAGTTACATATATTTCATGACACACGCAACGCGTATGCCTCGATGGCTAGTATATATATAAAGCGCACACACACAACAGGACTTTTAAAAAATCGCCCATTATTATCCTTTAAAAGCTAAAGAGAAAAATAAAACAAATTTCTAAAAGAATATGTATAGATTAGTAGTAATCTACAGTGCCCAGCCTCCCATAAATCCAACCCACATAATCGAAATACCATTAAAAAAGAATTTTCTTGACCCGGCCCATAAATTACTTCTGTTGACCCACTTTCATGCCCAAATTATCGGGCTTCATTTCTATGCAGCCCAGTCTTAATACTAGTTTTGCTCCAGCCCATTTATCTCGTCGTGTAAACACATTGCAGCCCATAAAAACAATTATTTCCCAGTTTTACCTAACACCAATGTATTAATAAAATCAATTGATTTTTCTATTGAATAATTAAACAAAAATTTATTTTTACTAATATTTTGATCAAATTATTCGTCTACATGTGGTGCATTAAAAGTAATCATTCTTTATATCTTCCATTTATTTGTCTACAGGGGAGTATCTTAGTGAAGGGTCAGGTGGGCTTTATATACAATCAATATATGTATTTTTTAAAAAAAAACCCCTTCATTTCTTTAATCACAAAAACTCATCTGAAATGTTCACATATCAATTTTATGAGACAAATATTTTATTTACATTTTTTATTAATTTTTTTTACTTTTTATATCACAAGTATTATTTTTTATTGTAAATTTGAGTAAAATTGATTCGCCTCAAATAAAGATCCTCAAAATCGTCTTCAAATTAAATGATTTTTTTCATATATTTTTTATTAAAAATGACCCAATCGTCTAAAAAGTTCGAAAAAATAATGATCATAAGCTTTTTTTTTTGCGATTGAATAAGATATGTTACTTAATTATAAGTTATAAATTTATTAAAATATGTTTTTATGATATGTTGTTTAGTAAAAATATCCTATTTTTGTAAATTGATATGTGCATTTTTTGTACTTAAAACAGGAGCACCAAAAAGATGCGAGAAAAAAAGTCTTATTTTTATGCTAAGAGTATTACTTTTTATTGTGAATATCGATAGAGTTGACCTGTCTAACAGATAAAGATTCGTGAAATCATCTCACAAGATATCTACTCGCACAAAAAAATGTTGCTAAAGAACATCATGCTGTTGTTTTATTCGAAGTATTATTTTTGTAAAATATATTATTTATTGTTACTATTAATAAATTTATTAATTAAAATAAATACGTTTTTAAAATGTAAATAAATAATTATATACAATACCGTAGACGTGCTACCCAACAGTGGATAGGAATAAATAAAAACGATTAAATAATGCAATGATACATCGAGATATTGCTAGATTTAAAGGAGATATTTTTTAATAAATAAAAAATTTAAACGTCCCAATCCCAATAGTTTTGTTTATCTTTTTAGCAGTGCACCATGTGACGTAGGCCCACATATATGAGATTTCCGTTCATGTTTTAATGAGTGGATTGGTCCCTGGTCATGCTTTACCGCTTTCCAATCCTGATTTAAACCCGATCATGCTTTACCGGGGTGGATTGGTCCCTGGTTATGATTTACCGCTTTCCAATCCCATACATAATTTGGTCACAAGACATTTAGCATACCTCAAAAACTTAAAAATATTTTCTTTGCACGTCGAACATACTTACTTACTTAGCGTTGATTGATTCGTTAGATCTCGCTTGGGGTCACTGCTGCACAAACTAACATGATTACATGTACTTAACTTTTATAGCTTAGACGTAGGTACTCGTGCTCACCACCGAAGTAATTAAATAGCTTATGACATTCTAGATCACACGGGACTTGACCTCGTTAAATCATCGTATTAACCCATGACATCGAACCCCGAAAAATCCCTAAAGTGATGATGTGAACATATCCCAAAAATAAAACATGAACTCACTATTAGAACTTGAAAATAAGTGGAAATCAAACATTTTTATAGATGGGGCCGCGCTCGGGCGGTAACAAATTACCGCTCGAGCGCTAAATCTTCTGGAAATTTACCCTCGGACAGAAAGAGTGGCGCTCGGGCGGTAAATTATTACCGCCCGGGCGCCGAGTCTTCTGGACTCCGCAACTCAGACACTTATACTCTCCAAATTCGATTACACAGACAGTGAACAATACCTCGAGACTCATCCTAGGACGCTATGACACTGAATCGACTCCATAAAAACATCTCAAACGTTCCCAACGAAACGACGCACCACACGCAACGCAATGAAACCCATAAACTCTAATTTTTGACACCAAATGCTTCCTACGACTTCTAATACAACCAAGGACTATCGACAAGAACCGAAACATCAAAACTCACCCCAACATCATACCCAATATCCCTAAATGCAGCAGCGATCACTCGTGGATCCCCAACGAAGCCTGCAACAATAAAACTTCAAGAACATATTTTCAGAAAATCGCAGTTTGAGCAGTCCCACGAAAACGATCATAACTCACTCATTTCTTATCCAAATATTTCGAATTTACTGTCAAATCGAAGGTATCAAAAAGTTCTACGTTTTAAATGCGGAAAGTTTTTCTAGAAAATCGACCAAAAAGTCACAGTAATTAAAAAGACAACAATTCGAGTTTTGAGATCCAAAAACCGTTTCAAAAGTGATCCAACCATATTTGCTCAAACTCTTACATAACATACACATGGTTTTCATACAATAAACATCAAAATATTTACTATGACAAGATCGATGCAGAAACGAAAGAATATACATGCCTTTTGATGTTTAAAACTCACGATACTGCGATACCGAAGCCGAAACGGTGCGAGTTATTTTCTTGAAGAAAAATCAATGAAAACTCGTTGGAAATATTCAGAGAGGGGCGGCTGCACTCTTGCTCTAGGAACCCTAATATTCCTCTCTCAAAAATCTGAAATAGAGTGTAGAGAATTATGTGTGTGTGTCTGTGTTTTACGTGTAGATGTGTGTGTAGAGATGTGTGCGCGTGTGTTTTAATTTAATGAAGAGGAAAGATTGTTTAATTAGGAGTTAATAATGATAATTAAAATGCTAATAAAATGCTAATTTAAAATGTTAATTCTCACTGCTAAGAAAAGTCCCCTAATTTAAAATAAAATGTACATTTGCTAAACCTTTAAAGTTTTAAAATCCTAAAATCACTAAATAAATAAATTAGGCTTTTAAAATACTAAAACTAAGTAAATCATTTAAAATGCCCCATTCTTAACTTAAAATAAAATACCGCGTTTTAAAATTGCCAAAATCGTCGCCGGTCTCTTTTCCTCGATCCCGCATCGAATAATCGCCTGAAACATGAAACTCGAGAAAACATTTTAATGTGCAACATATCAACATAATTAATTTAAAATAATGCAATTTCATAAAACATACATCGCTAAAATCATTTTAGAAATAAATAAATAATTTAACAATTAGATAAGAGTATGGGTTATACATCTACTGATTTTGGGCTCTACAAAAATCCATACAAATTCTATGGTTTCTAAAATCATATATTAAATCCAACTAAGGTAGAACATGCAACCTAATTTCCACCAGGTTAAACTTGATACTAATTCAATTTTAATAACCAATTTAACATTTCATGCAATAAAAGCAATATAAAAACCTTAAATAACTAGGTTACCCGTAATAAATGTAGTGTTTGCCTCCTCCTCAGCTTCTTCAGCACTCATAACATATGCTCTTCTAACAGTAGGTGCATTCTCCTTAGGGCAATCAGCAGCCTTATGTCTTTCCTCCTTGCATACGAAGCATCTAAAAGATCCCCACATGCACTTGCCAAAATGAAAGCGGTTGCACTCCTTGCATGGTTGCCTCTCAGCATGCTTTGGTGCTCCAGGATTTTGTGGCTTTTGTGGTGCTTGTTTCTTGACTTGACCTTGAGGCTTTTGAGGCCCTTGAGGCCTAGGAGGACCCGTATATGGCTTTTTATTCGGCTAATTATTATTTTGGTGTTGCTGTCTCTTACACTGCATCTCAAAATCAATGTCTTTCAAAGATTGTTCAGACTGAAATGCATAAGTAGTAGCAGTGGCATAATCCAAAGGACGTATCATCATAACATTATTCTGTATGGTAGGTCATAGACCATTCATGAACTGCCTCAACTTCTCGGCAGGATCCCTCCCAATAAGGGGTACAAAGTAACAACCCCTATCGAATTTCTTCACAAATTCAGCAACAGTCGAGTCTCCCTTACAAAGGCCCATAAACTCCCTCTTCAGTCGCCCTCTAACATCGGTAGTAAAATACTTCTAATAGAATATCTCCTTGAATTGAGCCCAAGTAAGAGTAGCGATGTTAACACCAAGCTCGGCTCCTTCCCACCATAAAGAAGCATCATCCCTAAATAGGTAAGTGGCACACATCACACGGTCAGCATCCCCCATATTCAGATAACAAAAGTGTACTTTGAGTGCACGAATCCATGACTCAGCAGCAAAGGGATCAGTGGTGCCAGAAAATTCCTTCGGCCCTAGCCTCCAGAACTGATCATACACGTCATGCTGTTGCCTAGGTGCTTGTTGTGACTGCTGTAACTGCTACTCGAAGAAATGAGCCATCCTCTCTAAGGCACGAGTAGCAGCATCTCCATTAGGAGGCAGGGGTGCATTAACATTCTGATCCTCGGTGGTCTCTGTCGGTCTATCAAGAGGTGCGCGTCTAGGAGGCATTATATCTGAATGTTTTCCAAATTCTAACGTAACCAACATGAATTTAAAACTAAGTTTTCTAATCATGTGACATATCCTAATTCATTTAGAAATTTAAGCATACAAAGCATATATATTCAAAAAGCTAGTAAACATGTAACGTAAACATATTATTCATGTCATCATGTAGGTAACATCATATTAAATCATATAAAGCATGTAAAACTTACAAACTGAGGCTTGACGACTGATCTTCTCGGCGGTGATGGTGGCACAACCTTTTACAGAACCATTGCTCTGATACCAACTGAAACGTCTGCTATTTGTTTTGCTTAAAAAGTACTAGAAATTTTTTCTCTCTCCTTCAACTTGATAATTCAAAAATACACATATATATACTTTAAAATACATTGACACCATTTTAAAATAAAACAACCAACTAGTATTTGAAAAGTCAAAGAAAACCGTCAAAACATGAAATAGTTAAACGTCTTGCCAGACCTAAAAAACAATAATTCGAAAAGTATAGCCCATACTAAACCTCTCAAAAATCTCTCAAATAGCATAAATAAATAGTCATAAAAATCTTTAACGTATATCATAAACGTAAAATCATAAGTGCGGAAAAGTAGAAACGCTGGTCCTCGGGTCATGTGCACCTCTAGTCCAATCAAATCAGGCATCCAAGCCTCCCTCAACATTATTATCATACTCACCTGCATCAATCACACCTAGTGAGTCTAAAAACTCAACACATCATATTCTTGATACCAAATAATATGTACAAGTCCACAAGCAACAGTGAAAATTCTTTTACGTAAAAATAACATTTTCATGACATGCATAGACTTCAAACATAAAAATTTTCATAAACATTTTCGCAAACATTTTCATATCATCTTCAACGTATTCATATACATATTATCATCAACATATACGTATTCTTTTTTATCTTTTCGTTGAATTCAGATCGTTAATTGTGACTTTCGTGTTCATCTACGTCTACGTGTTGGGCGATGGATCCATCTACATGTAACCACAATACTGGGCGGCAGGGACATCAGCAACACTCTCACCGGTCAACTGAGCCTTGGCCTTACGTATTAACATATCGTATACGTATTCATATCCACAGAAATACGATCGTCGTGCTCCCACTGGGACCGTCACCCTCACGATATCTCCAACATATCATCGTATTAGTCTCAATTACTTCACTTCCTTCAATGTTTCATATTCTCATCACTTTATAAAATTTAAACATGCATATAACATTTTTTTTTAAACTAAGCATGCAACATATATTTTAAATGTCCATATTAAATCATAAAATTCATAAACATTTTAAAAATAACATTTTAACATTTAAATATCCATGAACATTTAAAATAATCATATTAAAATATAAAACATCAATCAGAGCACTGCCATGATGTTTACTAATTTTTGGGTATAAATTACCGTTTTACACCTAGACGTAAAATTTCACGTTTTTGACTTTTTCTTAATTTCATCGACTCTAACATGTCCCAAATAATTATTTAAACTTAAATTAAAATTCCTTAATATTATTTAGCTTAAATACTAGACTTTTAAATTAATCTTTAATTATTCTTTTTTAATGCGTTTTAATCCCGAATAATTTCAAACTTAAAAATAAATCTCCTAAATTTAAAACTTAGAATTTTAATAATTATTTGGCCCTCGTGAACCATGACTCGACCCCGTGAGCCATGTTTCAATTTATTCTTGCAAAGAAAACCCTAGGTTCGAACATGCTTGTTAACCCTTGAGCCAACTTGTGATTCCATCGAGCCAAGCTCCAGCAAGCCCCTTCCTAGCCCTTCTATGAACCCTACTGAACCAACATGACCCCCTGAACCTGACCTTAGCTCGACACCGAAGCCCTCAACTCCAGCTGCAAGCAAGGCCAAGAGCTCCTATTGTGCATGGACTCTATGTTTGTGTGCCTAGGACTCTAGCCATCGGCCCAACCCTTGAACTAGCCTGTTGTGCACCCAACTAGGACCCTAAGGAGTCACCCTAGCCCAACCTTGGGCCCCCTTGCCGAGCCCCTTATCCCCTGCAAGCCTGCGCAGCCCTGCGCGTGCTTGATGGCTCTTGGGTAGGAGTCCTTGTTGGCTAGGACTCCTCCGAGCCACTGGTGTTCGAGTTCTAGCATGACTAGGACTCCACCTCTGACTCATACACACCCCTAGCCAAGCCCTGGTCCCAACCAAACCCAAGCCCAGCCACTAACTCCCTTAAACCGAGCCTTCGAGACAAACATGTCACCTGATGGTTCCAGTTTCTATTTTATCATATTGTACAGTTTGTGGATTGTGTTTCTAGGACCCTAACTCATGTAAAAACATGCTTGTTCAATCCCTAACTCATGGCAGTCCTTTTTCCTTCATACAAACATGATTTTGAAACAAAACCTAAGCTTTAAAAATCCATGTTCATGTAAAAACGAAAATAAATAAAATGTCACTTGTTTTTCATACAAAACATGCTTAAATTCATATTATGGTGTGATAGATGTTTGTAGGAAATAAATATGCGTGCTTTTGCGTATTTTACGCACGAATTTACGTTGACGATTGCGAAAAACGACGATGACGACCTTGGCTTGAATCCCCTTTGAAACCTTTATGTTGTGTGTGCCTTGTAAAATTGGGGAGAGTTTTTGGAGTGAAAAATCTGAAAGTGGCGTGCAAAAGTGAGGGTTTGGGGGGGACTTTTAGCTTTTAATATTAAATAAACTACTAACAAGGCTTAGGCCCACTAAGTATGTAAATTAGGCCCATTAGTTTTTGATTAGAATATTAAAAATAATTTTGTTTAAGTAAGTTTTTGAATTTATTAGCTGGGTTGCAAATCGTTCGTATTTTAGTTGAAAAACCAACGACGATAAAAATTTACGTCCCGGCGTATAAAACCAACACATCAATCATATTTTAAATAATTAAAAATAATTATTTAATAAAAATATTTTACATTTTTCAGCCCTCGGTTTCCGTTCCTCGATCGCAACTCGAATAATCCTTAAAATATATTTTAATGCATGTAAGTAGAAAACTACTTAAAACATCATGTAAACATGTCACATAATCAATTAAGCAATTAAAATAAATTAATTAACCATTTTTCATATTTCCTAGATTTGCATGCAGTTGAATTACGTCGTTTTAATTTTGGACCTTACAACAACTTTTACTGGTCAACTTAAAGGTTGATGGGATAATTACTTAAATCAATCCCATAAAGATGATATTTTAAACTCAATTAAAACTGAGAATAATATTCCTATAGAGAATGCAGTTTATTATCTTATAATGACAATGATTGAACATTTTACTGGTAGATTCACTGATAATGGTGAACAAATTCGTACTTTATTAAGTAATCTAAAATGTAAAACTCTTACTGATTCTAGATGGTATAAAGATACTTTTCTATCTCGTATTTATGAGATACGAGACTGTAATAATAGTATTTGGAAAACTAAATTTATAGATGACTTACGTTTTCTTTTTGCTAAAAGAATCAGAAAATATTAAGAAAAAGATGATATATATATATTTAATATGAAAATTATACTTATAGAAAGTTAATAAGTACTTGTATATAAGAAGATTTAGCTCTTTGTAATAAATTAAAATTAAATAATCAAATTAAAAGACATAATTTATTTGAGAAAAAACAATTATGTAAATTTTGTGATCAAGTTGATATGGATTTACCTACTAAAGGTAAAAATAAAATTAAAGATAAAGAAGAGAAACTTTATAGAAAGAAAAGATATTTGTCTGATAGACAAAAAGATAGAAAAAGAAAAGAAAGCCGTGAATCACGGAGAGCAGAAAAATATAATGTAGACAAAAATAAATTTATAATTCGTAGAAAATTCAAAAAGCTAGGACATTATGCTAATCAATGTTGGGCTAAAACAAAATTGATAAATTAGATATAGATGAAAATGTTAAAGAAACATTATTTATAATAATAATGGATTCTGTTGGAACTTTTCAAGTTCGCAATCTTAATTTTGATGTTAACAAATCTTGTTATTTTGTGTAATAATCTACCTTAGTGTGCAGAAGCTAGGATCAGTCACGAGCTGTTTACATCGCAAACTAAAGACTCAACTGATTGCAAAAACTGAGTCAGTCTAACTGTTACGACAATTGAGCAGTCCGGCTGATTGTCCAGTTGATAGGTGGTTCAGCAGGAGAACCTCAGAAGCCTGGCCAGCCGAAGGAGTGTTGTAAGGCCCGAGATTTTAATTACTGTAATCCGAGATTAATCTGAAATGATTTATTGATTAATTGATATGATTATAGATGAAACGGATCAGACCGAGAGAGCCGAAAGAAGATTTGACATGAAGTGCAAGAAGAGTCCCCGCGCACATGCGCGAGGAAGACAGAACCATGCGCGCACATGCGCGGCTTGAATGCGCGCACATGCGCGGAATGTCCAGAGAGTTCGGCGCACATGCGCGAGCCATGCGAGAAGCCAAGGGAGAATTCCAGAGAGTTCGGCGCATATGCGCGACGTAGATTGCGCACATGCGCGTGATGGGCAGAATGTTCGGCGCATATGCGCGGAGTTGATTGGCGCATATGCGCGAGCAGACAAAAGACGCTGGTTCGAACTACCGACGCATATGCGCGACCTTGTGTGCGCATATGCGCGCGCCATGCAGAACGAGAACAAGCCACTTGCCCTTACATGTGCAACGTGTATATATATAATATATACATACAAAGGTGATTCAGTATTCTGAAGAAAGAAAGAAACGAGGCAAAGGGGTCGAGGAAGTTTGCCAGAAATCCTTACGCCTTTTTATTTTGATCCGTCCGTTTGATTTTCAATCTGAGTACAGTACCGAATTCCTATCAACGCAGGCTACAACGGGACGTAAGTTTCATTGAATTCTGGTATCGTTTGAAATTATGATGTTGTCAGAATTGAATAGGAATCATATATGGTGTTTCTGATACAGTGGACATCGTATAATCGAAGTCAGATTAAAGAACAGACTGGTTATGTAATTGTTATGATTTTTGGAATTGATTAATTGAGATTCTGATTTCTACCGATATTAATTATGAGTTCTGGTATTATATCTGTGATGTTGAAATTGACGGGGTTATCGAGAATGTATTGTTATACCGTCGAAACATCCGTAAATTGATATTGATCAGATTCGATATTGGTTGAGATGGTATTGTGGTATCATATGTCGATTGGCATTGATCAGATTATGTTTTGATTGGAGTATTAATCAGAACATGTTTTGAACTGAGTTATGTACTGATATTGTATCTATTCGATTGTCATTATCAGATTTGATATGGACAGACTTGACTTCGATACTTCGTCTTCGTCGGACCGAGAAGATAAAGGTATAATTTAATGTTGAGTTGGGATTGCACAACTCGAGTGAGGTTTGGCTCGAGTTTCCCTAAATCACATACTTTACCTTATTGTATTGATTTGATTGATGTAATTGTTCTCTTGATTTATAGACAACAGGTATTAGACGAGTAATCTTGTGACAGAAGTGCCTGATAGTGGTGGGATTCGCCACGGGCACATTGCACGATGTCACCAGATAGTGTATTGGCGATTGTGCCAAAGTCTGTCACCGGATGTTTGACTATCGATGTGGATAGAATTATAACTTCTTCTATTACTGATGATCGATATTATATCGATGGGGATAGAATCGGAGCTTCTTATATTACTGGTGATCGGTACCGTATCGATGTGGATAGAATCATAACTTCTTCTATTACTGATGGTCGATATCATATCGATGTGGATAGAAAAAGAGTTTCTTCTATTACTGGTGATCGATACTATACCGATATGGATAGAATCCGAGCTTCTTCTATTACTGGTGATCGATACCATATCGATGTGGATAGAATCGGTATTTCTTCTATTACTGGTGATCGATACCATATCGATGTGGATAGAATCGATATTTCTTCTATTACTGGTGATCGATATGGAATGCTAACATCTGAGACCGGGATCCCTAGACTAGGATTGAGTCTAGTCTTAAATGTGGAGTCATGAGTCAAATTGACAGTTTATATTGAGTTATGTTGATTATGTTCCTGAATATGGTACATGATGAATTATGTTCCTGATGATGGTACATGTTTCGAATAGGATTTATTCTTGATATGGATTTATATTCTGATTTGAATATATGTTAGACATATCTATTATATGCTTTTATATTGTTTCTATGATTGCATGTATACATGATTTATACTGAGAATGTAATTCTCACCGGAGTTATCCGGCTGTTGTCTTGTTTGTATGTGTGCATGGCAACATGTGGGATAGGATCAGGGTCAAGAAGAGAACGAGGCTGGACTAGATAGCGTGGAGATCCGGGCTTCGAAGCAACTTAGGATTCAACACTGAGATATAGTTGAACCTTGTTGAATTCTTGTAGATAATACAAGATTTATATGTTTATGTTTAGTATGTAATCTGAATTGAATTACATTACGTTTCCGCTTTGTATTTTAAAAAAACAAATTTTAGACCCTGTTTATTATATAATTGTTTGAATTATTCCTACAGACGATTAAGGAATGAGTTAGCGTCCGGGTCCCCACAACAGGTGGTATCAGAGCGATAGATCCTTGAGACTGAGATAGGAGCGAGTGAGCGGGGTAGATTGAGTTTTCTTTCCAGCATGTGATTTACTTATAATGTGGAATTACATTGTGTATGCTAGCATGATATTATGTTTACTGCTTTTAAATACATGTTACCTGAATACCTGAGTTGATTTGGTAATATGTCTGATTTGAAAATAAATCAGAACCAATTCTCGATCAGAAGGTAAGCTGATCAGAAAAGGACTGAGAGTGATTTATCTCATGTGATACTAACCCTTGTGGTAATCAGATATACCTCCAAGAAGAATTCGAGAATTGGGTAGTACTTCGACTGATCAGATGGATGAGACAGAAACTCTGATGGAAACACAGTTGAAGAAATTTCAATCGTTTCAACCGCCGATTCTGAAGGGTAATGAGACGCCAGTGGAGTGTGAGAATTGGCTAGAGGATGTAGAAATGTTATTTGAATTTCTTGGTTTTACAGATGATGGTAGAGTTAAACTGGTTGGAAATCAACTACGGGAAGTCGCTAGGAGTTGGTGGATTACCACCAAAAGAGTATTAGAACAGCGGGGTACGGTGATTACGTGGGAAGTCTTTAAAGCTGAATTTTATCGAAGATTCTTCTCAGGATCGTACCGAGAGGACAAGAGAGCAGAGTTTGAGAATTTGAGACAAGGCCGACTGAATATTGAAGAATATATTGCTAAATTCTCTACTCTACTGCGTTTTGTTCCTCAGATAGCTGGGAATGATGAAGCTGTAACTGAGCAGTTCATCAAAGGATTGAATTCAGAGATAGTTGCATTGATAAATATGCAGCGACCTTACCATTTTGCTGATACTTTGAATAAAGTAAAAAGGGCTGAGGCGAGTCTGATTAGACAACAAGAAAGGTTGTGTGCAATGCAACCCCAGACACAACAATTCCCTCTCCGATTGGATTGTGGCAGTATGAGTGGGAAGCAAGATTTGTTGAAAGCTCGAAAGAAACAGTTCAAGAAGTTAGGGAGCGGTTCATCTAGCTCCAGTAGTTCTAGTCCGAGTTACACCGGAGTTTATTGTAGAACCTGTGGAGGAAGGCATCCCACAGAACAATGCAGAGGTGTACTTGGTAGTTGTCATGTTTGTCGACAACCAGGACACTTTGGTAAAGTCTGTCCACAGAAAGGTTCCCGAAGATTTTAGGGAGCAGAATCATATGATGGGAGTGATCGAGGAACAGACCCAGGACACACGTGATGATATAGTGGCAGGTAATAATCTTTTATGATTATGTTGCATATGTATTGATATATACTAATGCATTCCCTACGATTATCTTTGACTGAGTTGTATTGATATATGTTGTAACTGCTGGGTCTGTATTACTGTAGTATTGATCTTTGTACCTTTTGGGGAAAGGAATTGATATCAGTGAATTCTGTGATATATTGTGTACTGCAGTAAAAAGAGAATGAGATTGAATTAGATTGTATTGTACTTGTGTTATCTGATTCTGACTACATTATTGATATTAATATGCTAACAAGTACAGAACTATTATAGATTCTTGCCAGGAGATGGTAAGATTCGGACCTGAAATGGCCGATGAACGAATGATATACGGTAAGGATTCTCGATTTTGAATTCCTTGATATCCGTATTATGTATGATTCGATGATTATCGAAAAGAATGGAGTAATTCCTTATGTATTCAGTTGATTACTGAAGTTGAGCATATCTGGAAATGATTTGTCAGTAGCAGGAGAGTTGCTATAGTCGTTCCAGATGAAATTCCTGGTTTGTCTTATATCAGGGAGAGCGACTTCAGCCTTGATTTGATATCAGGTAAGGATTTCATTTCAGACTTCTGTACAGAATGATATTGATTGAATTGAAAGAATTGAAATGTCAGTAGAAGATTTACTGCCTGAGAGTTAGAGTTACATCTGATTATGTGTTCCTCTGGGAAATAATTCAGTTCTATGTATGGGTTGATAAATCCTGTGTTCCGAAGTATTCTGATGACCTTATGCTCGTTTTATCTATGATATTTTGATATATTCGCAGCGTATGATTGATTGAATCGAACAGTTGAAATTTGTATTGAATATTCTGGGAACGGAGATTGTTGTATACAAAATTGTTCGGCTATGAATCCAGATTGCAACAGATTGTATTCAGAGTCTGTGATATCTGAAGATAGTATACTGATTGATTGTAGCACAAGTTGAGACAGTGATCAGTGGCTGAAAACGACACTCAGAGCTGATGTTGATAATTATAGCAGTTCCGAAGTTTGATTAGATTGTTCAGAACTTGATTTCGATAGTCAGAACAGTGTGTCAATCAGAATACCAGGTAGGTAATGCTTTATTTTATATAATTAGCTGATTTGTTTGTGCTATATATTTCGAATTTGAAATGGCAGGTAGTGTCAGATGCACACAGTAGTAGATTCAGTATTATTCTGGTAACAGGAAATGTGTGATAATTCGAACGGACAGTTTTGATGTAAATAAATGAAATCAGTTATGGCAGAATTTGTATTGAAATGTCTAAATCGCTGACAGATGAAGACAGGAAGATAGAAACCAGGAGATTGAATATACAGATTATCGATTCCTGAATAGAAATAGGAGTATAATTCTATGGATCTGGTGATACTTACCAAAATCGTGCCAAGAATGTACCAGGATGTGGTTATGATTGAACGATTGTTCAAATCTGTATATGTATATTGTACGGGATGACGTACAGATATGACTAGACGACTGAGAGGTATGTCGGAAAAGGGGTCAGATCGTATTGAATGCCAGAGTTAATTATATCATACCGTGATTTTTGTTGATTTTATACTTTTGGCAGAATGTATAGCATGATTTTTGTCTATGGTTTATAGATCGACCGATAGTCGGAGCGAACTATCTAGATACTGGAGGATATCCAGGAACTGTAGTGCTGGATTTTAGCACTAGTGACCTGAGATCTTGTCACTTTATGAATTATTGTACAATAATAGCTATTAGATGAGTATCGAAATAGTTTTAGTTGAGATATTGTACAGTGAGAACTGCGAATTTCCTTCATATGGGGATGATACTGCAGTGATACCCGAGATTGGATTTCATGGGATCAAAGATCTGATAAAGAAAATGAAACTGATTCAGAAGCAAAGGAAGGTAGCTCGGAAGTTGATATGAAATATGCCAATGTCAGGTGATGACTGTTGGTATTTGAAGCCGAGATTGAGTTGAGGAGCTATTGATTGGTATATACGGATGTTGTATAGCACGTATTTGCAATTAATTTTATCAGAATGATCTTAAGTAGTATGATGATATTATACTTCTTAAATTCTTCTTCAAATTGAAATCAGGGATGCGTGAAAGAATGAAAATTCAGAATGAAGACTATTCTGTTGTTGGAAATACGGTAAAGTTAGCAGGGCATTAAAAGAGACAGAATCTGATATGAGATTGAGATTTCAGAATGATTTTATAGAATAAATTTTCTGAAGTAACCTCTAGTATACATTTTTTCCTTATCTGAATTGATTGCCTGTGATTTCGAGGACGAAATCATATCTTAGAGGGGGAGAAATGTAAGGCCCAAGATTTTAATTACTGTAATCCGAGATTAATCTGAAATGATTTATTGATTAATTGATATGATTATAGATGAAACGGATCAGACCGGTAGAGCCGAAAGAAGATTTGACATGAGGTGCAAGAAGAGTCCCCGCGCACATGCGCGACATGTATGGGCGCACATGCGCGAGGAAGACAGAACCATGCGCGCACATGCGCGGCTTGAATGCGCGCACATGCGCGGAATGTCCAGAGAGTTCGGCGCACATGCGCGGCGGAAGGCGCGCATATGCGCGAGCCATGCGAGAAGCCAAGGGAGAATTCCAGAGAGTTCGGCGCATATGCGCGACGTAGATGGCGCACATGCACGTGATGGGCAGAATGTTCGGCACATATGCGCGGAGTTGATTGGCGCATATGTGCGAGCAGACAAAAGATGCTGGTTCGAACTACCGGCGCATATGCGCGACCTTGTGTGCGCATATGCGCGCGCCATGCAGAACGAGAACAAGCCACTTGCCCTTACATGTGCAACGTGTATATATATATATATATATATATATATACATACAAAGGTGATTCAGTATTCTGAAGAAAGAAAGAAACGAGGCAAAGGGGTCTATGAAGTTTGCCAGAAATCCCTACGCCTTTTTATTTTGATCCGTCCGTTTGATTTTCAATCTGAGAACAGTACCGAATTCCTTTCAACGCAGGCTACAACGGGACGTAAGTTTCATTGAATTCTGGTATCGTTTGAAATTATGATGTTGTCAGAATTGAATAGGAATCATATATGGTGTTTCTGATACAGTGGACATCGTATAATCGAAGTCAGATTAAAGAACAGACTGGTTATGTAATTGTTATGATTTTTGGAATTGATTAATTGAGATTCTGATTTCTACCGATATTAATTATGAGTTCTGGTATTATATCTGTGATGTTGAAATTGACGGGGTTATCGAGAGTGTATTGTTATACCGTCGAAACATCCGTAAATTGATATTGATCAGATTCGATATTGGTTGAGATGGTATTGTGGTATCATATGTCGATTGGCATTGATCAGATTATGTTTTGATTGGAGTATTAATCAGAACATGTTTTGAACTGAGTTATGTACTGATATTGTATCTATTCGATTGTCATTATCAGATTTGATATGGACAGACTTGACTTCGATACTTCGTCTTCGTCGGACCGAGGAAGATAAAGGTATAAATTAATGTTGAGTTGGGATTGCACAACTCGAGTGAGGTTTGGCTCGAGTTTCCCTAAATCACATACTTTACCTTATTGTATTGATTTGATTGATGTACTTGTTCTCTTGATTTATAGACAACAGGTATTAGACGAGTAATCTTGTGACAGAAGTGCCTGATAGTGGTGGGATCGCCACGGGCACATTGCACGATGTCACCAGATAGTGTATTGGCGATTGTGCCAAAGTCTGTCACCGGATGTTTGACTATCGATGTGGATAGAATTATAACTTCTTCTATTACTTATTTAAATAAACATCATTTTTGTTCAGCTGTGTTTTGTTGTGACTGAATGGATATTTCCAGATTTCTTGTCTACATTGCTTGAATGATTATAACCTCGGAATGAATGGTTGAATAAGTATTTTTCAAATACGGGTTTTTATTTAGTCTCTGAGGGGGAGTTTTTCCTTTTACTCTCAAACTGAAATTATTTTCAATCAATTTTAAAATTCAGTTGTTGAGAAAAATTCTTCCTTTCTCAACAACTGAAAAGTATTTTCTTAATTCTGTTTATCTCTCTTAAAAGGTTTTCAATTCAGTTTTGGAGGGGGAGTTTTTTTTTTGGTTTTCAAAACTTCTTTAAATTAATTTATAAAGGAGGAGCTTTTAACGATGTTTGAATGTACTAACCCTTGAACTGAATATATTGTGCTTAACTGCTTCAAGTTTTGTGATCATAAAAAATGGGGAGATTGTTGGAATTTTTCAAGTTCGCAATCTTGATTTTGATATTAACAAAACTTGTTATTTTGTGTTACTAATAATCTACCTTAGTATGCAGAAGCTAGAATCAGTTACGAGCTGTTTACATCGCAAACTACAGACTCAACTGATTGCAAAAATTGAATCAGTCTAACTTTTACGACAATTGAGCAGTCCAGCTGATTGTCCAGTTGATAGATTGTTCGGCAGGAGTACCGCAGAAGCCTGGCCAGCCGAAGGAGTGTTCAACTAATGAAGAAACCCAGCTGATCAGTTCAACTGAACGAGAGTTAAATCAGTTCAACTGACGAGTCAACTGATTTCAGCCAGCCCAACTGAAGATCAGTTCAGCTGACCAGTTGGAGCATCAGTCAGAATATTTCAGTTGTAGACGAAGACAAACTCTTTCAGTGGATTCCAGCTGTACCTGAAAGTAGAAAGCCATTGTCCAGTCAAAGGACAATAATGGACGTTGCATCAGAGCATTAAAGACAAAATGTTTCAGAAGGGCAGTCGAAAAGTCGAGACACAAAGTCTAAAAACGAATTCAAGATGCAATTGATACAATAAATGAGTCTCACTGTACGACCAGTTTTCCCGCCTATATAAAGAAAATATCAGTGAAGACTCAAAAGAGACATTGAGAGAAAAGGAGCTTCAACGCAAACAATAGAGAAAAGAAAGGGCACACACATTGAACATAAGCTTTCAGAAGCAATCAGCCCAGAGAGACATTTTAACGTGTTATCTGCTTAGTTTAGAAGCTTATTTCCCTCAGTGTGTGAGAAAATCCTTGTTCAGTTCTCACACACAAACACTCTCAACCACTCAAATACAGTCTTGCTTAAAGACGTTAAACTTGTGTATGTAGTCTTTGACACATAGACGTTAAATAAGTGTTAGCTGGAAGGTGCTGCCTTCTGTAGTAGCTAGGAGTTCAGTTTAGGCAGTAGTGTAAGTCCTAGCTGAGTGCGTTTGTACAAAGTGTTGTATAAATCAAAGTCTTCTAGTGGATCATACCAGAGGCGGTAGAAGGGGTGACATAGGAGCAGTTGAAGTCTCCGAACATCCATAAACATATCTTGTGTATTTAATTGATTAACTAATGTTTTCAAACTGTTTGGATCAGTTAGAGTATCCGTCAGTTTAGTTGTCACCATAATTGAACTGATGAATGCAAAAACTAATCTACCCTTTTTGGTTATTCAGTTTATATGAGATAAAATATTTTCTAATATAACAGTCTTCTTCACGAAGAATTACTTCGAGTTTCTTCGCTTGGTTTTAAACCAAACTCGATTTAATTCATCGGTGTTAACATTTTTAGAACACGAGCTATTGAAGCTCATTGGAGAATATAGTGTTCGAAATGCCTTACAAAGCAGTAGCACACTCGTTCCTTCAGATTCAAATAAGGATTCTGATTATAATAGTGAATCTGAAAATTCTTCAAAATTATATGATTCAGAAGAATTCTAGATAATGAATCAAATATCTCGGATCAAGAAAAATGTGACAATTGTATACAAGGAAAATCTTGTATAAATCATATAGATAATAATGATGATAAAAATGATAATATTTATAAACTTATGTCTCAATTTCAGGATCTTAATATCAATGTTTTAACTAATAGTAATATTCTAGAATTCCTTAAAATGATTAAGGATCCAATTTTAAAATCTACAATTATAGATCAAATGGAGAATAATGCTTCAACCAGTAGTAATAATACTTGTTGGGATCGAGAAAGATTTTAGAGGGGGGAGAATGAACTCTTTCAAATATTGCTTTCTAAAACTAGTTTTCAACCATTTTGAAGCGGTTGAAAATCCTTCTCAAACTTGTTAGAAATATGAACCACTGTAGAGTGCGGAAAAATGGTTCAAGGTTTCTAATGATGGCTAAAAACTTGTTGGCAAGCTTATCAAGAAATATAATGAAAAGAAAATGCTTGCAGAAAGTAAAGACACAAGGTTTTTATGGATGTTTGGATATGAAAACTCCTACGTCACCCCTTCTTCCTCTTTAGGAAGGATTCCACTAAAAGACTTTGGCTTTACAAAAACTTTTTGCAACAGCCCACTCCAATAAGGACTTATCACATTGCCTGTCTTGGAACTCTTAGTGATCACTTTACAATTCTGGATATTGAGAACACTTGGTTCACCAGACACCACTACTTAAACAAATAACCAAAAGGTTACTGATATAAGTAAACAAATTGATTTTTGGTAGCACGAAGATGATCCTTGAATGATCAGATGTCATTTTGTTCAGTATTTGCTTATGAGCGATGAAGTGTGTAGACTTTTAGGTGCGCTCTAAAGCTTTGAAGTATGCAAGCTTGTGATGATTTCACTGTTGTGAGTTTTGTAATAATACATATGTTCTTTCACACTTCCTTCTCTGTTAACATATACGACCATTCCAACGGTCAAAAGGATTTGAGTAACGTTAACTTGTAACAGAGGGAAGCTGTGTCACTATCAGATGCAACTGCATTTAATGTTCTTCAGATATACATTACATGTTCTCTTTGCTGGTATTTCCTTGAGTCCCGTTCTCTGAAGAGTTTCTGTATAGTTGCCGTTTATGGTAACTACTTTTATCCTCGGACCTTTGTAAGATAAATGATCTTTCCTTTATGGGATGATGATATAAATGCAGATCATTCGTTGATATAGGGACAAGTTAACTTTGAAGCGGTGCAAACTATTGAATGTCTTGAACTGGTCAGAGAATGTCTTACATTAAGTGGGTAATAAAAAACCTTCTTTAATGATGTCTCTGAATCATCCAGTTGAGAAGTTCATCTTCTTTTTACTTTAAGCTGTTGAATTATCAGCGGTCTGGAATTAAGAGGTCATAATTCTTTCGAATATTCTTTGTTTAAGCGGTTGAACTCTTTTTGCTGTAGCCGGTAGTGAAGCAGTCTGGTTGCTGGGCTGGGCGGTTGAACTGATACATGTTACATATAAGATATGCAGCTGTTTCTTGAAATAGTGAAGTGCTATCTTGATTTTGTCGATCACCAAAATTTTTGAGTAATAATAATTTCTTAACAATTTCCCACTTTTTCGTGATGACAAAACCCAGCTGCAAGGCTACACAGTGTTTTACATATATTTATAGCAAGCTAGAAGTAAAGTACATATGCATTTCATTGAGTAAATGAAATTACAATCTCTAAGGCCAAAAGTAAACAACCGAACAAGTACAAGATATAAAACATATAAATACTACTTTTGAGCTGCTCGTTCAGTTTTGGCCCTTTCTTCCAGTTCTTTCATAACCGATATCTTTGCTTGCTGAATGACTCTTAGTCGCTCTCTATCCTCTTTTTTGACATCACCATGAACAAGAAATTCCATAATTTTTGCAAGTTGGGCTCCTTGTGCCTTCATGCGTTGATCAACATGTGCTTTAAGACAATTTATTTGTCCTGAGAGCTCAACACACATGTTGAGATGTGAAGAATTATTCTTGGCTTGCCGGAGGGAGATACTTGTATTCATAGCGGAAAAATCTTTGCAGAGATCAGACTTCATCGATTTAAAAGCCTCTTTTAGATCAAAATGCTTGCGGATTAAGACCAAGAATTGAGTGATACAAGTTGACAAGCCTGGTCAGAATCTCTTTTTGACAATCTTCTTCTGTGTGTTCTTCTTCTTCTTCAGAGACAACATGATTAGAAAGTAATCTGGCCTTGAAAGAGACCAGTTGAGAAGACGAGACTTTACCTAGCAGATTTTAACGACTGAGGCTCATTTAGTTCAGCAGATTTATCCTCAATGATTTTGTTAATATCATCAGTTGATGCAGAGAGTATATCGATGGTGCCTTCTTTTGCATCCGGGGCCACAGATGTAAGACAATATGTAGGTATGCATGTAGTGGTTACCTCGTCATTCTGTAAGTCTTTGGGAGATGATATCAACGGTTCTTGGAGAGCGTCTTGATGAAGATCAACAAGAGAAAGAGATTTTGGAGAATATGATTGCTCTCGTACGATGAGGTGTTATCAAAGTCAGATAAAAATTGCACGGCCTCATCAACAGAGAGAGGTTGGACTTCGGAGAGTCTGTTGATTCGGTGTATCAATCTCATAGTTTGTGTGAGAAGCAGGCAGAGGGTCTGAAACAACCTAGTGGCAGAATTGTTCAGTTATGGAAGCATCCTCGGGAATGAGTATCTCAGTTGGTGGGAGGATGTTGTCCTCATTACTCATCAGAGCAGTTTTGAATGGCAGTTTTGGCGTTTATGGTTTAGTAAGCTCACTAGATGATGAAGATGGGTGGTTCTGAACTGGGGATTGATCTTGGATCGGCTGAGAGCACAGTTCTTCAAATAATTTCAGTTTAGAGTCAAGCTTACTCTCGGTCTTCAGCCGCTGGAAGATGAAGGTCCTGCTTCATCTGTGCAACAATCATAGAAAGCGACAGAGAATCCATTTCAAGATGGGAGATAACAGCTGAGTCATCCTTTGCATTAGGGCAAGTGGGAATGAAATTGTTCCGTCTTAATTGGATAAGTGCTCGGAGAGCACTCTATTTCATCTGAATTTCCAAGAAATCTTGTCGACGCAGAGCGGTTGGATTATCTGATGTTTCTGTTCATTCCAAGATGGACCGTTCAAGCTTGGCATCATCTTTGATTTTACCGGTTTGAATCAATGAGTCAAAGGTTGTGACGGTTCGAATTTGAACCCATTGATCAAACATTTCCATCTTCTTCTGAACGGTCTCATTGACTCATTCACTGGTAAGAACTATGGCGGTATGGACTGAGTTGGTTTTTGGTGGTTCTTCGATCATGACTTGTTTACCCTTATCTGTTGAAAGAACGATAGGTACTCCTGAGTAAGATGATTCAATTTCTTGTTCAGTAATTTGAATACCTTTTAGCTATGTTGCAGGTAGTCCAGGGATTGGGGGAGGAGCCAGTGGTACCGAAAGATGCTTAACCAACTTGATCTTCGTTGTTTTGGGTTTTTCTGATCGTTTATTCTTGAAAATTTAGAAATAGGGACTATGTCCCTAGATTCATCATCAGAACTGGATTTTAGGACCAGCTTTCTCTTTGTTCTTTTGGGAGTTGGCTCAGTCTTCTTTTGTTTTACAAATTCAACCCCATTCTATGTTTTGATAGAGACTATTTCCTCATCGGTTGGTCAATTTTTCTTGATAAAGTTTTCAACTGGTCTTTCCAACTTCAGTCATTTCCATAGGTTGTACTCCAGCATCAATTAGCAGATATCATATTTGAACCACAAATCCCTGAGACCGATTTTCCTTCTTTATCATAACCACCAATATTTTGAATAGAATGTCGGACCAGTTGACCTTCAGATTTGATGCGATGGTGGCCACGACAAAAATTTTTTCAAAAGTTATCTTGTCATATGCACTAGCCTTGGCAAGGACTCCTTTTGCCACGATATCAGCAAGCAGTCTGAATTCGATCTTCAGATCGCGTTTTTGACAGATTGGAGAAGAAATTGGAGATTCAGTGATGGAGAAATTGTTTCTCCAAAGCTCAATGTTGCCTACTGGAAGTGTATTAAAGTCGGTAATTCCAGCTTCTGGTAGTTTAAACAAATCAGCAAATGTTACGTACCGTACTTTTTTACTACATGAAATTTGCGGAAAAAAAAATTTTCTTAAATATGAAATAAACTTTCAAATTGCGATCATCCATGATCCGTTCTCAAAAATAACTGCAACCAAACGTTCGAAATTAAAAATTTTGCTAAAGCATTTGTCTAGACATCATGACGGTAACATAAAATCAGTTTATTTGAAACTTTCATAAATTCTTAAAAACATGGCAGTCTTCGGGTTTAGCCTCCCGCATAGTCCAATCCAGCTCACTGGTCCTCACCCCTCGTCTCCTCCAATGCATCCTCGCCTGCATCGATCAAGTCTAGTGAGTCTAAAGACTCAACACGTATAAACTAAAGTAACGAGTAATACGTAATAAAATCACATGCAACTTCAAAATAGAATGTACATACTCGAACTTGAACGTGAATATAAAAGCTTGAACTTACATACATACATAGACGTGCCATAACGTGAAACTTTTCTTAAACATGCTTGCATACTTGTACATACATGAACATACTTAAACTTCATCATTTTGTGTAGAGGCATGTTTCAAAGCAAGTGACCCATAACATAATTCGCCTGATCAGACTAAACAACTGTCCTGGGCTGACAGGGACGAATCTACTGCCACATACATGAGATCCCCATTCATTCTTTAACGGGTGGATTGGTCTCTGTTCATGTTTTAACGCTTTCCAATCCTGATCTAAACCCGTTCATGCTTTAACGGGGTGGAGAGGTCCTCGGCCACGTTCACCGACTTCCAAACCCATTCATAATTTGGTCACAAGACATTTAGCATACCTCAAAAACTTGAAATATTTTCTTTGCACGTCGCACATACTCACTTGGCGTTGAGGGATTCGTTGGATCTCGCTTGGGGCCGCTGCTGCAACATACTAACATGAGTTCAAACACTTATCTTTCATATCTTAGATCGTAGGTAATCGTGCTCACCACCGAAGTAAATAAATAGCTTATGACATTCTAAATCTCTCGAGACTTGACCTCGTTTAATAATCTTACTAAGCCATGGTATAGAACCCCAAAACAATCTCAAAGGGAAACCTAAACTATTCCCAAACAGGAGGTTCATGGACCTCGTGCCCAGGTCCGGTTCCGGGTTCGTGTAGGTACTGTAAAAAGCATGTGACAGAAAGGAAAGGCACGAACCCCGTTCCGAGGTCCGTGTAAGGGTCCGTGTAGACTCGGCAAAATGACACTTCGGAAGGAACAAAGGCACGGGCCCTGTGCCTGGGTCCGTGTACCCTCGGTGAAAGCAAACCAATGAAAATTCAATACATGTGATGCTCAACATTATAAACATGATTGTACGGACTATGACCCGACGCCTCGAGACCCATCCTAGGATGCTACTACATTGATACATCCCGTACAAACACCCCGAATCCACGACATCCAACCTACGACGCGATGCAACTCAAAAACACGTGACTTGACACCAAATCGCTTCTTACGACTTCTAATGAATTCAAGTGCCTATTGACACTAACCGGTACACCAATTATCAACCTAGTATCATACTAAACATATCTCAATGCAGCAACAATCACCCGTCGATCCCCAACGAAGCCTGCAACAATAACACTTCAATAACACTTCAATAACATAATTTTTCAGAAAATGCAGTTTGAGCAGTCCCACGAAAATGATCATAACTCACTCAAATTTTATCTAAACATTTCGAATTTTATATCAAATCGAAGGTATCAAAAATTTCTACAATTTTCATGTTGAAAGTTTTCTCAAAATTTTTTGCTAAAAATCGAAGCTTTTAAAAGAACAGCGAAAAACGAGATTTTCAGATCCAGAAACGTTCAAAATACGATCTAAACAATTTCCGCTCAAACTTTACGCATCACACATGTATTTTTACGCATAAAAACAACGCAACACATACTATGACATGATCGACGCAGGAAAAATAGATTATACGTGCCTTATGATTTAAAGTTTACCGAACCGACGATACCGAAGAGGAGATGGCGCGAGAATTGATCCGGGACGAACGTGGCACTAAAATCCTTGAAGAAAACACACGAAAATTTGCTGGAAGATGGAGAGGTGAGGGGGCGGCTGGAGAGAAAACTAGAACCCTAGGTTTCTTTTCAAAAATAAGAATGAATGGATGTGTATGTGTGTGTGTGTGTGCAAAACGTGAGTGAGTGTGTGTAAAAGCGTGTGTGTGCATGTGTTTAGAAATAATTAGGGGATGATTTTGCTTAATTATACCATTAACCATGCTAATCAAGATACAATTAAAAATGTTAACTCAATTAGCAAATTAATTAAAATACTATCCCTATTACTCTTTAAATATAATCCCATAATTAAAATAAAGAGCACAAGCACTAGATCTTTAAAGGTTTTAAAATCTTAAAATCATCTACTAAGTAAATTAGGCTTTAAAAGACTAACACTTCATAAATTAATTAAAATGCCCCATCCTTGACTTAAAATAAAATACCGCATTAAAATTTTCGCCACAAGTCGTCGCCGATCTTTTTTCCTCGATCCCGCCCCGAATAATCGCTTGAAACATGAAACTCAAGAAAACATGTAACGTGCATCACATATGCGTAATTAATTTTCAATAATGCATTTAACTAAATCATGCACCACTAAGACTCATTTTAAAATTAAATAAATGCTTTAATAATTAAATAAATGCATGGGTTATACATGTACTGAATTTGGGCTCTTTAGCAAACATTTTTTGGGTTAAGTGAAGATTTTTCCCTTGGACAACACAAATAATTTCTCCATTTTCCATGTATGATGAATCAAAGATTCCTTCAGGAGATGCTCAGAATACTTCTCACTGCATCCCAGAAATGAACAAAACCCAGAAGATTCAAGGAGACAAAACATTGCTTTCATTGGCTTGTTGGTCATGTAAAATACTAATGCGATATTGATAGCAATTGTATTTGAACAATTGATGCAGCCATTTGATGCAAAAGGATCGAAATACACAAGTAGAAGATAATCTCAGATAACATTTCAGAAGAATTGCGTATGATTGAAGAAAAAATAGAGATAAGAATGATTCTGAATATGTGTAATGCCCGAGATTTTATTTATCGTAATCTTAGATTAATCTGAAATGATTATTGATTAATTCAGGTAAATATAGGACGGAACGGATTAGACCGAGAAAGACGAGAAAAGATGCGAAAATTATGTGCGAGGGCAGATCACCTCGCGCATATGCGCGACAAGGAGCCGCGCATATGCGCGTGTGAAACGTCCTACCCTTTTTATTGCTTTAAAAGTACTAGAAATTTTTTTTTTACCTCTCTTGGCATCGGCCGAACCACCAAAAATTACATAAAATATTTTTGACATTATTTTAAAATAAATCAACCATCTAACATTTGAAAAGTATAGCCCATACTATAACCTCTCAAAAACCACTCACAAATAAAACGTCGAAAAAATATCTTTAACATAACTCAAAATCATAAATCATAACTAGTGCGGAATACTAGCGTTGGTCCTCGGGTTATGTGCACCTTCAGTCCAGTCAGATCAACCATCAAAACCTCCATTATCATATTCATAATCAATACCACCTGCATTAATCACACCTAGTGAGTCTAAAGACTCAACACGTTATATTCTTGATAACGAATAATACGTAATACAGTTAACATATAACAGTGAAAAATACTTGTACTTAAAATATCATTTTCATGAAGATGTATAAACATAAACATTTTCGTAAACATTTTCATGATGCATAAAAATATTTTCATAAAAACGTTTTCATATAAACATAAACATATCACATAAACATATTCATATTCATATCTATATTCATATTCGTATTCATGTTCATGTTCGTGTTTGTTGAATTCAGATCGTGATTGTGACTCGTATTCTTGATCGTATTGGGCGATGGATCCATCTACATGTAACCATAGTACTGGGCGGCGGGGGACACCAGCAACACTCTCACCGGTCAACTGGGCCCTGGCCTACGTATTAACATATCATGGCATTGGAAATACGATCGTCGGGGCTCCCTCTGGGGCCTTTTCCCATAAATGGGCTCCCTTTGGGGCCTTCTCCCCTCACGACATCTCCAATCATATTCATCATATTCGTATTCGTATTCGTATTCGTATCCAAGGAAACACGATCGTCGGGCTCCCACTTGGACCATAACCCTCACGATATTTCCAACATATTCAGTAGTCACAATCCCTTCACATCCTTCAACATGTCGTATTTCCATCACTTATAAAAATATGCATATAATATCATTTTTATTTTGAAACCAAGCATGCAAAATATCTTTTAAATGACCAATTTAACCCTTAATAATCCATGGACATTTAAAAATCATATTTCAACATATAAAAATTCATAAACATGTTACATAATCATATTAACATATAAAACAGCAAATAAGGCACTGCCATGACGTTTACAAATTTTTAGGTGTAAAAAGACCGTTTTACCCCTAGACGTAAAATTTCACGCTTTTGACATTTTCTTAATTTTATTGACTCTAACATGTCCTAAATAATTATTTAAGCTTACATGAATTTTTCTCATATTTTTATTTAGCTTAATTCGACGAGTTTTAAATTAATCTTTAAATATAACGTATTAATGCCTTTTAATCCCGAATTAAACCAAACCTTAATATAAAATTCCCAAACTTAAAACTTAGACTTCTAATAATTATTTAAGCTTAAACATAATTTTCCATAATTTTATAAAACTTAAAACTAGGCTTTTCAATTAATTCGTTAATTAACGTTTCGTGCGGCGATTAAATCCCGAATAAATCCAAAACTTGTTATTTTGATCCCAAATTTTTAACATAACCATTTTATGATTTATTCTACCCTTTCAAGTCATGAACCACCCCCGTGGACCCATGGGTTCAATTTTAGTTTTATTATTTTCGTTTTTGACACCTTATCGAACGCACCGAGCTATCTCCTAATTTACCCGAGCCACGCCCGAGCCACCTTGAACCAAAACCTAGCCAACCCATCTAGGGACCCTACTGTGCAAGTCCAGCCCGTAAAACCAGCCCTGGCCCGACCAAAAACTTGTTGGAAACTTAGCCAAAATCTGTGCGTGTGTGTGAGCCTTCCCTTGAACAATAGGACTCCTCCTCCCTCTAGGACACTACCAGCTGCCAACCCCTCGACCCCTCATGAACCTAACCCTCCCTGGACCACGCCTAGACCAAGCCCAGACCAACCCAAGTCCTTGAACCCACGTACGAAGCGCTGCAAGCCTGCTGCAGGAAGAAGCAAGGCTGCGCGCAGGTTTGTTCTTCCAGTTCCACGAGCCCTCATCGAACCCAGCCACACCAGACCATGTTCCGAACCTTACCCCTCTACCCTGGACCCTACTTGACAAACTCGGCCAGCCCCTAGCCTAGCTCCACCCTCTCCCGAAGCACACCAGCCGCGAGCATGCTTGGGGGAGAGTCCCTCTACACGTGGACTCTTCCCCAGCCCATGGCTCCAGCCCTAGCCCTCCTAGGACCCTTCCTAGGACCTAACCATGACCCTTATGACCCAAACACCAGACCTAGTCGAGCCACCTGCCCCCATGCATCACCTTTCTCTCAACCGAGCCCCACCACCTACGTTAATGCTCAAATGGGTTCCAGCTTGTTTGTTTCGTTTTTCCTGTGTTCGTGTGTGCGTTCTAGACCCTTAAGCATGTGTAAACACACCCTTCAACATCCCCTAATCATGGCAGCCCCTTTAACACATATAAAACATGATTTTGGAAATAAAAAACATGTTTTAAAAATCATATAAGGTGTATATGCGAAAATCTTCAAAGGTGCAATTTATTTTCATGCAATTTCAACAAAAATAAATAATATGGTGTGATGATGAGTAAAAGGAGAATATGGCGTCGTGCCTTTGCGTAATTTACGCACGAAAAACCGTTAACGATGACGAAGAACGGAGCAAGAACCTTGGCTAAGGATTTCCCTTGCAATTCTCGAAAGTTTGCCTCAATTTCTAAGCATGTGTGTGCCGTGTAATCTAGGTATAGATTTCAGAAATGTGGCGAGAAGAATTGTAGGGTTATAGGAGTGTTTAACATATTAAATAGTTAATTATCTTCTTAATTAAGCTTAAGCCCATTAAGCATAAGTTTAGGCCCATTAGTCTTAATTAGGATTTAATTAAAATATTAAAATAGTTTTACTAAAATAAGTTTGTGAATTTACTAGCCAGGTTGTCAAAAAGTTCGTGTTTTTGATGAAAAACCAACACCGATAAAATTTACGTCCCGGCGTATAAAATCGCCTAAAAACTCCATATTTTCAAAAGTAATAAAAAGCATCGCCCTTAATTTAAATAATTAAAAACAATTAACCAATAAAAACATCTTTCTATTTTTCAGCCCTCGGTCTCCGTTCCTCGATCGCAACTCGAATAACCTTTAAAAATACATTTTAATGCAATCATGTAGAAAAATATAGTTTAAACATGCAAGTATGCACAACATAATTAATTCATGCAATTAAAATAATTAATTTAAAATACAAATAATTTAATAACTTGCGCGCATATGGTTTACGTGAACCTTAAAATTTTCGGGGCGTTACAGCGTGGATGGCAGAAGACCTCGCGCATATGCGCGAGAAGTGGTCGCGCATATGCGCGAGCTGTGCACAAGGTGAAATTCGGGTTCCGAAGGCTGGGCGCACATGTGCGACCTAAAGACACGCACATGCGCGAAATGTCCAGAGAAGTTGGTGCATATGCGCCGATTGGGGCGCGCATATGCGTGAGGGCTGAATGCGGAGACAGTAGGTCTCGCGCATATGCGCGGAGGTGAGGCGCGCATATGCGTGAGCTGCCAAGAACTTATGCGCCGAGACTCGAAGGTCTCGCGCATATGCGCCGACGGTGGTCGCGCATATGCGCGAGACGTGCAGAACATGGAATGAGTCACTTGTACCATTTCATGCAATATATATATATATATACAATCGTTATTTCCCTTCATTCCAAAGAAAAGGAAACCGAGGAAAGGTTCCGGGAAAAGCTTTAGCTTCTTTATGATTCCAATTCCGATCATGCCAAATTCATTCGTTCGATTTTGAATCCGAATACAACACTGTGTTCCTATCAACGCAGGCTACAACTGGACGTAATTTTTGTTACGTTTATATATGATTTGAAATTATGATATGGTCAGAATTGAATATGAATCATATATGGTGTTTCTGATATAGTAGACATCGTATAATTGAAGTCAGATCGAAGAACAGACTGTGTATGTAATTGATATGATTTTCAGAACTGTTATGATAGAGATTGTACAGAATTGAGAGTATGATCTGTTATTGTTGAGAGTATGAATTATAACAATACTGATTATGAGTTCTGGTAGTATATCTGTGATGTTGAGATTGACGGGGTTATCGAGACTGTATTATTATTATACCGTCGAAACATTAGTAGATTGATATTGATCAGATTCAATATCGATTGAGAGTGTATAGTACTTTGTTGACATTGATCAGACTATGTCTGGATTTGAGTATTGATCAGAACAGGTCTTAAATTGAGTTGTACATTGATATTGTGCATATTTGATATTGTCATTGCCAGATTGGGTATGGACCGATTGGAATGCGAGACTTCGTCTTCGTCAGACCGAGAAGACAAAGGTATAAATCAATGTGAATTGGGAGATGGACTTGAGTTAGATTGGACTTGAGTTTCCCTAAATCACATACTTGTATGTTATTGCTTTTCATACATTTGTATTATTTGAAGGAATATTCTTGATTACTGATTTATAAAAAAAGCATGGTATAAGCAGATAGCTATTGAGTGAGAGTCACTGACAGAAGGGCCAGATTAGGACAGAGTTGTTAATGGCCCATTGCACATTGTCAGAGTTGGCAGACCCGCCTAGTCTCTGGCAGAACCGCCGAGTCACTGGACTTTTGGATATATATTGATAGACTGAGGAGAAGACCGACTCCTATTGCAGATCTTCAATATAGACAGCCAAAGTCTGGGACTAAGAACGTACCACCATCTAGCTGGGGTATAGTAGATGGGAGAACGTTGCGTTCTTATTTAGATTGGGATCCCTAGATTAGAGATGAGTCGAGTCTGAGTCTGAGAGTCACAGAGTGTGATTCCTTATTTGATATTGAATTATGTTCCAGATTTCGGTACATATTTAAAGTATAATTGATAGTTAATATCGATTCATGTTTCTGATTTAGATACATGTTATGTATATCTGATTCATGCTTTTATATTGTTTATATGATTGCATGTATACTTGATTTATACTGGGAATGTAATTCTCACCGGAGTTATCCGGCTGTTGTCTTGTTTGTATGTGTGCATGACAACAGGTGTGACAGGATCAGGGTCAAGAAGAGAACGAGGCAGGACTAGTTAGCGTGGAGATCCGGGCTCAGAATTAAATTAGGTTTCAGCACTGATATGTAGTTGAACCTAGTTGAATTATCGTAGACAATACAAGATTTGTATGTTTATGCTTAATATGTAATTCAGATTGATTTACATTACGTTTCCGCATTGTATTTTAAAAAAAAAATTTAGACCCTGTGTATTATAATCAATTGAATAATTCCTAAGAATGATTAAAATTAGAATTAGCGTCCGGGTCCCCACAATATGTGTATGAGTGTCCGGTTTGAAGAGTCACAAGTCAGCCAACGTGGAGGAATATTAGTGGAGGAATTTTGAAAAATTTTAGACGGCGGTAAAATGATTAATTTTGAATTTTGAGAAAGTAGCCGTCACATCAAGATAGGGAAGACAAAAATTTGCATAATTTTTACGAAATGACGTGGAAAGTAAAACGTGCCCAAAATGAAGAAATGAACTGTTTAATATGATTAGAGGAGAGGCGGTTGAGTCATTGTAATTTATTGACTAAATCGATATTTTCCATAAGAAAATGCATAAAATAAACTTATCATCGGTAATGAAACGGTGGTTGATTTGCAGAGAAGTCTTCATATCCTTTCTGACAGTAATTACGATGGTGACTAATTGTATGGTTTTTATCTATAAATACAAACAGAGTGGTTAGATGTAAAATCATTTTAAAGTGCAGAGCAAGAGAGAATGAATACTGGAGGTAGTTAAAGTGAGCCAGATCTCGCTAAAGAGTTTATGCAAGAGATAATCACGGCGCGGAAGGCTGCGCTGGAGAACAGCGTCCTGAGGAATACGTTGTCAACCAGGATGAAAATCCAGGAACTTCAGTCCTCCCTTGGGGGAGGGCTTGTTGCTACCCCCAAAGCGGTGGCAACACTGAAGAAGTATCAGCAGCGCCTCCGCATCGCTGATTCCAAAGACATCTTCACTGATGAAGGTGTCTACCTCCTCATGCTCCTGAAGGAGCAGAGGGCTCTGAGAAGGATTTCATTCTCAGAGGATTTTATGCGCACCTCTGTCGGAGGGCTGACCACTTGGTTGGCCTTTTGGAGAGGTGTAGTGAAAAATGAAATTGCTGTTGTACGAACCCGCATACATTAATGAAATTTTATTATATTTTTACCGATTATCGTCTGTTTATCTCTTTATTTCCTGCATAACAATCTTTGAAATAATTCAATCAACTACGAATGTTAAACAAATGACTTAAGATAAATCGATTAAACAAAGCGTATTTCGAAAATAAGAAAACTTAGCCTCTGGTAATGGTTTTGTGAAAATATCAGCCGCTTGTTGATTAGTATGCACATATTCAAGCCGAATATATTTCTTCATGACATGTTCACGAATAAAATGGTGTCTGATGTCAATATGCTTTGTCAGAGAATGCATAACTAGATCGTATGTGATCGCGATTGCACTTGTGTTGTCACAGAAGATGGGAGATTCAGTGGCTTGATTTCCATAATCTTTGAGCTGTTGTTGTATCCATAACATCTGTGCACAATAGCTTTTGGCCGCAAGGTACTCCGCTTCAATGGTTGATGTGCTGATAGACGTCTGTTTCTTGCTAAACCACGATATCAATCTATCATCCAAAAACTGACATGAACCACTAGTACTTTTCCTGTCAATTTTGCAACCGACATAGTCTGCGTCTGAATATCCTACAAGATGAAGACTTGAATCTTTGGGATACTAAAGACCCACATTAATATTACCCTTAAGATATTTAAGGATTCGTTTAGTGGCAGTAAAATGAGATTGCATTGGATTAGATTGAAATCGAGCTCATAGACAGACAACAAACATTATATCTAGACGACTGGCGGTTAGATACAATAGTGAACCAATTAATCCTCTGTATATTTTTCTGTCCACAGAGATTCCCCCTTCATCTTTGTCCAGTTTTATTGATGAGCTCATTGGGGTAGTGGCTAGAGAGCAATTCTCCATTCCAAACTTTTTCAACATATCTCTCGTGTATTTGGCGTGGTTAATGAAGATGCCATCCTTTGACTGCTTGACTTGCAGCCCTAGAAAGAAGTTCAGCTCTCCCATCATGCTCATTTCAAGCTTTTCCTGCATTATCTTAGAGAATCTCTCGCATTATTTAGGATTAGTTGATCCAAATATGATATCGTCCACATATATTTGCACAAACAACGAGTAATCATCTTTTGAAAATTTAAACAAAGTTTTGTCAACTAGTTCCGGTTGAGAAGCCATGTTGTAAGGACCGTGTATCGTATTATCGTAAATCTTATTGTGATTATCGATAATTCCTGAAATTGTTATGTGATGACGTGTATAATGAAATATTTGAATAGAAATTGATTGGTAGTTGAATGATGTGCTGAACTGCAATATAAAAGTGACACATGTTACGGTTTTCAGCATAATTTTCTAAGTATTAGTCAAAATGAAATGAAAACAATTTTATTGGAAAGCTAAAACATAGTGCTAAAACTTTAATTTTTTGAGTTTTGTCCAAATCCATTTGAAAATACGGGCAAAATCATCCCGAAATGTATCGTGTGTGTTGCAGTTCTTGCATTGACATATTTTGGGAGAATGAGCATAAATCTCGCGTCCAATACCCAAATTGAGTGAGGCTGGTGGCCAATGAAATCCAAGACATAGATCTACAACTTTCATTATGAGCACTTTTCGCAAATTCAGAACCTAAAATAGCGTTTCAGATAGAACAAGACGCGCACCTGCCCAAGCACGCGCGCGCGGGCAGGACAAGGCGCGCACATTCGCGAGTTCCGGCACGCACATGCGCGCACACCTCTGAAACACATCATTAAGTTGATAAGAATGAAGTTTGCTGCAAAGTCCTTGGAGGTTTTGAGAGTGGAGAGAGAGAGAGAGAAAAGAGGGAATTCAAGTTCTATCAGTCGAATCTACCCCGAAACGCTATCAGAACTTGAAACCAATTACATATTCGGAATCCTCGCGCCGAGAGCTTTCTTTAAGGTAAGTTTTTTCTAGTTTCAGCATCCTTTATTTATAGAAGTACTGAAATAGCATGTATTTGAAGTCAAGATCCATATATACGATAGAATAATTGACAAGAAACTCGTATTTGAAGTCGGAATTGAATTATGTTATGATTTTGACTTGATATGAAATTTTAAAGTTTCAAAAGATATTTGAAACTTATATTGTTGATTTTGAATGATGTTATTGATTGAAATGAATATATTATTGATGTAGATAGATTTATACTGATATCTTCAAGCTATATTCGACTGTAAAGAAGAATTGAGATATGTTGCGACCGAGTAACATACGACAGGTATCTGTATAATATGATATATGTTTGATTGATTTGATTGAAAATATATGTCTATATTCCTTATTTGTTGGGTTGATGTGGCATACATGACATACATGTTGAGCTATGATCGTTGAATACCTTGATATGATTGGATTTGATTCTAGGGTTTGTGAACACGATGCTATGTTTGGCATTATGTGGCCCTTAAATCATAGTCATTAGTTGCCCCGATGATTGATTGAGATTTGGGATTTGATGGCTATTTGTCGATGCTATCATACGAGTATCCCTGATTGAGGCCGGTGTGCCAACTCGAGCATTGATTTGATAGCGATTCGATTTATTTTGATATATGCTCAGTGGATGGGCATTTGACTTGATACCTCTACGACATACTGTTAGAGTAGGTGCCAGTCAAGCCAAGTGTTGGCCGAGAGTTCACATTGAAACTCTATGTCTAAACAATCTTTATTTTAATAATATTTGAAATTATTGTTTTGGCACATCTGTATCTGTATACCCATGCTTGTTGCATAGATAAAGTCCTTGAATATAAAAATAGTAGAAAGAGTATGAGATGCTCAAATGATGAGTATCATGAAACTCATATTTGGAATATTGTATATTCTAAACAGTTCCTAGTCGATTCAGCCGCCACTAAAAGGATATAGGCCATTTTGAGACTAGAATCTGCGATGTGAGTACCATGTTTCATTGGTAGGGGACATTTTGATGTCCGAGCATGCAGATAGGTGCTCCTTGTAGAGTGCACTGAACAACCCTCCGTAAAGGACTTTCCAAGTGGTTCTCATTTATCGAGTGGAAACATCATAGTTTATGGTTGTACACCATTAGTCCTTATGACCCGGGACAACATTGAGACTCTATATGCTAGCATTGCACTTTGACTTGTTTACCGACTCATATGGGGTCATCAGCTGGCAAGGTTGGGTGTTTTGTCGAAACATATAGGAGTCGATGCATTGTAGTCGTGGATTCACCGCTTACCTTCGGGTATGGATATTCTATGTGCATGTAGTTTGAAATCTCTGATCAGAGTGTTGGTGGTAATTATGAAAGGAGTTTCATAGATTACATCATCGATGCAACTACGACATGACACATAGTATCGATTCTTTGGCAACTCTCGATTTACCAATAGTTGTCGAATCGATCGGGATATATGAGTTGAAGGGACCGTACTGTCCGCTAACCATAATTGAATGGTTCTTGCAGACACTATCATTTGATACCTAGGGAATCATGTAAGTGATACTGCTAGGCGTTTAAAATGATTGGTTGGGTACTATCAGACTTGAGTTCTGACGTTCTTATTATCAAAGAGTTGATAATTAAGAATAGAGCAATTAAGGTATGCTCATATAAGGATATTTTTAGTCCCGAATCATATTAAGATGTGAGCATACGGCTAGTTGTATCAATGAACCATTGAGGGCCACACAAGTACTAACTTTCTAGATCCCGTTGAGAAGAAAAATAGTTCAATGTGGTGAACGACTTATAAAAGAGTTTATAAGCTCTAACAAAAAAATAGAACTATGACTTCTATAAGAGGATTATGGGAAATGTAACTTTTAATTTGTGGAAGTGTTCCTAAATTAAAAGTTAGCCAAATAAATAATGTATTTGAAAATTGTGATTTTCATAAACATTATTATGGACTAAATTAAATTAATTCAAGTGTTGAATTAATTAAACACTAGTGGACCTATTAGAGTCCAAATAATTAAATTAATTCAAGTGTTGAATTAATTAAATAACATTGGGCCTTGTAGAGCCCAAGTAGAAATAATTATTAAACTAATGGGCTTGAGTAAAATCAAGTAAAGTTTAAATAGTCTCAAATTGAGATATTTAAATAAAAGTTCATGGGCATTGTAAATGTTACAAGCCCAATTAAATTGCATGCTTGGAAGGTGAAGGGTTGAAGGCAACTTTTGAGTTAATGGCATGACATGCACTTGCAACTTTACACTTTAACATTTTTCTACAACCAAGAAAATTTCTCCCCTTCTCTCCCAAAGTGCGATGGCCGAAATATACATAAAATATTCTCCTACATTTTTGGTTCTTTAATTGTTGATGATTGCATACTCTTCTCAAAAGAAAAATCCTCTAATTTTTCTAATGCAAAATTAGAGGGGATATTCCTTGTTGGTGTTGAGCTTAATTTTTGAGCAAGGAGTGCTAAAGAAATCTCGTAGATTGGGTCAATCATTCAAGAGCTTAGTTGTTTGACAACTAAGTTGGAGCCATCATCAATCCTTTGTGATTGATAGGTAAAAAAAATTTCTAAAACACCCTATGAATGTCATTTTTGTGTTTTATGTTATTTGCTACACATCATAGTGAGGTGCTCGATTTTTGCTTGTAAAATTTGATTTTAAAACTTCCGTTGCGCATTCGAGGACCTAAACCGGTTCGCTTTCAAGTGCTATCAAGAGCAATGGTTACTATTTTGTGTAGCTAATACTTGATATTATATTGAGGTCAATTTCTAACCTGCATTAGATAACAACAAACCAAGGCCATATTTTGGGGCATTTTCGGGCAGCAGCATGTTGCTGCCCATTTCAGGCAGCATCGGGCTGCCCGAACCCCCATTTCAAAATAATTTTTTGTTGTTTGTCGGAATCCCACGACTGGAGCTCCGACAACGACGATGATGACTAGGGTTTCAAAAAGTGTTTTGGAATATCAAAGTGTTATGGGCCTTGAGTTGTTGTGTTATTGGATGGTCAACATAATTTGTGAAATTTAAATGGGCCAAAATATTTTTGGTGAAAAATGTCTTTTTTGGGCTCTTAAGTTTAAATCTACAAATGTTGTACATATTTTCTTATAAAATAAATATTTGAAGTTGGACTTTAATTATTTATAGTAAATGTTGATTTACAAGAAATTCGGTTATAAATAAATTAATTAGAAAGTAGAAAAAGAAGTTTGTTTACTTTGTAGATTTAGTTTATAATCGTGACAGTTAGTGATTGGATCAAGATATATAATATTGGATCAATTGATTATTGTAATAATCAATTGATGGTGTATGATATGTGATATTATGCATGAAGGATGATCAAAAGCCCAAGGCCCAATTTGCTAGGTGTATGCTAGGATATTTAGTGTTGAATGATTGTAATAATTATCAATTTATAAGTGGTCTTGGTTTGTGGTCCGTTCCCACCCCATGCGATATATCCCTATTTGCCATGGATATTTATTTGTAAATATTAGTATAGTGGAAGATCAAGATTGGAAGATGGTGGCTTTGATGATTATGAAGATCGAAGACATGTAAATATTGGAAGCTTTTGTAAAAGTTGCATTTGCATCCCATGCATTTCCCTAGGATTGGACCTAGGCCCGTGCTTAGCTCACACGGGCCATTAGTTTTGGGGCGATTGATCATCCTTGTTTAGTTTACTATTTATAATATATGCATGATATGTTATAAATAATGAGTATGTGCGTTATTATTATGATAATAACAAAGTTGCATGAATCCGGCAAACATACGATCAGACATGGCGAGCTTTTAAACAAAATTAATGATGAGACCTTTCCAAGTTAAAAACCCTCATTTTGAATAATATTCAAAATTAATATCAAGCCCGAAAATGGTAATTATAAAGGTATTTATAATTTCCATGTCTTCCATCGACAATGGGTGCATGATGAACTCTACCCGTGCTCGGGGCTCGGCTCATATTATTGGGGAGCCTTGGACACTGGAAAACTGTGACATCCATTGACATGGTGATGTGAACTACATGCAACTCCAATGATTTCGGCTCATATTATTGAGGGAACTCATGGAGACCGTCCATTAAGGTTCAATATCGATGGGTAAGGCTTGACACATGATGATGAGCGACGTCATATTATTGGGTCCTAATTAAACATGAGACAAAAGTTTACGTAAAGGGTTGCATGGAGATGCAATTTGAAACTACCTGTTAGAATTATGATTGGCTGATATTATTCGGGATCATAATTTGATAATTGGACCTTACGTACCTACTGAGGAAAGGATTTTCCCGTTTTCATTAGAGGGTAGTGAAAAATGTAAAAAAAATGGGAGCGAAAATTTATGAAGTAAAAGTCCATACTTTATATCTTTCTAAATATTTTAAAATAGTCATTAACATTTATCTGTTTTACTTTTCAGTACAAATTTGACAATGTCTTTGACTCGCAACCCATTATCTGCAATACTCGACAAACACATATTAACCGGAACTAATTACCTCAACTGGTTAAGAAACCTGAAAATCGTCTTGAATTCGGAAAGGATAGCATATACACTTACTGAGTCGCCCTGTAGAACCCGTAAATTAGACTACGTATAAGCCATGCATAATTCTAGTGTTAAATATGATTTTATTGCATGAGAATTTAAATTCTTTTTTCTTTAAAGTTAATTATTTTATGCAGTAGTTTAACTGTTATCTTATCAGTTAATTAAGTGAGGCCGGACTGGATTTGGAGTTTTGAGATAAAATTTAATATTAAGAAAATATTCCCAGAATTTATTTTAGCTAACTAGTAAGTTAATTTAAGGTAAAAGAATGTTTAAGGAATTATTAAAGTAACTTGAGGCAAGTAGGAAATAAGTTCATTTATGTTCCATAATTAATGTGTTAATTCACTAAATTATTTAAAGGATAGATGAGGCTCTAAAGATTTAAAATACACTAACTAAGCAATATTTCCCCTCCACTTAATAGCATGATTCGGCCACCCCATAGGTGATTAAGCATTTCTTTGACAACTCACCACCTTTGACCCTTTCCTTGTTATTTCTTAGTATGATAACCCTTTCACTCCGTATCCTCCGCGCCGCGTCGTCATATTCGTTCGTTTTCTTTTCAAAACGAAACCAAGGCATGTCTATATTTCTTTCACTCCTCAATCAAGCAATATTAATATTTTAAAACATCATACTCATGATTTTTTTTGAAGCAAAAACCGAAATACATAAGAAGCATTTTTCGAAAATTTATGTGCAGATTTTCTGATTTATTTCATACTTCACGGGTTCTGTGTTTGTGTGGTTTCAGGCGGTTGGCTCATGTCCAGGCTCCCAAGCCTGCATCTAGACATGTACTAGGACATGTTAGGATCATATTGGTCCAATAGTTAAAGCCCATGCATGCTAGAAATTGGATATGACAGCAACTCCCTCCTAGTGTCACTTGTGGTTCGATTTTTTGTCACCTTGCTATCAAGGGGAGAGTTTCTGATCTTGCCTGCCCTAAGGGCCTATAGCCATGGTTAGAACACCTCCTTATCATGTCTAAGACGTGACCAAGTCACCCTTTTGAAGCTTGGTCCATGGTGGAATCGGTTTTCAAATAAAAGAAACAAGAACAGCCCCCTCCCCTTCGGCCCTTTTGAATTCTGCTTGTGTCCCTCGGTTTTTGGTGGTTTCGAGTGGACCTTGGTTGGCCTCTGGCCCTTGGCCCTAGTTCAAACCATACCCCATGATGTCTAGATCAAGCCATGGTCAACCATATGGCCACTGGTATGATGCATGACAGTAACAAGATAAAATTTCAGAAACATGACAGTACAGATTTTGAGTTCTCGGTTGAAGCTTGGTGTTGTCCTAGGTGTTGGATTGGATTGTGGTTGGCCTAGGGCCCTTAACCATGATTCAAGCCACACCTTATGATGTTGGTAAGAGGCTCTGGTTGGTGATTCAAGCCCCAATGACCAATAGTCTCGCAAACGAAGCGATGTAAGTACAGGTGCGGTTGCTGGAATTTCTGGACAGAAACTTGCTGCTTTGGTTCAGAGGCTCGTTTGAGTTCTTGGTTGGCTTTTAGCCTATGGACCTTGGACTGAACAGTGCCTCATCAAGTTAGGAAGGTCATGTTTTTGGCCGTTTGTGATTCGGTTAAGTTTAGATGTTGTACGAGAAATTACGGTGCGATGTGCCAAATTGACTCTCTAAAGAGCGTTTCATGTTTTGGCCTCCATTAACCAAAATTTCGGCTCGTACCATTTTAGTAGCATTATTTCATCATTTTAAGTGTATTTTAATCATGACTAAATGATGGCTTCGGTGTTTGTTTGAGTTGGCACGGAGTCATGATTAACTACGAAGTCGTTGGGCGTAATTGTCTCGTTTTTTTGATCCAATTACAAAGTTTGGTCAAGAAAATCATTTGCATATTTTTCATGTTAAATTTAGGTTCGCAGCGAGCCTGGGAACGGTCCAACCCATATGGTAAAAATAATACAGGATATTCAATTATGCCATTTAATTATATTACGTGCATAAAAATATAAAATATTCATTTTTTGAGATTTATGCGATATTGCTTGTGGCCATTTCACTATCATGGGATTATTGTATCACCCGGTGGTCACTTACCGGTTCAGTTCAGTTCCACCCAGTATACTGTGGCATTAGTCTGATCAGACGATTATTACATCACCCGGTGGTTACATACCGGTTCAGTTCAGTTCAGTTCAGGGGGCCACTTGCGTAGAACATAATATCTACAGAAAATCATTACATGCTATTTTATGACAGTGCTTCTGCGGAGCAAACATTTCATTTACGACTTTCAGTTCAGTTTTGCACGTATTTATAATTATTCATGATACGCTTTTCAGTTCAATTCAGTTATACACATATTGTAATTACTCAAGACATGATATTTTCACCTCGCATGCAATTTTATTATTACTACTTGTTATTTACGATATATGCATGCTGAGTCTTTAGACTCACTAGACTTGATTGTGGTAGGTACTGATGAGGACGGGACTGAGGGCGGGGACCAGTGAGCCAGCTCGGGTCCGGCAGTAGTGGAACTCGAGAACCTAATTTTCAGCATTTACCATTTTTATGCTCAAACATTTTTATCAGTTGTTGGATTACTTTAACTTGTTATTTTGCAAACAATAATTTCTTCCGCTGCTATTTTGAACATTAAACTTGATTTATCAGTTTATTTTATGAATCAGGCATTTTGATTATTTTAAAAAGAAAATTTTAAATTTTCCTGCAAATTTTCAAACACGAATTTTCGGGCCATTATACGCCCCCTGTTGAGGCTTCGACTAGCTGCACTCCTGAGGAATTGCAGACTTAAAAGGATTGGTGTGACCATGACTTGCGAGCTAAGTGTTATATGCAGGCTTCTATTAATGATGAGCTGCAGAGGCATTTTGAAAATGCAAAGAATGCCGCTGACATTCATTTGCATCTCAAGGAGCTCTTTGGTGAGCAGACTCTACCTCTTAGGCATGCTACCGTCAAGGAGATGATCACTTTACGCATGCGAGATGGGGCCTCGGTCCATGAGCATGGCCTAAAGATGATTGGGCTTGTGGACAAGCTCGTTGGCATGGATCTTACGTTGCCTTCAGAGTTGACCACCGACATGTTGCTCTTGTCATTGCCTAGCTCATTTGATCCTTTTGTGGTGAATTTCAACATGAACAAGCTAGAGCCTACCCTTAAGGAGCTGGTGAACATGCTTGTTACGTTTGAGTCCACCATCAAGAAAGAGAAGCTTGTTCTTTATGTGGGTTCTTCATCTGGTACGAAGACTGGTCCACCTGGGAAGGGAAAGAAGCGTTCTTTACAACGTCCCAAAAAGAATTTTCCCTTGAAGCGGCAAGCTCCGAATCCCGTTGTGGCAGCCACACCAGTTAAGACTGACAAGACTGCTGATGTATGTCATCACTGCAAGAAACCTGGACATTAGAGGCGTAACTGCAGAGAATATCTTGCCCAGAAGAGTTCTGGAAACGGTATGTTCTATATTGAAGTAAACATTTCAATTAATTTTACTTCTTGGGTATTGGATACCGGCTGTGGCTCACATCTTTGTAATGATTTGCAGGTGATGGAAAGAAGTAGGAGACTAAGAGAAGGTGAAACCTTCTTGAGGATGGGCAATGAGGCAAGAGTTGCTGCCAAGGCTATTGGAGATGTTTACTTTCTTTTGAACAATGATTTTAAGTTAATTTTAAGAGATGTTTTGTTTGTACCTGATTTGGTTAAACACAATGTTTCTATTTCTATGCTTGATGAAGATGGATATTCTTGTTTATTTAGCAAAGGTGTTTGAAACATTTACAAGAATGAATGTTTAATTGGTATCGAAGAACTTGAAAACAATCTCTATAACTTAAAATTGAAAGATATTCCACTAAACAATGTCCAAGCAATAAAAAAAACAACCAAACGAAAACAAGATACTCTAAATTCGGCACAATTATGGCATGCTCGAATTAGGACATATTTCCCTAAGAAGGATGAACAAGCTAGTGGGAGTAGGCATGTTTGATATGTCTGATATTAATTCTCTCACGACTTGTGAATCCTCTCTGAAAGGAAAGATGACCAAAATTCCTTTTAAGAGCCATGTAGAGCGAGCCAAAGGGTTATTGGATTTGATCCATACCGATGTGTGCGGTCCGCTTAGCATCACCACTAAGCATGGACATGCCTACTTCATCACCTTTACCGATTAATTTTCGAAGCATGTGTATGTGTATTTGATGAAATACAAATCTGAAACCTTTGAAATGTTCAAAGAATTAAGAAGTGAAGTAGAGAAACAGTTGGCACGAAGCATCAAGTCACTTCGATCGGATCGAGGTGGTGAGTACTTGAGTGCCGAGTTCCAAGAGTATCTTAGGGAGAATGAGATTCTCTCGCAGTGGACTCCGCCTTCTACACCGCAGTTGAATGGTGTTTCGGAGCATCGTAACCGGACTTTGATGGACATGGTTCGGTCTATGATGGGGTTCGCGAAGTTGCCGCCATCCTTTTTGGGATATGCACTTGAGACAACGGCACTGTTGTTGAACAATGTCCATTCAAAGGCAGTTGATAAGACACCATATGAGATATGAATGGGTAAGCCTCCCGTATTCTTAACTTAGAATATGAGGATGACCTGATTTTGTGAAGCAGGTAGTGGGAGATAAATTGGATAATCGTTTCATTTTATGTTACTTTGTGGGATATCCAAGGAATTCAGCTTGATACTATGATGGGATCGATTAGGGGGGTAATCGTTGAGCTACAATAGCTCGGTTCTTGAAATATTGAACACCGATGAATTAAATCGAGTTTGGTTAAAAATCAAGCGGAAGATACTCGAAATAATCTTTCATAGAAACCGATTAAATATTTTGTAAGCCATTTAAAATATATGCAAGTTGAATGAATAAAAATATTCAGTTGAAGCATTTTATCAAACACTTGGTATACAATATTTTGATATTTGAAGAACACATAAAATGTTTCAACAATGCATCTTTAAAAACAGTGAAAATGATAAGCAAATGCAATAAACAAATAGACACGAATTTGTTTATGGATGTTCGGAGATTTCAAACACTCCTACGTCACCCCTTCTTCCCATTGGGAAGGATCGACTAGAAGACTTTGATTTATACAACTACTTGTACAAACCCATTCCGGAAGGGCAGCACCCAACTAGAACTCCTAGCACTCAAGATTGTAGGCAGCACCTCACAATCAGCATATTGTTTAATGTCTCATATGCAAAGACTACATACACAAGTTTATTGTCTTTGTGCAAGACTCACTCAACTAATCTTTGAAGTTCAACTCTCTTGTATATGTGTGAGTGATTGTGTGTGAGAAATTTATCATTTACAGTGTATATCTCAAATGTATCCTCACACAAGGACTTTTTCTCTCAACTAGCTGATATCTTCATACTAACTGCCCATGCTTTGAATCCACTTCAAAAGCTGTTGTTTGATCTTCAATATGTTGTATTTATAGGCTCCAACACTGATATATACGTTAGACACAAGAATATGACCGTTGGAAAGTTTTTGTACTGTTTCTGGAATTGCAACGGTCAAATTCGTCTTGCTGGACATTTTCTCGACTGGTCAACTCTGGTCAACTGGTCAACTCAACTGGTCAATCAGTTCAACTGGTTCAGTTGGTCTGGTTCAGTTCAACTGGTTCAGTTGGACTGGTTCAACTGATCTTCAGCTGGGCTGGTTCAGTTCAGCTGGTCTGGTTCAACTGGTCTTCAGCTGGTCTGGTTCAGTTTCAGTTGGTCAGCAGCTGGTTCAGTTCAGTTGGTTGGTCAGCTGGTCAGCAGTTGGTTCAGCTGGTTCAGTTTCAGCTGGTGTGCTGAAATAAGCCTAGCTGATTTCAGTTTGTGCAGAACCTAGTAACTTCATCGTCATTTATCAGCATCTTAAGCTTTGATTCAGACTTTGACTTCTGAAGATGATTTGTAGATCATCGTCTTATCTTTTCAACGCATACTGAATCGCTTCATTTCGATAACCGAGCTGAGAGATATGACCAAAATACCGCAGTGCTCAAACTCAACTGATTGCTGTTTTCGTGTGATCAGTTCGGTAATTGAGCGATCAGTTAGACCATGATAACATCTGATTTTGCCCAACTGATGTGAAATACGATTTGTTCCAAATTGAGTTTTCTAATCAGTCCAGTTGGCGGATTGTCATTTGGATAATCCAGTTGAGAGATACAATCAAAATACCGAAGCTCGCAATAAATTCAGTTTGTGCAAAATTCAGTTTCAGCTTGCTTCTTGTGTTTGTAACTTCACACTTGAGTAAATTTGTTAGAAACACAATAACAAGTTTTGTTAATATCAAAATCAAGATTGCGAACTTGAAAAGTTCCAACAATCTCCCCCTTTTTGATGATCACAAAACTTGGATAAACAATCAACTCAACTAACATATTTCTCCCCCTTTTTGTGTGAATCAAAAAGTCATATTTTCAAAACATTTTAAACAAAATTTTCTCTCCCTCAATATTTAAAAATAATAATTCCATTAAAATTACAATGAGTTTTCCCCTATATTTTTGAAATTTTGAAAATTAGTAAAAGAAGAAGGATAACTGACCAATTTTCTCCATGGCTCATTTTCTGCTGCAGCACATATGCTCTGCCTTCAACGAATAAACTGTATTTTCTAGAGCATAATTAGGCTGAAAATTTTATACCATTTTAAACCTCTATGAGTCTAGTTTGCAACGCAAAAAACGGTTTGTCAATTGGACACTCAAGCAAGGAGATATGCCATTTTTCCTACGGTTGCTGCAAGCTGCGTGAAAATTCAGTTTTGCATATATATGTGTAAAAAATCTGAAATTTTCGAATTTTTAACATCAAAATCAGTTTCAATGTTCTTTCAAAGACACCTGCTCTGATACGAATTGATGGGATCGATTAGAGGGGTAATCGTTGAGCTACAATAGCTCGGTTCTTGAAATATTGAACACCGATGAATTAAATCGAGTTTGATTAAAAACCAAGCGGAAGATATTCGAAATAATCCTTCGTAGAAACCGATTAAATATTTTGTAAACCATTTAAAATATATGCAAGTTAAATGAATAAAAATATTCAGTTGAAGCATTTTATCAAACACTTGGTATACAATATTTTGATATTTAAAGAGCACATAAAATGCTTCAACAATGCATCTTTAAAAACAGTGAAAATGATAAGCAAATGCAATAAAAAAATAGACACAAATTTGTTTATGGATGTTCGGAGATTTCAAACACTCCTACGTTACCCCTTCTTTCCCTTGGGAAGGATCCACTAGAAGACTTTGATTTATACAACTACTTGTACAAATCCATTCCGGAAGGGCAGCACCCAACTAGAACTCCTAGCACTCAAGATTGTAGGCAGCACCTCACAATCAGCATATTGTTTATTGTCTCATATGCAAAGACTACATACACAAGTTTATTGTCTTTGTGCAAGACTCACTCAACTAATATTTGAAGTTCAACTCTCTTGTATATGTGTGAGTGATTGTGTGAGGAATTTATCATTTACAGTGTATATCTCAAATGTATCCTCACACAACGGCTTGTGCTCTCAACTAGCTGATATCTTCATGTTAACTGCCCATGCTTTGAATCCACTTCAAAAGCTGTTGTTTGATCTTCAATATGTTGTATTTATAGGCTCCAACACTGATATATACGTTAGACACAAGAATATGACCGTTGGAAAGTTTCTGTACTGTTTCTGGAATTGCAACGGTCAAATTCGTCTTGCTGGACATTTTCTCGACTGGTCAACTCTGGTCAACTGGTCAACTCAACTGGTCAATCAGTTCAACTGGCTCAGTTGGTCTGGTTCAGTTCAACTGGTTCAGTTGGACTGGTTCAACTGATCTTCAGCTGGGCTGGTTCAGTTTCAGCTGGTTCAGTTCAGCTGGTCTGGTTCAACTGGTCTTCAGCTGGTCTGGTTCAGTTTCAGTTGGTCAGCAGCTGGTTCAGTTCAGTTGGTTGGTCAGCTGGTCAGCAGTTGGTTCAGTTTCAGCTGGTGTGCTGAAATCAGCCTAGCTGATTTCAGTTTGTGCAGAACCAGTAACTTCATCGTCATTTATCAGCATCTTAAGCTTTGATTCAGACTTTGACTTCTGAAGATGATTTGTAGATCATCGTCTTATCTTTTCAACGCATACTGAATCGATTCATTTCGATAAACGAGCTGAGAGATATGACCAAAATACCGCAGTGCTCAAACTCAACTGATTGCTGTTTTCGTGTGATCAGTTCGGTAATTGAGCGATCAGGTTAGACCATGATAACATCCGATTTTGCCCAACTGATGTGAAATACGATTTGTTCCAAATTGAGTTTTCTAATCAGTCCAGTTGGCGGATTGTCATTTGGATAATCCAGTTGAGAGATATAATCAAAATACCGAAGCTCGCCATAAATTCAGTTTGTGTAAAATTCAGTTTCAGCTTGCTTCTTGTGTTTGTAACTTCACACTTGAGTAAATATGTTAGAAACACAATAACAAGTTTTGTTAACATCAAAATCAAGATTGCGAACTTGAAAAGTTCCAACATACTATTTCTATCATCCCCAAGAAACAAAGTTTTTTGTTTCTAGGAATGCAACCTTTTTGGAAAAGAAGTTTCTATTGGATTGAAAAGAGGAGATGATAGAACTCGAAGAGGTTCGAGAGACACCCACATTTCTAGAACCCACACCCGAAGAGCCAAGAGAGGAGATACAAGCTCTTAGAAGATCCTAGAGAGTCTCGAGACCACCTATGTGGTATGGTCTGTTTCTTGAAGAGGGCCATGATGAGCCTAACCATGGATGTGATCAATTAACCTTCAAGTAAGCATTATCTAATGCTGATTAATCCAAGTGGCTTGAAGCAATGGAATCTGAGATGAATTTCATGCATTCGAACCAAGTATGGAATCTTGTGGATCCACCTGAGGGAACTGTTCCCATAGGGTGTAAATGGATTTACAAGAGGAAACTTGGGGCGGATGGGAAGGTATTGACCTTCAAAGCGCGATTGGTAGCAAAAGGATATACTCAAAGGCAAGGAGTTGACTTTAAGGAAACCTTTTCTCCAGTTGCAATGTTCAATTCTATAAGGATATTGCTATCCATAGCTGCAAGGTATGCCTATGAGATATGACAGATGGATGTCAAGACAGCCTTTTTTAATGGGTATATTAAGGAAGAGATTTACATGTCTCAACCTGAAGGGTTTACATATGTCGGAAGTGAACATATGGTATGCAAACTTCAGAGATCTATTTATGGTCTACAGCAGTCATCTAGGAGTTGGAACCTTAGATTCGATAGTATAATCAAAGAGTTTGGTTTTACTAAGAATCCTGAGGAACCCTGTGTGTATAAGAAGGTCAGTGGGAGTGCTGTGACATTTCTGGTGCTTTATGTTGATGACATTCTACTCATTAGGAATTATGTAGGAATGTTACAATAAAAAAAATATGGTTAGCGAGTAAGTTCTCGATGCAGGACTTGGGTGAAGCATATTTTGTATTGGCAATACAGATCTATAGAGATAGATCGAGAAGATTGCTTGGTCTCACCCAGTCCAGATACATTGATACCATTGTGAAGCGGTTCTCGATTGATGATTCCAAGAGAGGACATCTACCAATGTGTCATGGCGTGTCCCTATCCAAGTTTATGTCTCCCAAGACTGATGCAGAGATAGCGGCGATGACACACATTTCGTATTGATCCGTAATGGTAGTATTATGTATGAGATGATATCTACACGTCCTGACGTGGCTTAGGCTCTAATTGTAGTGAGTAGATATCAATCGAACCCTTGTCTTCCACACTGGATATCTGTGAAAGATATCCTCAAGTATTTGAGAAGGACCAATAAGTTGTTCTTGGTCTATGGGGGTGGAGAACTGAAATTGGAAGGTTATACTGACTCTAGCTTCCAAAGCGATATCGATGACTCAAATTCAACCTCTGGGTTCGTATTCATGTTCAATGGTTCTGCTGTCTGTTGGAAGAGTTCCAAGCAAGGCAGTACTGCGGATTCCACCATTGAGGCCCAATACATTGCTGCATCAGCTGCAGCAAAGGAGGCTGTTTTATTAAGGAATTTTGTCCCGGTGTTTTGTGACAACATGGGAGCCATTGCTCAGGCGAAAGAGCCAAGGTCTCCTCAGAAATCCAAACATGTATTGAGAAAGTACCACATCCTCCGAGAGATTGTGGAAAGAGGAGAAGTGTCGATTGACAAAGTCGGCTCCACAGATAATGTTGCTGATCCACTAACTAAGCCTTTACCTTGACCATTATTTGAAAAGCATCGCGAATCGATGGATTTGAAGCATATGGGTAGTTGGCTCTATTGCAAGTGGGAGATTGTTAGAGCAGGTGCCAGTTGAGCCAAGTGTTGGCCGAGGGTTCACATTGAAACTCTATGTATAAACAATCATTATTTTAATAATATTTGAACTTATTGTTTTGGCACATCTTTATCATGTATACCCATGCTTGTTACATAAATAAAGTCCTTGAATATACAAATAGCAGAAAGAGCATGAGATTCTCATATGATAAGTATCATGAAACTCATATTTGGAATATTGTATATTCTAAACAGTTCCTAGTCGATTCAGCCGCCACTAAGAAGGATATAGGCCGCTCGAGTTTGAGACTAGTATCTGCGATGTGAGTACCATGTTTCATTGGTAGGGGGCATTGTGATGTCCGAGCATGCAGATAAGTGCTCCTTGTAGAGTGCACTGAACAACCCTCCATAAAGGACTTTCCAAGTGGTTCTCATTTATCGAGTGGAAACGTCATAGTTTATGGTTGTACACCATTAGTCTTTATGACCCGGGACAACATTGAGACTCTATATGCTAGCATTGTACTTTGACTTTTTTACTGACTCATATGGGGTCATCATGGTGGCAATGTTGGGTGTTTTGTCGAAACATATAGGAGTCGATGCATTGTAGTCGTGGATTCACCGCTTACCTTCGGGTATGGATATTCTATGTGTATGTAGTTTGAAATCTCTGAACAGAGTGTTGGTGGTAATTATGAAAGGAGTTTCATAGATTACACCATCGATATAACTACGACATGACACATAGTATCGATTCTTTGGCAACTCTCGATATACCAATAGTTGTCGAATCGGTCGGGATATATGAGTTGAAGGGACTGTACTGTACGCTAACCATAATTGAATGGTTCTTGCAGGCACTATCATTTGATACCAATGGAATCATGTAAGTGATGCTGCTAGGCGTTTAATATGATTGGTTGGATACTATCGGACTTGAGTTCTGACGTTCTTATTATCAAGGAGTTGATAATTAAGAATGGAGCAATTGGGGTATGTTCATATAAGGACATTTTTAGTCCGAATCACATTAAGATGTGAACCTACGGCTAGTTGTATCAATGAACCATTGAGGGCCACACAAGTGCTAACTTTCTAGATCCCGTTGAGAAGAAAAATAGTTCAATGTGTTGAACAGCTTATAAAGGAGTTTATAAGCGCTAACAAAAAAATATAAGTATGACTTCTAAAAGAGGATTATGAGGAATGTAACTTTTAATTTGTGGAAGTGTTCCTAAATTAAAACTTGACCAAATAAATAATGTATTTGAAAATTTTGATTTTCATAAACATTATTATGAACTAAATTAAATTAATTCAAGTGTTGAATTAATTAAACACTAGTGGATGTTGGAAACTAAATTTTGGCTGTTTGACAAACATAGTGCTTAATCGGATTAAAAAAATGATCAAGGAACTGAACAAACATACTCAAACTGACAGTTGCCATAACTGAAGAATAATACGCAAGTTAACGAAGGTAACTGAACCAACTCAACTGAATCTACGCAGACAACGGCTGATCAGTTTCTGATCAGTTGCTACTTTCAGCCGTGAGCTTATAGGCTATTACCTATCAGCTGATCCTTAAGCTGTATACATCAACGAAAAGGACGTTCAACCGACAATAGTACAAAAGCAGACTACAACAGATAGTGGGAACGCAACAATACAGCTACAGTGGACGAATGTCAGAAGAATGTTGACATGGCAAACCAACAGATAAAAAGATTCAAATTTCATTTAATATTACCGTTGAAGGGAAGCCTATAAATAGCAGAAGGGAAGCAGTTGAAAGTAGATTGACCTACTATTTCATTAAGCTTGCTGTTACCCTGCTGAAATTACTGCTTACATTCGAAAATCAAAAGCTCACGCTTATAGCACATATTCGTAGCAATCAAGGCTACTCTTTCGAGCTTTAAAGCACATCGTTTTCATTGTAAAACTCGATCTTGTAAAAGATCTGTTGTGCTAAATTCAGTTGTATACTGTGAAGTATTTTGTAAACTAAGAGTTTCAGTCTAGGCAGTGTTAAGTCCAAACTAAAGTGGGTCTGTACAAACTTATGTATTGATCAAAGTCTTTTAGTGAATATCCTATCCTTGTGATAGAAGAGGTGATGTAGAAGTGTTTGAAATCTCCGAACATCCGTAAAATCTTTTGTTCTTATTTCAATTTTTATTCTATCTAATAATCAGTTTTCTTCCGCACTTTATTGTTAACTGAGTTATATTGACCGGCAGGATTTCAAGTATCAGTTTATCACTAAACTGAACTCAACTTCCAAAAAGATTCAAAAAGTTGAGAGTGTTTATTCAAACCCCCCTTTCTAAACACTCTTTTATCCAAATATCCGATCCTATCAAGTGGTATCAGAGCATTTGAATCTTGTCCCAGAATATTCTTATTCACAAAACTGATAACCATGTCTTCTTTCAATAAAATCCCAATGTTTTCTAGAGAAGATTTTGACGTTTGAAAAAACCGAATGCAGGCTCATCTAGCTGCACAAGACGATGATATGTGGTACATCATTACTGATGGACCCATGAAGATTTTGAAAGCCAATACAGCTGTAGCCATGTCTGATGGGGCACCACAACGTATAGAGAAGCCCAGAGAAGAGTGGACAACTGAAGATAAGAAGAAAGCCAATCTAGAAAATGTGGCGAAGGATATCTTATATAAAACGCTGGATAAAGTCACTTTCAGCAAAATCAAAATGTGCTAAATTGCCAATGAAATATGGGAGAAACTGATCCAGCTTTGTGAAGGAAACGAGCAAACTAAGGAGAACAAGCTATCATTGGCGGTTCAAAAATTTGACAACATCAAAATGAAGTCTCGAGAAACAATGCATGCATATGATGAAAGAGTCAGTAGCATCATCAATGAGCTAAATGCACTTAGAAAAGTGTATTCCACTAAAGAGGTAGCACTGACAGTTGTCAGAGGTCTTCCCAAAGAATGGGATGTCAAGGAAATGGCAATGAGGGAGTCAAAGCACCTGAACAAGGTCGAACTTCATGACTTGTTTGCTGATCTGAAGGCCGACGAGTTTGAACTACAAACCAGAGAAGGGGAACCTTCCACACCAACGACCACAACTGCTTTAACTGCTGTCAGACTGGAACTAACTGGTTCAGTTGACAAGTCTGCTGATCAGCTAAACAATGACGCGATGTCATTGTTTGTCAGAAAGTTCGGTAAATTTATGATAAGAAATCAAGGAAACTTCCAGAAACAATATCAGAAAAACTACTCCAAAGAAGAACCTTATACTCGCTACAACTGTGGCAAAACTGGTCACTACATTGTTGACTGTCCCAAACCAAAGAAGGACAGTCGAGGCTCTGCTAAAGAGGGAAGAAGCCCTATGAGCATAAAAGAAGAACCAAGGATCACAATAATTCATTCAAAAAGAAACATGAGGTGTTTGTAGCCGAGGAGAGCAAATCTAAGTGAGCAGAAACTGATAGTGAGGAGTTAGAACCTGAAAGCCCAAGCAATTCAAGTGATGATGAAGAAGTCAAATGCTTAATGGCAGATGATGCTGAACTAAAGTCAGCAAGTGAACAGGTATTTGACTTTAGCTCTACCGATTTCACTCGTGAGGAAGTCATTACCACATTATACGACATGGTAAATGAGTATCAAAAACTTTCTAAATCATTTGAAAAAATTAGAATTGAGCAAAATCATCCCAATGACAACAAAACTGAGACTGATGAATCAGTTGAAGTATTGAGTCTAAAAAGGGAGATTGCAAAGCAAAATGCTGAAATGGTTGAGAACCAATCGTTGATATATCAGTTAAAAACTGAAATTTCAAAACACACTGAACTGATTCAAGCTTGGAACAAGTCTTCAGTTACATTAACTGAAATGCAGAATGCACAAAAATCAGTTGATTATAAAACTGGTTTAGGTTTCAACAGTTATATTGAAAATTCTGTGAGTGATACACGACCAAAGTTGAATGAATACAAAGGAAAGTACATTACCTTTGTAAAATCAACTATGATAAATGAATTCTCAGAACCAAATAAACCAGCTGTTCAATCGACTGAAAGTAAGAACAAAGCCAAACGGTATGGAATTGGATATAACTCTGAGAGTTCAACTGATTCAAGAAATTGGTCACCTAAATGATCCAGTTATAAAAATCAGTACTCAAGGAAGGGCTATTACATTTACTACAACTGTAAGCTAGTTTTGAAACGGTATCAAAAGAACAGCCAGTTGAAAAAGGGTAAAAATCATACTGCTTCTTCTTCACACCACACACTTATTGCCCAAAAATTGAGAAAGACCTTTTGGAACACAGCAACTGGAAAGTCAGTTAGACTGATCCAAGTCTGGGTTCCTAAAGGACTAATCAGGTCAGGACCCAAATATATATGGGTACCAAGATCATGTAATGTGTGTGATTGCAGGTAACAGGTACAAACAATGTAATCCACCTGGTATCTAGACAGTGGATACTCAAGGCATATGACAGGGGATGCAAGTCTACTATCCCAACTGGTCAAATACACAGGACCAAACATCAGTTTTGGAGACAACTCCAAAGGTAAAACTGTAGGTAAGGGTAAACTTATCCATGGTAACTTTACTGTCAAATATATTTTACTAGTTGAGAATCTGAAGTATAACTTGATTAGCATTAGTCAGTTATGCGACAATGGAATCTCAGTTCATTTTGACAAACATTCTTGTTCAGTCAAGAACTCAAGTGATTTGGTTATCCTAACTGGCAATCGTTGTAGAAACACTTACAAAGTCAGTTGGAATGATCAACCTTATGCACCAGTTTGTGTCGTTGCTTCCAAATCTTCTAAAAACTGGTTGTGCCATAAGAGGTTGAACCATCTAAACTTTAAATCTAATGCTTATCGGAGTAATCATGATCTTGTAACTGGTTTGCCCGAAATAGATTTTTCAAAAGACAAAATTTGTTCAGCATGTCAGTTTGGTAAACAAGTAAGATCTTCATTAAAAAACAAGGGTTGTAAATCATTCTCCCGATGCTTAGAACTGTTACACATGGATCTTTTTGATCCAATACCAGTAATGAGTTTAGGGGGAATGAAATACACCTTAGTAGTTGTGGATGATTTTTCAAGATTTACTTGGGTCATATTTCTCAAATCCAAAGACCAAACTGCTGCACAACTGATTAAACTCTTTAAAAGATTATTAAATGAAAAATCAGTTGGGAATGATCGAATAAGGTCTGATAGAGGGACTGAATTCATCAATCAAACTCTTTCAACGTTTTTAGAGAATACTGGGATCAAGCATGAGCTCTCAGCAGTTAGAACCCCTCAGCAAAATGGTGTACTTGAGAGAAGAAATCCGACCCTTAAAGAAGCTGCTAGAACAATGCTTGCTGATTCTGGTATTTCTCAAAGCTTTTGGGCAGAAGCAGTAAATACTGCATGTTACACTCAGAATAGATCAAGATTAACAAGAGTCATGTGAAAACACCATATGAGATCTTGCATGGACGAAAAAGTAAGGTTTCATACTTTAAAATATTCGGCTGCAGATGTTTTATTCTTGATAATGGCAAAAATCAGTTAAAAGCTTTTGATATCAAATCTGCAGAGGGAATATTTCTTGGATATTCATCAGTTAGTAAAGCTTATAGAGTCTTCAACAAGAACACTTTAAATGTTGAAGAGTCAATTCATGTTGTGTTCGATGAATCTATGCTAACTAATAAGCCAACTGATCCAGTTGAGCTAGTTGAACGATTTACAGATATCAATTTGGAGGATGATTATGAAAAAGAGAATTATATCAATCAAAACATCCTTCAAACACCTGAACCAGAAGTATTAGATCAATATGTTGAACAGAAAGCTGTTCCTGATAATCAGTTGGTGGAGCTTATTGATAATATTCAGTTACCAACTGTTACAGATCCAACTGAAACCGAAACTTAAAACATTCAGTTACCAACTGAAGTAGTTGCTGATATAGACGCAACAAATACTGAGCTCAGATGGAAGAAATCACATCCTCCAGAATTGCTAATTGGTAACTCATCTGATCCAGTAAGAACTAGAAATCAGATGCATAATTTATTTATTCATTCTGCTTTTGTTTCACAACTGGAATCGAAGAAAACTGATGAAGCTCTTGCTGATCCTAACTGGATAAATGCAATGCAAGAGGAGATAAATCAGTTTACCCATAACAATGTCTCGAACTTAGTTCCAAGACCAGTTTGTAAGACTATTATAGGTACACAATGGGTATTCAGAAACAAACTGAATGAGGATGGTACAGTTGCTCGCAACAAAGCAAGATTGGTAGCACAAGAATATAGGCAAGAGGAAGGAATTGAATACGATGAAACCTATGCACCAGTTGTAAGACTGGAAGCAATCAGAATATTCCTTGACTATGCGTCATTCAAAAACTTTAAAGTTTACTTGATGGACGTAAAGAGTGCCTTCCTGAATGGTCAGTTACAGGAAGAAGTTTATGTTGAACAACCTCCAGGTTTTATCAATCACTCTTTTCCTGATCATGTCTATCATTTAAACAAAGCTTTATATGGTCTTAAACAAGCTCCAAGTGCCTTGTATGAGACATTATCAAAATTTCTAACTGATCATGATTTTACTGTTGGATCAGTTAATAAGACCTTGTTCAAATTTTCCAAAAATGATCATATTTTACTGGTACAAATTTATGTTGATGATATTATATTTGGGTCAACTAACCCCAAATTATGTGAGAAGTTTGCTAAGTTAATGCATGACAAATTTGAGATTAGTATGATGGGTGAACTGACATTCTTTCTCGGTCTGCAAGTGAAGCAACCGGAGACTGGTATTTTATCAGTCAGACTAAATATACGAATGAGTTGCTGAAAAAATTTGGCATGGAAACATGCTCAGCTGCAAGTACACCCATGAGTTCATCAGTCAAACTAGACAATGATCAAGGGGGAATATCAGTTGAGACGACACTTTACAGAGGTTTAATATGTTCATTATTGTACCTAACAGCTAGTCGTCTTGATATTATATTTGATGTCTGCATGTGTGCTAGATTTCAAGAAAATCCTAACAGTTGCATTTTTCTGCTGCCAAACAAATTTTAAAATATCTTTAAGGCACCCAAAATGTTGGTTTATGGTATGCTAAAGACTCTTCCTTCAATTTAGTTGGATATTCAGATGCAGATTATGCAGGATGTAAACTAGATCGTAAAAGCACTAGTGGATCATGTCAGTTCCTAGGAGACAGAAGAAGCAAACATCCATAGCTACTTCCACAACTGAAGCGGAATACTTTGCTGTTGGAAGCTGTTGTGCCCAACTGCTATGGATTCAGCAGCAGCTGAAGGATTATGGGGTTGATGCTAAAGAATCGCCAATATTTTGTGACAACACAAGCACAATTGCGATCACTTACAATCCAGTTCTTCACTCAAGGACCAAGCACATTGATGTCAGGCATCATTTCATCAAAGATCATGCTCTAAAGAAAGCTATCAGACTGGAATATGTTCCAACTGAAAAACAAGCTGCAGACATTTTCACCAAACCATTACCAGAGATTAAGTTTTCTCACTTTTGAAATATACTTGGTTTAATCGACTTAACTTGATTAAAGTTATCTTTGATGTCATTTTTATCAGTTATAACTGCTCAGTTAGTCAGCTGTCAGTTGAATAACATTTAAATTAGTTATTATCAGTCATTGTTATTCGTGTGACTTCAGTTTGCTTGCAAAAATATAAAAAGACAAAGATAAACTAAATAAACATTCATTTATAAAAAGAGGTGCGTACATTATTAATTTTCTTTTTCCCCGCAGACCTCCACGAGGATAAGCAAGTGGTTAATCCCCCAGCAGAAGTCTTTAGGAAGCCCTCTGAAATAGCAATCTTTTTCAGAGTCCTCCTTTCTTAGATAAGCATCAGAAGGTAGACACCTTCATCAGTGAAGATGTCCACCTCATTAGCAATGCGAAGGTGCCGCCGATACTTTCTCATCGTTGCTACCCGTTTGGGGGTAGAAACTAATCCTCCATGCTGGAAGGATTGATAGTCTTTAAGCTTCAACCAGAAATGTAAAATCTTCCCAAAAAATTCATTTTCCATTACTGGCTTCCTTGATTCCACAGGTGACAACATAAATGTTTCAGCCATATCTGGACTGCTTGAACCACTTGTTCCTGCCATTGCTTAAGACTGATATCTACTTGTTAATAAGTTGTGATTAACCGTGTTATTCCTATTTATAGCCAAGGCTCAAGGCAACGGAAGAGACGCAATCATCACACTGGACGATTCATATTCTGAGCATAAGATTTATTTTCTTTAATTACACGTCATTTTAACCGTCGTTTAAATTTCCAGAATATAAAATATGCATTTATTAAGGGAGAATATTTGATTTAATCTGTTAATTAAAAGAAAACAGTCAGATGGTCTTCAGTTGATATGACTTAGCCTAACAACTGATCACTCAGTTGTTGCCCCAAAATTGATCTTCTCCAGTACGTTAACTGATTAATCAGAAATGATTCCATATTAACTGATGTGACTGATTGTTTACGTATTAATTACTATCTTTCAATGAATAGTGTTTTGAAACGTGGCCTTACGTAAACCATTTAAATTTTCACACGTTTCAGCACACGAACAAACGTTTGGTTCAAAATTTCCAGGACTGACACGTGTCCAAATAATTCAAACAGTCACGTACATATGTACTATACCCGCTCCATTTCAGTTTTCCTTTACGCTTAGTTCGAATTACAGAGCAAATTCAAAACTCTAAGCATTCCTTCTCGCAGAAATTAGCTTATCAATGGCAAATCAAACACCTGCTCATATCCTGAATGCTATGGCCATCAACTTTACTTCAATAATGACTGTTCCAGATGAAACCGTGAAGAACATATTCAACAAACTGGAAGCACTTGGTCTAAAATCATTTTTGGGATTATCTTCCCAAGAGATCTATCCCAAGGAGATCCAAGATTTTACTCAAATGGCTATATCACTACCACCGGCGACATCTCTACTACTGTCAATGGTCAGCTACTGATCATTGATGAGAACTATTTCGGCAATCTATTTCAACTGCCTACAGAAGGGCTAGTGTAACGTACCGTATTTTTTACAACTTAAAATTTGCGGAAAAATAAAAATTTTCTTGAATTTAAAATAACTCTCAACTTTGATTTAAAATAAACTGTACGTCTCCAAAAGTGTTTGCAACAACAGATCAGAAATAAAGTTCACCAAAAGCGTCTGATTAAAATCTCATAACCAGTAACATAAGTCAGAGTATTTTGATCATTTCAAAAAGCTTAAAACATGGCGGTCCTCGGGTTTAGCCTCCCGCTCAGTCCAAGCCAGCTCCATGGTCCCCACCCCTAGTCTCCTACAAGTCATCCTCACCTGCATCGATCAAGTCTAGTGAGTCTAAAGACTCAACACGTATAAACTGGAAGTAACGAGTAATACGTAATAAAACCACATGCAACTTTTAAAATAGAGCATACATATATGAACTTGAACTTACACTTGCACTAAAACTTGAACTTGCATACGTACATACATAGACGTGCCATAAACATAAAACTTTTCTTAAACGTGCTGGCGTACTTGTACATACATGAACATACATAAACTTCATCATTTTGCGTAGAGGCATGTTTCAAAGCGAGTGACCCATAACATAAATCGCCTGATCAGACTAAACCACAGTACTTGGTTGACAGGGAAAAATCCATTGCCACATACATGAGATCCCCGTTCATGCTTTAACGGGTGGATTGGTCCCCGTTAATGCTTTAACGCTTTCCAATCCTGATCTAAACTCGTTCATGATTTAACGGGGATAATTGGTCACAAGACATTTAGCATACCACAAAAACTTAAAAGTATTTTCTTTGCCACGTCAAACATACTTACTTGGCGTTGAGGGATTCGTTGGATCTCGCTTGGGGCCACTGCTGCACATACTAACATGAATTCTACGCTTAAATTGCATAACTTAGACATAGGTATTCGTACTCACCACTGAATCAAGTAAATGGCTTATGACATTCTAGATTACTCGGGGTTTGACCTCGTTTAATTGTCGTACTAAACCATGACATATAGTCCCAATTCGATCCCTAAAATATTTCCCAAAGACTGGAGTACAAGGACCCCGTACACCCCTCCGGGTCCGGGTCCATGTAGGTACTGTAAAAGCGTACTCGAAAAGAAGTGAGGCCACGGACCCCATGCTTAGGTCCGTGTAGGCTCTGTAAAAAGATACTTCGGAAGAACCAAGGACACGGACTCCGTGCCAGGGTCTGTGTAGGTTCGGTGAAAGTAAACCAACGGTAAATCATGTATTCAATGCTTATTCCTCCTAACTCTTTCATCCCGACCATAAATCGACACCTCGAGACCCGTCCTAGAGTGCTAGAACACTCATTCAAACTCCAACAAATGCTCCAAAGCAACGACGTCCAACTTACAATGCAATACAACTCATGGACACGAAATTTGACACCAAAATCAATTTCAACGATTTTTAACTAAACCAAGTGCCTAATGACACGAATCGAAATACCAACATACATCCCAACATCATTCTTGATATACCTAAACACAGCAATGATCACCCATCGATGCCCACTAAAGCCTGCAACAAGAAAATCTCAAGAACACATCAATAACATAATTTTTCAGAAAATGCAGTTTGAGCAGTCCCATAAAAATGATCATAACTCGCTCAATTTTTATCCAAATATTTCGAAGTTTATTTCAAATCGAAGGTAATCAAAAAGTTCTACAATTTTCATGTTGAAAGTTTTCTCAAAATCACGACTGAAAATCGCAGTTTTCAAAAGAACAGTAAATTTTGAAATTTTAGATCTAAAAACGTTTCAAAATCGATCCAATATGTTTCTGCCCAAACCTCGCACATCATACATGGATTTTTACGCATAAAACAACGCAACACATACTATGACATGATCAACGCAGGAAAAATAGTATATACGTGCCTTTTGATATTTAAAACTCATGATACGGTGATACTGAAACGAAGACGGTGCGAGGCTTGATCCGGAACGATTAGTGGCTCGTTTTCCTTGGAAGAAAACTCACGAAAATTGCTAGAGAAGATGAAGAGAAGGGGCGGCTCTTTTTCTCTCAAGAACCCTAGGTTTTTGTCTCTCAGAAATCTGAAAATAAAATGTGTAGGTGTGTGTTGTGTGTTTTGGTGTGTGTAAAATGTGTAAGTGTGTGTGAGTGTGTGAAACGTGTGTGTGTGTTTTAATTAGGAGAAATTACTGCTAATTTAACTAATAAAAATACTAATAAAAAGGTTAACCCACACTAATGTAACCAAACTCCCCAATTAAAATAACTACACACTAATTTTATGAAATTCCCCTTTCTAACAAAATAAATTGCACAAAGCCAACTTTTAAAGTTTTAAAATTCTAAACTCTCTAAATAAATAAATTAGACTCGAAAAATGCTGAAAACAAAATAATTTATTTAAAATCGCCCCAAATTCAACTTAAAATAAAATACCACATTTTAAAATTGCCAAAAATCGTCACCGGTCTCTATTCCTCGGTCCTGCATCGAATAATCGCCTGAAACATGAAACTCGAGAAAATATTTTAATGTGCATCACATAAACATTAAAATAATGTAAATAATGCAATTAAATAAATCATGCATCACAAAAAAAATCATTTTAAATTTAAATATTTGATTTAACAATCAAATAAATGCACATGTTTTACGTGTACTGATTTTGGCTCTACAGTTCCTCCCCCACTTATATAAATTTCGTCTTCGAAATTAAACCTTACCAAACAACTCTGGGTAGCGAGTCCTCATATCCGCTTCTGTCTCCCAAGTGGCCTCTTCCACCTATTGGTTTAGCCACCGGACTTTGACCAACTTGGTCACTTTGTTTCGAAGTCTCCGCTCCTTGTCTGTCTAGGATTTGAGTGGGTATTTCCTCATATGACAGGTCTGGAGTCAACTGCAACGGCTCATAGCTCAAAACATGCGAAGGATTAGCTAAATACTTCCTCAACATCGAGACGTGGAACACATTGTGTACCCCAGGCAGATTCGGCGGAAGGGCAACACGATAAGCTAGTGTCCCAACTCTGTCAACAATCTCAAATGGTCTAATAAACCTCGGATTCAGCTTGTCTCTTTTCCAAAATCTCATAACACCTTTCATGGGTGCTATCTTCACGAAAACGTGGTCTCCCACGGCAAACTCAAGATTCCTTCTCCTCTTATCAGCATAGCTTTTCTGACGACTCTGGGCGGTCTTCATTCTGTCTCAAATCTTTACCACCACATCTGCAGTTTGCTGAACTATCTCTGGACCAAGTTCTGCTCTCTCACCAACCTCATCCCAATGAATTGGTGATCTGCACTTCCTTCCATACAATGCCTCGTAGGGAGCCATACCTATAGATGATTGTAAGCTGTTGTTGTAGGTAAACTCCACTAGAGGTAGCTTCGATTCCCAAGTCCCCTAGAAATCGATCATACAGGCTCGCAATAGATCCTCTAAAATTTGAATCACTCACTCAGACTGGCCATCTGTCTGTGGGCAAAAAGCCGTACTGAATAGCAACTTCGTCCCCATGGCTGTATGTAGGCTCTTCCAGAAGGACGATGTAAACCTCGGGTCCCTGTCGGACACAATCGAAACTTGGATTCCATGCAACCGAACTATCTCCATAATATAAAGCTCCGCATACTGCGTCATGGAGAAAGTCGTCTTCACTGGCAAGAAAAGCGCTGACTTAGTAAGTCGATCCACTATGACCCAAATGACATTGGATCCTCTAACTGATCTCGGCAAGCCAACAACGAAGTCCAGGGTGATATTCTCCCATTTCCACTCGGGATAGGGAGTGGCTTAAGCATCCCTGCTGACCTCTGATGCTCTGCCTTCACTTGCTGACAAGTGAGGCATTCAGACACAAACCGACGAATGTCTCTCTTCATACCTGGCCACCAATACAAACTCTGCAATTCTTTGTACATCTTGGTGCCTCCTGGGTGAATGGAATACTGTGATGCATGTTCCTCCGTCAGAATATCCTCTCTGATGGAATCAACACTAGGCACCCACATTCTACCTCCGTATCTCACAATACCATCGGACACTGTGTAGAGTACACTGCCCTTGTCTTCGTCTTTCAGCTTCCATTTCTGCAACTGCTCATCTGAAGGTTGTCCTCTACGGATTCGGTCTAGCAAATCAGACTAGACTGTCAGATTAGATAGTTTGGGAGCTCTGCCCTTGGGATAAACCTCTAGCCCAAATCTCTGAATCTCTGTCTGAAGAGATCTCTGTACTGACAACTGTGCGATGACTGCAACCTTTCGGCTCAAGGCATCTGCCACGATGTTAGCTTTACCTCGATGGTAGCTAATCTCGCAATCGTAGTCTTTCATCAATTCTAACCACCGTATTTGCCTTATGTTCAGCTCTTTCTGCGTGAAGAAATACTTGAGACTCTTGTGATCAGTAAATATCTGGCATTTCTCGCCGTACAAGTAGTGTCTCCAAATCTTCAATGCAAAAACAACGGCGGCTAATTCTAAATCATGAGTCGGATAATTCTTCTCGTGGACCTCCAACTGCCTGGAAGCATAAGCTATCACCCGACCATACTGCATCAACACTGCGCCTAACCCAAGCTTAGATGCATCGGTGTATAACACAAAATCTCCTTGCCCGGATGGCATGGCTAACACGGGCGCTGAAATAAGAGCTTGCTTCAAAGTATCGAAGCTCTTCTGGCACTCGACACTCCACCCGAACTTAACATTCTTCTTGGTCAGTGAAGTGAGCGGCACTGCTATCGACGAAAACCCCTGAATAAACTTACGGTAGTAACCGGCTAAACCCAGAAAGCTGCGGATCTCTGATGCATTCTTTGGCTCAACCCATTCCTTCACAGCTGCCATTTTAGCTGGGTCCACCTCAATTCCACTGCTAGACACTATGTGACCCAAAAACGCTACCTTCTCCAACCAGAATTCACACTTACTGAACTTCGCAAATAACTTGCGACTCTGCAGGGTCTGCAAAACCTGTCCTCAAATGCTGGTTGTTCTCCACATGGCTCTTCGAGTAGATAAGAATATCGTCAATGAATATTATGACAAATTGATCTAGGTAGGGCTGAAATACTCGATTCATCAAGTTGATAAAAATCGCTAGAGTGTTCGTCAGTCCAAACGGCATCACTAAGAACTCGTAATGCCCATATCTAGTTCTGAAGGCTGTCTTATGAACATCTGCATCTTTCATCTTTAGCTGATGATACCCTGATCGAAGATCTATCTTAGAGAACACATGTGGCTCCCTACAACTGATCGAACAAGTCCTCGATCCTTGGAAGTGGGTATTTGTTCTTGATCGTTACCTTGTTCAGTTCTCGGTAATCGATACACAGCCTAATGCTCCCGTCTTTCTTCTTTACGAAGAGTACTGGTGCGCCCCATGGTGAGAAACTAGGGCGGATGAATTCTTTGTCTAGAAGCTCCTGAATCTGCTGCTTGAGCTCTAACATCTCAGCTGGAGCTAAAAGGTACGGTGCCTTAGAGATTGGCACTGTGCCTGGCATAAGATCAATGGCGAACTCCACCTCTCTCTCTGGTGGAAGGCCCGTGACGTCATCTGGAAAGACGTCAGGAAACTCTCTGACCACTAGGTACATCAGATATATACGGAGTGGGTACGTCAGGTGCAGAAACAACACTGGCCAAGAAAGCATGACACCCCTTGTGAATGAGTCTCCGCGCCTGCATGCAAGGGATCATGCGAGGAAAACTCCTCCATCTAGCTGGCTCAAAGAGAAACTGCTCCATACCCAAAGGCCTTACTAACATTGATCTTTTCTGGAAATCGATAAGAACTCTGTTCTTTGGTAGCTAGTCCATTCCCAGAATGATATCGACCTCTGGCATCGGCAACACAATCAGATCGGCGTATACTAGGTGGCCCTGCAGTTCAAGATCAATGTTTCTGACCACACTAGTAGCTGACAACTCTTCCCCTGATGGGACTATTACTGAATAATTCACGTCGAGTCCAATAGACTTGACGTCTAGATGATTAGCGAACGAATCTGAGATAAAGGAGTGAGTGGCTCCTGAGTCTATCGGGGCCTTCGTGGATACTCTCTTTAGAAAATATTTCCTGAGGTACGTTAGCACAACACAAAACTTATATCCCCAAAATTCTACATTAACCTCAAGCATCGTAGAAATTAATATCCCAAGTGACTCAAAAAATATTACTAGCACCTTAATAATCCCAAATAAAATTTCAACATGCGAGGCGAAATAATACTGAGCTTAGGTAGAAAAGTTTACCGGTCAGTAATGTCGTGTCTAGGTTCGCCTCTTGAGCATGCATGGCGAACACTCTTCCCTGGGTCGGCTGCCTCCACTGTGGGAACTCCTTTAGCATGTGGTCACTGGCTCCACATTTGAAACATTTACCTGACCCGTACAAATACTGTCCCGGGTGCTGGCGATTGCACTTCGGGCACACCGGGTACTCTCCAGGCCTCTAGGGCGCCTTCTGCTATGGCATAGGACCCTTGCCCTTAGGCGGTCCCTGATAAGGCTTCTTCCCTGGCTGCCCCTGGAACGGCCTCTTAAACTGAGGTCGCTGCTGCTGCTGCTGCTGTGGAGCCTGATAGGGCCTCTTGCCCTGCCGGTCAGCCTCAATATCCCTCTGATCCTGCTCTGCTGCCAAAGCTCTTGACACGGCAACTGTGTAGGTATTAGGACCGGCAACTCGGCCGTCACGGTGCAAGACCGGCCGCAACCCATCCATAAAATGCCTCAACTTACTTTGGGCATCATTAGCTATCAGGGGCACATAGTGACACCCCCTCTCAAACTTCCGGACAAACTCTGTAACACTACCGTCTCCCTATCATAGGGTCATAAATTCTCTGGTCAGTCTGGAATTTTTTTCTTCAGTGAAGTACTTGGAGTAGAATATCTCCTTAAAGTCATCCCAAGAATGGGTCTGCAAATTCGCTGCTATGGACGCGCTCTCCCACCACAGTCTGGCGTCTCCGGTCAGTAGAAATGTGGCACACCTGACCCTATCTGCATCTTGCAACTCCATAAAGGCAAAAATCACCTCGATGGATTTAATCCATCCCTCGGATAACATCGGGTTAGTGGTCCCCGAGAACTCCTTTGGGCTCATCCGTCTGAACCTCTCGTATACTGCTTCTGGTCTGGGCTCGCTTCTGTATTTGCCGCAGCCTGGTTCCCCGCTAACTGTGCGAAGAACTGCGTCATATCTGCAAACATCTGTGCCTGCATATCTGGCAGTGGAGGAGGAGGAGCGTCTCTCCCCTCCTCTCGGGCCTCTCTGTCTTCATCCCTAGCTTCCCGATTAATTATGCGTCTAGGAGGCATACTGTTTCAACAATTACCCAACACGTATACCCCATATGCATGAACATGATACCAATAGTATAAGATGCACGTCAATCGAACTTAAAACATGGACATGCTGAAATCATGACTTTATGCTTAGTACATGGAAAAATTCAAAAACTTAAAACTTACAGACTAGAGGTGTGATTTCGTGAGCTTCTTGCGACTGGCAGTAGGCATAACCCTTTACAAGAACACCGTTCTGATACCAACTGTAACGTACCGTACTTTTTACTACTTAAAATTTGCGGAAAAATAAAAATTTTCTTGATTATAAAATAACTCTCAACTTCGATTTAAAATAAACTGTATGTCTCCAAAAGTGTTTGAAACAAAAGATCTAAAAATAAAGTTCACCAAAAGCGTCTGATTAAAATCTCATAACCATTAACATAAATCAGAGTATTTTGATCATTTCAAAAAGCTTAAAACATGGCGGTCCTCGGGTTTAGCCTCCCGCTCAGTCCAAGCCAGCTCCTTGGTCCCCACCCCTAGTCTCCTCCAAGTCATCCTCACATGCATCGATCAAGTCTAGTGAGTCTAAAAACTCAATACGCATAAACTGGAAGTAACGAGTATTACATAATAAACCACATGCAACTTTAAATAGAGCGTACATATATGAACTTGAACTTACACTTGCACTAAAACTTGAACTTGCATACGTACATACATAGACGTGCCATAAACATAAAACATTTCTTAAACGTGCTGGCGTACTTGTACATACATGAACATACATAAACTTCATCATTTTGCGTAGATGCATGTTTCAAAGCGAGTGACCCATAACATAAATCACCTGATCAGACTACACCACAGTACTGAGCTGATAGGGAAAAATCCACTGCCACATACATGAGATCCCCGTTCATGCTTTAACTGGTGGATTGGTCCCCGTTCATATTTAACGCTTTCCAATCTTGATCTAAACCCGTTCATGATTTAACGGTGTGGATTGGTCCCTTGTCATGCTTTACCTCTTTTCAATCCCATACATAATTGGTCACAAGACATTTAGCATACCACAAAAACTTAAAAGTATTTTCTTTGCACGTCAAACATACTTACTTGGCGTTGAGGGATTCGTTGGATCTCGCTTGGGGCCACTGCTGCACATACTAACATGAATTCTACGCTTAAATTGCATAACTTAGACATAGGTATTCGTACTCACCACTGAATCAAGTAAATGGCTTATGACATTCTAGATTACTCGGGGTTTGACCTCGTTTAATTGTCGTACTAAACCATGACATATAGTCCCAATTCGATCCCTAAAATATTTCCCAACAACTGGAGTACACGGACCCCGTGCAGCCCTCCGGGTCTGGGTCCGTGTAGGTACTATAAAAGCATACTCGAAAAGAAGTGAGGACACGGACCCCGTGCCTAGGTCTGTGTAGGGGTCCATGTAGACTCTGTAAAAAGACACTTCGGAAGAACCAAGGGCAGGACCTCGTGCATGGGTCCGTTGAAGGGTCCGTGTAGGCTCGGTGAAAGTAAACCAACGGGAAATCATGTATTCAAGGCTTATTCCTCCTAACTCTATCATCCCGACCAAAAATCGACACCTCAAGACCCGTCCTAGAGTGCGAGAACACTCATTCAAACTCCAACAAACGCTCCAAAACAACGACATCCAACTTACAACGCAATACAACTCATGAACACGAAATTTGACACCAAAATCAATTCCTACGATTTCTAACTAAACCAAATGCCTAATGACACGAAACGAAATACCAACATACATCCCAAAATCATTCTCGATATACCTAAACACAGCAATGATCACCCATTGATGCCCAACAAAGCCTGCAACAAGAAAATCTCAAGAACACATCAATAACATAATATTTCAGAAAATGCAGTTTGAGCAATCCCACAAAAATGATCATAACTCACTCAATTTTTATCCAAATATTTCGAATATTATATCAAATCGAAGGTATCAAAAAGTTATACAATTTTCATGTTGAAAGTTTTCTCAAAATCACGACCAAAAACTCGAAGTTTTCAAAAGAACAGTAAATTTCGAAATTTTAGATCTAAAAACGTTTCTAAATCGATCCAACATGTTTGTGCACAAACCTCGCACATCATACATGGATTTTTACGCATAAAACAATGTAACACATACTATGACATGCTCGACGTAGGAAAAATAGTATATACGTGCCTTTTGATATTTAAAACTCACGATACGGTGATACCGAAATGGAGACGGTGCGAGGCTTGATCCAGAACGATTAGTGGCTCGTTTTCCTTGGAAGAAAACTCACGAAAATTGCTAGAGAAGATGAGGAGAAGGGGCGGCTCTTTTTCTCTCAAGAACCCTAGGTTTTTGTCTCTCAAAAATCTGAAAATAAATGTGTAAGTGTGCGTTGTGTGTTTTGGTGGGTGTAAAAATGTGTAAGTGTGTGTGAGTGTGTGAAACGTGTGTGTGTGTTTTAATTAGGAGAAATTACTGCTAATTTAACTAATAAAAATACTAATAAAAAGGTTAACCCACACTAATGTAACCAAACTCCCCAATTAAAATAACTACACACTAATTTTATGAAATTCCCTTTCTAACAAAATAAATTGCATGAAGCCAACTTTAAAAGTTTTAAAATTCTAAACTCTCTAAATAAATCAATTAGATCGAAAAATGTTAAAAACATAATAATTTATTTAAAATGCCACAAACTCAACTTAAAATAAAATACCACATTTTAAAATTGCCAAAAATGATCACCGATCTCTATTTCTCGGTCCCGCATCGAATAATCGCTTGAAACATGAAACTCGAGAACTTATTTTAACGTGCATCACATAACATTAAAATAATGTAAATAATGCAATTAAATAAATCATGCATCACAAAAAAAATCATTTTAAATTTAAATATTTGATTTAACAATCAAATAAATGCACATGTTTACGTGTGCTGATTTTAGGCTCTACAGCTAGCACACATCTCGGAAGTAAAAGCATCGGACGTTGACGAAATGCAAACCCTACTCTCTGCTGATGGACGAAAATTCAAAGTTTCTGATCCAAAGAAGGAGCTTAAGCTAGAAGTTCAGTTACTGGCTGATATTGTAGCCAAGGGACTGTTAGCAAAGGCATGATCCTTTGATGCTCTTACTCAAGAAAAATTTCAAGCTATGTCTGCCATCATGGCAGACAGAAGACTGAAATGGAAGAACATCATATTCAACATTCTGAGAAATATGTTTCAGTCGTCAAAACAATCAAAAGGCTATGCAGTGCAGCTCAGTTATTTGCTGAAAGTCAAAGGCTTGGTGAAGGATGATTCTGAAAGATCATCCAAGATCAAGATCTTCAATGCCAAAACTGTCCAGCCACCAAAGCCCAAACTGGACATGTCTTTTGAGAAATTTTTTAAAGTAAAGAAGGAAATTGGGACGCAAGAGGCTCCCAAATCAACCCAGAAACCCATGAAGACAATCAGGAAGAAGACAATCAAGAGAAAACTGATTGTCAGCGAGTCTGTTGCGTGTTTTCACTACCGCAAGTGTACGGTGTCAAGTTTGAGTATTGGTTGAGTACAGATATCGATCCCACGAAGAGTAATTATTCAAAATTGTATATTAATTACCATGATTGACATAGCTCAACTTTATTTAGACAAATCAAATGGTTGGTTTATGATCAGTTCAAATAAAATAACAAATCCTGTAACTCTAGCACGCAGTAGAAATTCACCGAGTAAATAAATCTAGAGATATGATTACGTCTGGTTTCCCCTATGCTAAATCAAAATTAACTAACATGTTATTTAATTGCATCGTGTTTACTAACCAATAACTCACAATAATTTCTATTCCCTTTTTCAAGTGATAACTAGAACTGTATTACCCATTACTGATTTTAATATGTCTATTCAAAATCAAGTAACACGTAATAAATGCAATCAAGGTTCTCTTATGGATTCGCCAAAGTTATACGTCTTTTGCACGTTATAAACATCTGACGATGCGATTTTCCCTGTCCTAATTTTGATCACCTCTCGAGTGTTAGATCTCAATTATTAGATCAGTCGAATTATGGCCAGTAATTCAAAAGCATTAATGACAAGAAATCACAAATAAACACGATGAATTAATTCATGAAAGTTCAAAACATAAATAGCATAGGATCAACCAACACTACATCAATCTCTAGAAAATAGAATTAGTTCATACTCGAATTTAAATCAATACAAAACCTATTTGTAATCATTAAAAACGTAAAAGTAAGAAACCGAATTAAGAACGTGTTGGCGAGAGATGAAAGTGCGTCTCCGTGTCCGGATCCAACGTCTTTTATCTCTGTTCTTCGCGTCCCATGCTCCGTGCGTTCTCACCTTTTCTCCTCTTCTCGAATGATATGACGGCTGCATGTAGAATCTTTTTGGAACCCCCATTTCAGAACCCTTGTTTTTCTTTTAATTCTCCCGTCCGGGCCGTAAGTCGAAGCCCATTTAGTCTTGTTTCGCCGCCATTAGCGCCGCGGCGCTGAGTAAGTGGCGCCTCGTTCGTGAGCATTCGCGCCGCGGCGCTTATCCCTTGGCGCCTAAGCGCTTAGCTCTCGGCATTGAGGCGCCGCGGCTCTGCTTTTGTAGCGCTGCAGCGCTAGTCTTTCGCAAATTGTGGCGCTGCAGGGCTTGTTGTGGCGCTGCGGCTCTGATTCTTTCGCTGTTTTACGCTCAAAAACATCCCTGATTGCTCTAACCCATCCCATAGTTGTATATCCCCTGCACTACACAAAACAACAAAAACCAAGCATAAATCTGCTCGAAACCAGCATAGATCTAATGGATTAACATATAAATTAAGTGCAAATCTTGCACTAATCAAACCCCCCAAACTTGAACTTTTGCTAGTCCCGAGCAAAATAAAAGTAAAAATCGGAATACAGACTCAAGCAAGAAATAAACGCTAACAACTATAGTCATGGATGTGCAAAAGTGACAGTGACCTCAGATTCATTTATTTTCATGTGATTCGTATTTTACTGGAGAGTCACGTGCGTGTGTGGTATGTCAATGTTTATTTACCTCATCGAATGCGCAAATAGATTCACAATGCCAAATCGCCTCATAAACTTAAAAAAATCCTCAATTCGGTGCAACTTACACTTCATTGAAATACACATTTGCTTACACAGATCACAAAGGGTTTTATTGGTGATTGTTTGGCTCAAAAGATATTCATCACAAGTATACCAAAGCTGAAGTCACACAATGAGATGCTTGCATGCAAATGATTAAAGTTTATACTCGTTAACCATGTTTATCAGGTATCCATAGGCTTGATTTGAACAACTTTTCTCCACTAGTATATTGGATAAATGTGACAAGGTTAATAGGTCTTGTAGGCTTGTAACGTTAGGCTACGGATCATGGCTACAATAAAGGCATGGAATTCAAAATTTGAGAGAAATATTTGAACTTCATCAATTTTACTCATTTTCATTTTCTTTTCACTCACCACCCACTTATTGTTTTCTTTTTCATTCATATCCTTCATTTCCCAAATGCTTTCTTTCTCACCACTTTGGTTCATTCTTTTCATTGTTTTCTTCTTTTTGGACTCCTTTCTGTACATTCATTTTTTTTTTCTTTTTCTTTTCAAGGAGTGTTTGAATCATTCCAACACCAATGAACTTATTTCTTTCAAAATTTAGGTAGGGCAATAAGTGTATAAGCTTCATTAGGGAGTTGTTTTGGGATGTAGAATAAATACAAGTGGGGGCTAATTGTGTGTCATTGACACACACCACTTGATTTTTAGTAAGCTCAAAATGGGACACTAGGGATATTTCATGTTCGTTAGGTAGGCTCGAAGGCTTGAACGGTTCCAAAGATCGCCTAAATCATTCCTATGTCACATATTATCCGTATTTCGCCTCGAAAAGTGTCCAAACAAGTTCTAGATTCCGTCAATCCATTAGTCAACTCATACAAACCAGTCACATGCAATTTTCAATCAAAATGATATATGAGATAGGTACACAAAGAACAGTCAAGCATCTCAATCTACTCGAGGCTCAATGGGCTAACAATTGATAATAAGCAATGAAGATAGGCCCAAAGATATTGCGAAAGAATGCCTAGATCATTTCTGTATTCGCAAAAGTGTCAGTTAATGTCATGCAAGGGTTACTAAACATCAGACTTCTCTTGTTTAATTGGCATCACAGGCACGCAAATAGTCTCTGAGCACCAACAATATCAACAAACATGACAGTGCAATAAAATGTGACTCCCAAGTAATCACGAATACATTCATGCTTCAAACTCACGATTTTCTTTTCCTCATCGGCCTCACAATAGCTTATCCATGACTAGTCCTAACAATTCTAACATGCAATGAAAATAAATAAATGATTTTTTTTTATTTAAAAAAAAAATGCAGGGAATAACTGATCAAGATCTAAAAATAAGAACTGAGAACTGAAATCCACAAATAACACAGAGTAAGGGTGCAGAGTAACGACAGTAAATGACAAGTCAGAGTCAAATAGAGTGACGGGGCAGAGAATGACAAGTAATGACAGATGACCCTTTAACCCCCCAAACTTAAATACGTGCTATTGTCCCCAATGTACAGTAATAAAGCATGAAAAACAGGGGACCACATACCTCACACAATGAGCGTCAGGACTCGCTGTCCTCGCCTGATTGCTCAGGATCCTCCTCCTCATCATCAGGTTCATGTCCGAATGTAGGATGTGGTGGGTATGGCTCACCAGATGGATTGGTAGGAGGGTAATGCTGCGAAAACACGCGATGATAATCATAAACGTACGCCTGGTGCTCGCGCGTCATCCTCAACAATGTATCTAGCTTTCGGTCAACTTCATCCATACGGGGGTCGCTGGTCTGTGCATGTGACGACTGTGGGGCGGGTTGTGTCGGTGCACCACTGCCTGAGGCCTCTGCTGAATCATGAATAACCCTTTGGCTTCTCCTATCCCTCAGGAGGGCTCCAGATAGTGATATATCGCCTTTTGTATGTAGTAACGTCTCACTGTCATCCCAAGTAACACCCGCTACACGGCAGAGGTCAGTGATAGTCGATGAGTGGGGCATGCTGACAGTGGATGTACCCCTAGCAGCCTGTAGAATAGATGTCATAATAACTCGGCTGCATCCACATTCCCTCTAATCGGCCCATCCAAACCATTGTAAAATAACTCGATTTGTACCCGATCTGCATATCCATGATTTGGACACTTCCTGAGTAATTCTTTGTATCGCTCCCACGCCTCATATAATACTTCAAATTTCTCTCTGCCTGAAGTTGGTGATATCTATTTTTAGCTGAGCAGATTTAGCAGGAGGAAAGTACTTTGACAGAAACTTCGTAACCAAATCTGCCCAAGTAGTAACACTTCCCAGCGGTAGAGATTGGAGCCAACTCCTTGCGTGATCCCTAAGAGAAAACGGAAACAGGCGCAATCTAATAATTTCGTCAGAAACACCGTTAATTTTTACCGTATCCGTGATCTCCAGAAAAGTTCTGAGGTGAAGATGGGGATCTGCGGTGGCTGCTCCTCCAAATTGGTTCTGTTGAACCATGTTGATGAGTGAGGGCTTTAGCTCGAAATTATTAGCAGCAATAGTTCCACGAGCTATTCCAGAGTAGTGAGCGTTGATGACTGGGCGGAAATGTTCCCGGATTGGCACCTCTCTAGGGAGCTCATTCTGATTATCTCTATTTTCAGCCATTGCTTTAATTTCATCTCTCCTTGCTTTCCTTAATCTCCTGGCAGTTTTTTCGATTTCCGGATCAAAAATCAGCAAGTCGGGATTTTGAAATATTCGCATGCACTGCAAAACAGAGAAGATTATCAATTAACAGAATAAATAGTAAAATAAAATAAAGTCTAAATTAAAGTAAAGACTACTTAGTAATGATATCAATATGCAATTAAATAGTTTACTCCCCGGCAACGGCCGCCAAAAACTTGTTGCGTGTTTTCACTACCGCAAGTGTACAGGTGTCAAGTTTGAGTACTGGTTGAGTACAGATATCGATCCCACGAAGAGTAATTATTCAAAATTGTATATTAATTACCATGATTGACATAGCTCAACTTTATTTAGACAAATCAAATGGTTGGTTTATGATCAGTTCAAATAAAATAACAAATCATGTAACTCTAGCATGCAGTAGAAATTCACTGGGTAAATAAATCTAGAGATATGATTTCGTCTGGTTTCCCCTATGCTAAATCAAAATTAACTAACATGTTATTTAATTGCATCGTGCTTACTAACCAATAACTCACAATAATTTCTATTCCCTTTTTCAAGTGATAACTAGAACTGTATTACCCATTACTGATTTTAATATGTCTATTCAAAATCAAGTAACACGTAATAAATGCAACCAAGGTTCTCTTATGGATTCGCCAAAGTTATACGTCTTTCGCACGTTATAAAAAACTGACGATGCGATTTTCCCTGTCCTAATTTTGATCACCTCTCTCGAGTGTTAGATCTCAATTATTAGATCAGTCGAATTATGGCCAGTAATTCAAAAGCATTAATGACAAGAAATCACAAATAAACACGATGAATTAATTCATGAAAGTTCAAAACGTAAATAACATAGGATCAACCAAGACTACATCAATCTCTAGAAAATAGAATTAGTTCATACTCGAATTTAAATCAATACAAAACCTGTTTGTAATCATTAAAAACATAAAAGTAAGAAACCGAATTAAGAACGTGTTGGCGAGAGATGAAAGTGCGTCTCCGTGTCCGGATCCAACGTCTTTTATCTCTGTTCTTCGCGTCCCGTGCTCCGTGCGCTCTCACTTTTTCTCCTCTTCTCGAATGATATGACGGCTGCCTGTAGAATCTTTTTGGAACCCCCATTTCTGAACCCTTGTTTTTCTTTTTATTCTCCCGTTCGGGCCGTAAGTCGAAGCCCATTTAGTCTTGTTTCGCCGCCATTAGCGCCTCGTGAGCATTCGCGTCGCGGCGCTTATCCCTTAGCGCCTAAGCGCTTAGCTCTCGGCATTGAGGCGCCGCGGCTCTGCTTTTGTAGCGTTGCAGCACTAGTCTTTCGCAAATTGTGGCGCTGCAGCGCTTGTTGTGGCGCTGCGGCTCTGATTCTTTCGCTGTTTTACGCTCAAAAACATCCCTGATTGCTCTAATCCATCCCATAGTTGTATATCCCCTGCACTACACAAAACAACAAAAACCAAGCATAAATCTGCTCGAAACCAGCGTAGATCTAATGGATTAACATATAAATTAAGTGCAAATCTTGCACTTATCAGAGTCTGATTCTGAGAAGACTCATACACCAAAGCTAATAAGAAACCCATGACTCTAAAGACAAAACCTGCTATTGTAGTTGGGACAATCCCAACTCGAAGGTTGACTCAATCAGGAGCTCAACAGCCTATTCAGGCTATTCCTCTGCAAGCTGTACCAACTGAACCATCAACTGAGGTTCAGTTACCTCACTCTACTGCTCTATCAAAGAAGAAGAAGATCACCAAATCTGGTGATAAGAAGAAATCAACTGGAGTCAAGGCTCCTTTAATCAGCATTACTGGCTTCACCGCTCTACCAATTGCCAGACCCAAAGGAGTGGTGTTTACAGAAAGAATCAATGAAACTTCCTCGGGCTGACTATTCCTCATATCCTAACTGATCCCAAAGGGAAGGGGAAGATGCAAGAAGAGCTACGACCAACCAATATAGTTCAAACCAACAATGATCTTATCTTGAAATAGGTCAATGATTTTTCCTCGTCTAAACTAAAAGCTTACGATGAATGGGTCAGATTCAGAACTGAAGTTTTTGTTAAGCAACTTTAGAAGAAATTTGTTAAACTTGAAAAGATAGTTCTGAAAGTGGTCAAAGCTTCTTCCATTGCACTCGCCCTACAGAGGAAAAATTATTTCTTTGATACAGTACGAGAGAAGGAGTTGTCACAAATGGTTGCTCAGTTGCGGATGAACTATGATCCTACCAGTTCGACTGCATCCAATGACAAAGATGTCTATACTCAATAGGAAATGGATCTTAACGGGCTACAGACGGAGATTAAATTTTGGGAAATGGATCAGGAACTGACTCTTCAAGCAGGTTCCTCAGATCTTTCCTTGTTAGAAGAAACAACTGATGAAACATCTCCACAAATTCCAAACAAGGATACAGTTGCTGAAACTTCTCAACAAAAAACAGCTCCTTCTACAACTGATGCACAACCATCTTCTTCTGCTCCTCCATCCTCAACTGCAAAACTTATGCTTTATTCTGATGTTGAGTTATCACTGGCAAACCTTGATGAAGTTATAAAATCAGTAACCACTGATGCCCAGCTAGATACTACAAAAGCAGTTGAAGAAATTTTTGAAGAACCAGCCGATCAGGCTAATTTTGAAGAAGCTGAAGAGCTAGTTCAGTTAGTTGCCATGACTGAATAGGCAGTTCTTGTAGAAACTGAGGAAGCTCAACTGCACTCAGTTGAAAATTAAGAAGTGCCAGCTAGAGAGCTAGTTGAAGCTTCATTCGTTCAACCAACTGAAGCACTAGTTTGTGAATCAGTTGCGCCACAAACTGAACAACCATCAATTGTTTCAGCTGATCAACAAACTGAAGAGCCATCAAGCACCTTTGTTGATCGGAATTCTTCTCTTCCTCCACTACTTCAACAAGAAATATCACATGAAGATGTTTCAGAAATGGTAACACTTGAAACAGAGACAACTGACAGAACTCTGGTCTTATTTCAACAAGTAAACAGGGAAGAGATACTGGAATCCTCTGGAGCCATGTCTCCCGGTATATCAAATACCGAAGCCCTGTTTGATGAAATCCAAAATGTTTAGCACAATTTAGTCAGTATGATGAATGCCATTTCTGACATCCAGTCTACCCAACTCGCGCACACCTTAAAGCTCAACTCGTCAAATGAATTTAATACGGGAAAACTTCAGCAAATTCAAAACGGATGTGAATTTATTGTACTTCCAGATGGAAGAACTTCGAAAAGAAAGAGTGTCGACTGAAGCTTACTTCCAAACACAAGTCTTAGTCGGAAGACGCTTTGATTTTTCGCAAACGACTGTTGCAAAAAAGATAGATTTGTTGCAAGAGACTGTGATGAATGCTGTGTCAACCATCGCCTTAGAAGTTCTTACTTTAACCAAGAAGGTTGATGAGTTTGACAAAAAGGGGGAAGAAGATTATGGCAGATAGAAGAAGTAATCAACTGAATTCAGTTGAAGGTTGAAGATTATGATAGATCTTTCTTGAAGATTATTTATTCCATTCTTTGTACGAATCTGTACATAGAACAAAAATTATTTTATCTACTAAGGAATTCAACGATTATTTTTTAGTACAGTTGATCAGTTCTTATATTAAAAGTTTTGTCAAACACCAAAAAGGAGAAAATTGTTGGAAATTAAATTTCGACTGTTTGACAAACGGAGTGCTTAATCGGATGAACAAACTGAATCAAGGAACTGAACAAATATACTCAAATTGACCGTTGCCGTAACTAAAGATTAATATGCAAGTTAACAAAGGCAACTGAACCAACTCAACCTAATCTACGCAGACAACTGACTGATCAGTTGGAAACTGATCAGTTGCTACTTTCAGCCGTGAGCTATCAGCTATTACCTATCAGCTGATCCTTCAGTTGTAAACATCCAAGAAAAGGACGTTCAACCAACAATAGTACAAAAGTAGACTGAAACAGATAGTTGGAAGGCAGAAATACAGCTAAAGTGTACGAATGTTAGAAGAATGTTGACATGGTAAACCAACGGATAAAAAGATTCAAATTTCATTTAATATACCACTGAAGGGAAGCCTATAAAAAGCAGAGAGGAAGCAGTTGAAAGTAGATTGACCTACTATTTAATTAAGCTTGCTGTTACCCTGATGAAATTACTGCTTACATTCAAATATCAAAATCTCACACTTATCGTACATATTCGTAGCAATCAAGGCTACTCTTTCGAGCTTTAAAGCACATCGTTATCATTGTAAACTCGATCTTGTAAAAGATCAGTTGTGCTAAATTCAGTTGTATACTGTGAAGCATTTTGTAAACTAAGAGTTTCAGTCTTGACAATGTTAAGTCCAAACTTAAGTGGGTCTGTACAAACTTTTATATCGATCAAAGTCTTTTAGTGAATATCCTATCCTTGTGATAGAAGGGGTGACGTAAGAGTGTTTGAAATCTCCGAACATCCGTAAAATCTTGTGTTCTTATATCAGTTTTTATTCTATCTATCAGTCAGTTTTATTTCGCACTTTATTGTTAACTGAGTGATATTGACCGACAGGATTCCAAGTATCAGTTTATCACTAAACTGAACTCAACTTTCAAAAAGATTCGAAAAGTTGAGAGTATTCAAACCCCCCTTTTCTAAACAATCTTTTATCCAAATATCTGATCCTATCAGTGGACCTAGTAGAGTCCATATAATTAAATTAATTCAAGTGTTGAATTAATTAAATAATATTAGGCCTTGTAGAGCCCAATTAGAAATAATAATTAAACTAGTGGGTCTGAGTAAAATCAAGTAAAGTTTAAATGGTCTCAAATGTTTTTGAGATATTTAAATAACAGTCTGTGGCTCTTGTAATTGTTACAAGCCCAAACAAATTGCATGCTTGGAAGGTGAAGGGTTGGAGGCAACTTTTGAGTTAATGGTATAGCATGCGCATGCAACTTTACACTTTAACTTTTTCCACAACCAAGAAAATTTCTCCCCTTCTCTCCCAAAGTGTGTTTTCCGAAATATACATACAATATTCTCCTTCATTTTTGCTTCTTCAATTGTTGAAGATTGCATACTCTTCTCAAAAGAAAAATTCTCTAATTTTTCTAGTGCAAAATTAGAGGGGATCTTCCTTGTCGGTGGTGGGATTAATTTTTGAGCAAGGAATGCTCAAGGAAGCTTGTAGATTGGGTCAATCATTCAAGAGCTTAGTTGTTTGACAACTAAGTTGGAGCCATCATCAATCCTTTGTGATTGATAGGTAAAAATATTTATAAAACACCCTATGAATGTCATTTTTGTGTTTTATGTTATTTGCTACACATCATAGTGAGGTGCTCGATTTTTTCTTGTAAAATTTTATTTTGAAACTTCCGTTGCGCATTCGGGCACCTAAACTTATCTGCTTTCACAGACATGCATTGCATACCATATATCATTGTTTAGATACTTGTGGTATATATTGTGGTTGTTTAAGATTGAGCTTTGCTCACCCTATAGGGGGCTGTTGTTGTCTTTGTATGTGGATAATGACAGATACTCCAGGATATCAGGAGGCCGGAGATGGTGCTTCTGGAGGGATTCCCAGTTTGAGTTTGAGGTGGCCCCTGTATGATGAGACCTGTTATTCCTGTTCCCTCTTTTCAGCAGTCAACTGTTCCACGATATCGAGGACCTAGTGGTCAGAGTGCCCAAGGCCCTCGTCAAGTTAGAGTGTATGCTATGACCGAGGACCTAGGCGAAAGAAGCTCCTGGTGTTGTGATTGCAGGTATCTGCATGCTTTGAGATTATCCTGCACGTGTTTTATTTGATACAGGAGCATCTTACTCATTCATATCTCATGCATTTGTTGCATCTCATGATATTATGTGTACTCCATTGTATGATGTGTTATCAATAGCCATGCCAGCAGGAAAGATTCTTCTGTCTGAGAAAGTTGTGCACAATTGTGTATAGATTTATGAGGATAATGTGATATTTCTGAATCTGATTGTCCTCCCAATGCACGAATTTGATTGTATTGTTGGCATGGATATCCTGACAACCAATCGAGCTACTGTTGATTGTTTTCATGGAGTGGTTCGATTTCGACCTGTTGATGGACCCAAATGAAATTTTTATGGCAAAGGTTCCCAAGACAAAATTCTTCTGATATTTTTGTTGGAAATGTCTCGACTTTTGTTTAGCAGGGATGAGGGTTTTCTTATCGATGCTGTTGATATTTCTAAGAAGGAACCCTCTTTATTTGATATTCCTGTTGCAAAAGACTTCCCGGATGTATTTCCTGATGAGATTCCTGATCTTTCATCTCATCGAGAAGTCGAATTTAGTATTGATCTTGTGCCGGGGACTGCACCTATTTCTAAATCTCCTTATCGCATGGCACCTCTAGAATTGAAAAAATTGAAAGAATAATTACAGGATCTTCTCGATAAGGGTTATATTAGGATCTAATGAATCGTGTCTTTCGAGATTTTCTTGACCGATTTTTTATTGTATTTATTGATGATATTCTTGTATATTCGAAATCGAAAAGGAGCATGATGAACATTTGAGACTGGTACTTCAAACTCTTTGCAATGGGCATTTATATGCTAAATTGTCCAAATGTAAATTCCGGATGGACAAAGTGGTATTTTAAGGCCACGTCATTTCGAGACATGCATATCTGTTGATCTTGCGAAGGTTGAAGCTGTATTGAATTGGCCAAGACCTACGAATGTTCCTGAAATCCGTAGCTTCATGGGTTTGGCTGGTTATTATCGTCGTTTTATTGAAGGATTTTCGAAAATAACTAAACCTATTACTCAACTGACACAGAATAATCATAGATTCATTTGGTCAGATGAATGTGAAGCTAGTTTTCTTGAATTGAAGACGAGATTGACCATAGCACCTGTGCTTACAATTCCCTCAGGTACCGGAGGATTTGTAGTGTGTATAGATGCATCGAGTAAAGGGTTGGGCTGTGTTCTGATGCAACATGGCAAGGTGGTTGCTTATGCATCTCGTCAATTAAAATCTCATGAAACTCATTACCCTATTCATGATCTTGAATTGGCTGCCATTGTGTTTGCTTTGAAGATTTGACGCCATTATTTGTACAGAGAGAAGTTTGTTATCTATTCAGATCATAAAAGTCTGAAATATCTCTTTTCTCAATCTGATTTGAATATGAGGCAGATGGATAGATCTCCTGAAGGACTTTGATTGTGAGATTCAATATCACCCTGGATCGGTGAATGTTACTGCGGATGCCCTTAGTCAGAAATTTCATGATTTTGTATTAGCTTCTCTTAATGTTGCCAAAGTACATAAAGATATATGTACTTCTGGTTGGACTTTTCACTCGAATCGGAATTCTGTCACTGTCTCAGCATTACAAATTGAGCCGAATTTGATATCTGAAATACGAAAGGCCTAACGAAGTGATGCTAAGATCCAGAAGTTTGAAGAACTTTTATTTGCAGGACATCAGTCTTGATTTCAGATTTCTTCTGATGGTTTTTTACGACTTAATGGTCGGCTGGTAGTTTCTGATAATTCTGATTTGAAATCTGCCCTTCTTCGTGAAGCACATTGTAGAAAATACAGTATTCACCATGGAGGTCGAAAAATATATTTGACATTGAGACACCAATTCTGTTGGAGACGTATGAAGAAGGACATTGCTGAATTTATTTCGAAATGTCTTGTCTGCCAGCAAGTGAAAGCCGAGAGAATGAAACCTGGAGGATTACTCCATAGTCTTGAAATCCCGAAATGGAATTGGGAACATATTGCTATGGACTTTGTGACTCATTTACCTCGTTCTCCTAAAGGTTGTGAAGCTATTTGGGTTATTATTGATCGGCTTTCGAAATCTGCACATTTTATTCCGTATGAGCGGACTTATCCTTATAAGAGAATGACCCGTTTATATATCGAGAATATTGTGATACTGCATGGTGTGCCATTCTTAATTGTTTCTGATCGAGATCCCAGATTTGCTTCTAAATTCTGGAGTAGTTTCCAAGAAGCAATGGGTACGCGTTTGGCTATGAGTAATGCTTATCATCCTCAAACTGATGGCCAGACTGAGCGTACGATTCAAACGTTAGAAGATATGTTACGTGCTATTGTGATGGACTTTAGAATGGGAAGGCAAGATGCCTTACCATTGGTAGAATTTTCTTACAATAATAGCTTTCAAACGAGTATTGGTATGGCACCGTTTGAAGTCCTATACGGGAGACGATGTAGATCACCATTATGCTGGGATGAAATTGGTGAGAGACAATTGCCTGGACCTGAAATGATACAGGAAATGAATGATAAGGTTTAGTTGATTCGACAACGAATGAAAGCTACTCAGGACCGTCAAACGAGTTATGCGAATAAAAGAAGACGACCCTTAGAATCCCAGATAGGTGATTAAGTGTTTTTGAAAATATCTCCCTTAGGGGCACTGTTCGATTTGGCATGCGAGGAAAATTATCTCCTCGATATGTTGGTCCATACGAGATCCTTGATCGAGTTGGGGATCTTGCTTATCGGTTGGCATTGCCGCCATCTTTATCTTCCATTCATGATGTGTTTCATGTTTCTATGTTGAAAAAGTATGAACCAGATACATCACAGGTGCTTTAACCTAATGAGATTGAGCATGATCCTTCACTTTCCTATGTTGAACAACCTGTTTGCATTATGGATCAGAAAGAGAAGATATTGCGTAACAAATCGATCCCTTTAGTTCGAGTGCAATGGACACAACATGGTGTTGAAGAATCCACGTGGGAATTGGAAAACAAGATGCGAGAATCATATCCGCACTTATTTGATACTATTCCACCAGTCCCATTGTATTCCATGTATAATGATCTCTTTACTAATTTTATTTTTGATACGTACTATAACTGGTGACGTACTATATGTTTGCTAATATTATGTACATATATGAACACTTGATATTTCGAGGATGAAATCTTTTAAGTGGGGGAGAAATGTAAGGACCGTGTATCATATTATCGTAAATCATATTGTGATTATCGATAATTCCTGAAATTTTTATGTGATGACGTGTATAATGAAATATTTGAATAGAAATTGATTGGTATTTGAATGATGTGCTGAACCGCAATAGAAAAATGACACATGTTACGGTTTTTAGCATAATTCTCTGAGTATTAGTCTAAATGAAATGAAACCAATTTCATTGGAAAGCTAATACATAGTACTAAAACTTTCATGTTTTGAGTTTTGTCCAAATCCATTTGAAAGTACGGGCAAAATCATCCCGAAGTGTATCGTGTGCGTTGAAGTTCTTGCATGGACATATTTTGGGAAAATTAGCATAAATGTCGCGTCCGATATCCAAATTGAGTGAGGTTGGTGGCCAATGAAATCAAGACATAGATCTATGACTTTCATGTTGACCAGTTTCGCAAATCCAGAACCTAAAATAGCATTTCGGACAGAACAAGACGCGCACCTATCCAGGCCCACGGGTACGGGCAGGACAAGGCGCGCACATGCACGAGTTCCGGCGCACACATGCGCGCACACCTCTGAAACACATTATTAAGTTGAGAAGAATGAAGTTTGCTGCAAAGTCCTTGGAGGTTTCGAGAGTGGAGAGGGAGAGAAAAGACAGAATTGAAGTTCTATCAGCCGAATCTACCTCGAAACACTATCAGAACTTGAAACAAATTATATATTAATAATCTTCGTGTCGAGAGCTTTCTTTTGAGGTAAGTTTCTTCTAGTTTCAGCACCTTTATTTATAGAAGTGCTAAAATAGCATGTATTTGAAGTCAAGATCCATATATGCGATAGATAATCGTCAAGAAACTCGTATTTGATGTCGGAATTGAATTATGTTATGATTTTGATTTGATATGAAATTTTAAAGTTTCAAAAGATATTTGAAACTTATATTGTTGATTTTGAATGATGTTATTGATTGAAATGAATATGTTATTGATGTAGATAGATTTAATACTGATATCTTCAAGCTATATCGACTGGATCGAAGAATTGAGGTATGTTGTGACCAAGTAACATACGATAGGTATCTGTATCATATGATATATGTTTGATTGATTTGATTGAAAATATATGTCTATATGCCTTATTTGTTGAGTTGATGTGGATACATGACATACACGTTGAGCTATGATCCTTGGATACCTTGATATGATTGGATTTGATTCTGGGGTTTGTGAACACGATGCTATGTTTGGCATTATATGGCCCTTAAAGCATAGTCATCAGTGGCCTCGATGATTGATTGAGATTTGGGATTTGATGGCGCTTTGTCGATGCTATCATATGAGTGTCCCTGATTGAGGTCGGTGTGCCAGCTCCAGCATTGATTTGATAGCGATTCGATTGATTCTGATATATGCTTAGTGGATAGGCATTTGACCTGATACCTCCACGATATACATGCATTGTATACCATATATCATTGTTTAGATATTTGTAGTATATATTGTGCTTGTTTCAGACCGAGCTTTGCTCAGCTCATAGGGGGCTGTTGTTGTCTTTGTATGTGGATAATGATAGGTACTCCAGGATATCGGGAGGTCGGAGATGGTGCTTCTGGCAAGAATTTAGTTAATGTGTCATACCATGCTGTAGGGGCTTGTTTTAGTCCATACAAGGCTTTATCTAGTTTGTAAACATAATAAGGATGAACGTGATTAACAAAGCCATGAGGTTGCTCTACATAGACTCGTTCATTTAGCAAACCAATTATAAATGCAGATTTAACATCCATCTGATATACCTTAAAATCCTTAAATGCTGCAAAGGCCATAAAAATTCTAATTGCTTCTAGCCTAGCTACAGGGGCAAAAGATTCATCAATGTCTATTCATTCCTCCTGCCTATAGCCTTGAGCTACTAGTCTGGCCTTATTTCTGATATTCGAACCATTTTCATCTATTTTGTTTCTAAACACCCATCTAGTACCAATAATGTGCATATTATCAGGACGAAGAACTAGATGCCAAACTTTGCTTCTTTCAAATTTATTAAGTTCCTCCTGCATAACCTCAATCCAGTTGATATCAGCAATGCATCAACAATCTTCATAGGTTCTAGCTGGGAGACAAACGCAACATGCATAAATTCATTAATCATTTGATTTCTAGTTCAAAGAAGAGCAGTAGGGTTACCGATGACCAGCTTAAGTGGATAGTCCTTTTTTCACTAGAGACATGGTCCATATGGATCTGGCTCGGTTGGTTGAGTGATGTTATTTTCTAATTAGAACGACTCTTCTTCTATCTGAACAATCTCAGGTTGATGATTGTTTTCTGGTTCGTTTGTCTGATGAGTCTGTTCTTGAGCGTTGGACTTTGTTCCGAGATGTGTTCACCTGTTTCTTTCAAATTTATTTTGTCATCACTGCTTGGTTCAAAGTAAGTAGCATCAAGCTTATTGATTAGCTCATGAATGCTGCTACTGCTATTGTCGTGACATATGGATGATTCATCGAATACAATATGTATGGATTCTTCAACAGTGAGAGTTCTTTGATTATAAATTCTATATGCCTTGTTCACTGCTGAGTATCCCAAGAGAACACCATTATCGGATTTTACATCAAATGCGGTTAGGTGAGTCTTTCTATTTGTTGGAAACTAAATTTCGGATGTTTGACAAACTGAACGTTTAATAGATTGAACTAACTGATCAAGAAGACAGATAGAAATTGATCTAAAATACGCAAACTATCGGTTGCCAGTAACTGAAGAATAATACGCAAGTTTTCAAAGGCAACTGAACTAGCAACTGAAATACACTGACAACTGACTGATCAGTTGGAACTGATCAGTTACTACAAGTAATTGTGAGCTTATCAACTACACTCTATCAGCTGATCTTTCAGCTGTACACGTCATCAGTTAAGGAAAAGGACATTCAACCGACAAAAGCTGAGTGCAACAAGTAGTGGGATCGCCGCATTTCAGAAAAATTGCAGTGTACGACTGTCAGAAGAATGTTGACATGGCAAACAACGGATAGAAAGTTTTAAATCTTATTTAATATTACCGTTGGAGTTAAATACTATAAATAACAGAGAAGAGCAGCTGAAAAGATAACACAATCAACCCAATCGATTTACTATTCTATCAAATGAGCTGTTACTCTGCTGAAATCTTTGCAAACGTCAAAGGTCACGCTTATTGTATACATTCATATCATTCAAGGCTATATTTCGAGCTTAGAAGCACAAACTGTTATACTTGTTTTTGAAAGAGATTAGTTGTGATAAATTATTTCAGTTCTACTGAGTACATTAAACAAATTTGTAACTAAGAGTTTCAGTTTGCATTGTTAAGTCCAAAACTGAAGTGGATCTGTACAAATCTTTGTATCGATCAAAATCTTTTAGTGAATATCCTATCCTTGTGATAGAATGGGTGACGTAGGAGTGTTTGAAATCTCCGAACATCCATAGAATTTGTGTCCTCTTATTTCAGTTTTTATTCTATCTATCAGTCAATTTATTTTCGCACTTTTATTGTTAACTGATTGATATTGATCTACGAGATCCCCGAGTATCAGTTTATCACTAAACTGACTCATCAGTCGAAAAGGTTGTGAAAATTGTTAGTCTTTATTCTACCCCCCTTTTAAACACTCTTTCACCCTTAACCATTCCTATCAAGTGGTATCATAAGAATTAAATCTTGTTCCAGAATATTCCAATATACAAACTGATTACCATGTCTTCATTCAACAAAATTCCAATATTCTGCAGAGAAGATTTTGATGATTGGAAAATCAGAATGCAGGCTCATCTAGCTGCACAAGACGATGAAATTTGGTACGTTATTACAGACGGACCCATGAAAATATTAAAGACAAACACTTCTATTGCCATAACTGATGGGGCACCACATCACATTGAAAAACCCCGATATGAATGGAGAGCTGAAGACAAGAGAAAAGCCAACTTGGACAAGGCTAACGAAATTTTATACAAGAAGCTGGATAAAGTCACTTTCAGCAAAATAAAAATGTGCAAAATGGCTAAGGAAATCTGGGAGAAACTGATTCTGCTTTGCGAAGGCAATGAGAAAACCAAGGAGAATAAGCTATCTGTTGCTATTCAAAAATTTGACAATATCAAGATGAAGATTGGAGAATCCATGCACGAATACGATGAAAGAATCAGTGGCATAGTCAACGAACTGAATGCACTCGGAAAGGTGTATTCAAATAAAGAGGTAGCACTGAAAGTAGTCAGAGGTTTTCCCAAGGAGTGGGATGTTAAGACCATGGCAATACGAGAATCGAAGGACCTGAACAAGGTCGAACTTCATGATTTATATTGCTGACTTAAAAGCCTACGAGTTTGAGTTGCAAACCAGAGAAGGAGAACCTTCAACACCAGCTGCTACAAATGACCTAATTGCTGTCAAACTGGAACCAACTTGTTCAATTGACAAATCTGCTGATCAGTTAAGTAATGATGCTATGTCATTATTTGTCAAAAAGTTTGGAAGATTCATGAGAAGAAATCAAGGAAACTTTCAGAGACAATATCAAAAGAATAACTCCAAGGAAGAATCTAATGCTGCTACAACTGTGGCAAAACTGGTCATTTTATTGCTGACTGTCCTAAGCCAAAGAAGGACAGTCCAGGCTCGACTGAAAAGGGAAAGAAATCTTACGAGCACAAGAGAAGAACTAAGGATGACAAGAAATCATACAGAAAGAAGCATGAGGTGCTTCTGGCAGAGGAAAACCAGTCCAAATGGGCAGAGTCTGACAGTGATGATTAAGAACCTGAGAGCTTGAGCTGCTCCAGTGATGATGTTGAGGAGGTCAAGTGTCTGATGACTGATGACACTGAACTGGAGTCAACCAGTCAACAGGTATTTGATTTTAGTTCAACTGACTTCACACGAGATGAACTTATTTCTACACTTCATGACATGGTCAATGAGTATCACAAGCTTGCCATATCTTTTGAGAAGGCCAGAGCAAAGAAAATTGATCCCAAAGATGATAAAAATGAAACTGATGAATCAGTTGATCTGTTGAGTCTTAAACGGGAGATTGCTGAGATGAATGCTGAAAGAAGCAAGAATCAATCCATGATTCAGCAGTTAATGCTTGAGAATTCAAAGAAAACTTAGCTTATTAAAGCATGGCATAAATCATCTATTGCACTAGTTGAAATATAAGAAAAACAAAAATCAATCACTGATAAAACTGGTTTAGGGTTCATCAACCAAGATGAAACTTTCAACAGTGAGACTCAGCCAAAACTGAATATGGACAAAGGGAAATATATTCTCTTTGTAAAATCAGTTGTGGTACAAGAACAACCCAAGCCAAGTAAACAAGTTGTACAACCTATTGAAAATAAGAACAAGGCTAGAAGGTATGGTATTGGTTATAGCCCAAAATTTTCAACTGGCCCACAAAGTCAATCATCAAAAAGGTTCAGCAATAAATACCTGAACTATTCAAATGGCTACTCCAATTACTATAACAGTAAGCCAGTTCAGAAAATAAATCGGCTGAACAACCAGTTGAGCAAGGCCAAAGCTCATATTGCTTCATATGCACACTACACATCAAACACACAAAAGCCGAGAAAAACTATTTGGAACATAACAACTGGAAAGTCAGTTAAACTGATCCAAGTCTGGTTCATAAAGGACTAATCAGTTTATGACCCAAATAGATGTGGGTACCAAGATTATATATTGTGTGCGATTGCAGATGACAGGTACAAACAAAGAATCAATCTGGTATCTGGACAGTGGATGCTCACGTCATATGACAGGGGATGCAAGTTTGATATCCCAACTGATCAAATACACTGGTCCAAACATCAGTTTTAAAGACAACTCCAAAGATAAAACTGTGGGTAAGGGTAAGCTTATCCATGGTAATTTCACTATATAAAAGATGTTTTACTAGTTGAGAGTTTGAAATATAACTTGATTAGAATCAGTCAGTTATGTGACAATGAATTCTCAGTTCAGTTCGACAGACATACTTGCTCAGTTAGAGATTCAACTAATGAAGCCATCCTAATTGGCAGTCATTGTGGGAATACCTACAAAGTCAGTTGGACTGATCAACCTGTTAGAGTAGGTGCCCGTCGAGCTAAGTGTTGGGCGAGGGTTCATGTTAAAACTCTATGTATAAACAATCTTTATTTTAATAATATTAGAAATTATTGTTTTGGCACATCTTTATCTGTATACGCATGCTAGTTTTATAAATAAATTCCTTAAATATACAAATAGTAGAAAGAATATGAGATGATCATATGATGAGTATCATGAAACTCATATTTGGAATACTGTATATTTTGAACAGTTCCTAGTCGATTCAGCCATCGTTAAGAAGGATAAAGGCCGCTCGAGTTTGAGACTAGTATCTGCGATGTGAGTACCATGTTTCATTGGTAGGGGACATTGTGATGTCCGAGCATGCAGATAGGTGCTCCTTGTAGAGTGCACTGAACAACCCTTCATAAAGAACTTTCCAAGTAGTTCTCACTTATCGAGTGGAAACGTCTTAGTTTATGATTGTACACCATTAGTCCTTATGACCCTTGACAACATTGAGACTCTATATGATAGCATTGCACTTTGACTTGTTTACCGACTCATATGGGGTCATGAGGTGGCAAGGTTGGGTGTTTTGTCGAAACATATAATAGTCGATACATTGTAGTCAGGGATTCACCGCTTTCTTTCGGGTATGGATATCCTATGTGTATGTAGTTTGAAATCTCTGATCAGAGTGTTGGTGGTAATTATGAAGAGGGTTCATAGATTACACCATCAATGCAACTACGACATGACACATAGTATCGATTATTTGACAGCTCTCGATATACCAATAATTGTCGAATCGGTCGGGATATATGAGTTGAAGGGACCGTACTGTACGCTAACCATAATAGAATGGTTCTTACAGGCACTATCATTTGATACCTAGGGAATCATGTAAGCGATGCTGCTAGGCATTTAACATGATTGGAAGAGTACTATCAAACTTGAGTTTTGACGTTCTTATTATCAAGGAGTTGATAAATAAGAATGGAGCAACTGGAGTATGCTCATATAAGGACATCTTTAGTCCAGAATCACATTGAGATGTGAACCCACGGCAAGTTGTATCATTAAACCATTGAGGGTCACACAAGTGCTAAATTTTTTGAACTTGTTGAGAAGTAAAAATAATTCAATGTGTTGAACGACTTATAAAGGAGTTTATAAGCACAAGAAAAAAAAATTAGAAGTATGACTTCTATAAGGGGAATGTGACTTTTAATTTGAGGAATTGTTCCTAAATTAAAAGTTGACCAAATAAATGATGTATTTGAAAATTGTGATTTTCATAAACTTTATTATAGACTAAATTAAATTAATTCAAGTGTTGAATTAATTAAACACTAGTGGGCCTAGTAGAGTCCAAATAATTAAATTATTTCAAGTGTTGAATTAATTAAATAACATTGGGTCTTGTAGAGATCAATAAGAAATAATTATTCAGCTAATGTGCTTGAGTAAAATCAAGTAAAGTTTAAATGGTCTTAAATATGTTTGAGATATTTAAATAAAAGTCCATGGGCCTTGTAATTGTTCAAGCCCAAATAAATTGCATGCTTGGTAGGTGAAGGGTTGGAGGCTACTTTTTCAATATCCAAGGCATGACATGCACATGTTTACTTTAATTTTTTCAAGTACCAAGAAAATTGCTCATCCTTCACTCCACATATATAGTGGCCGAAATTTGCACTCCATTATTCTCCCAATTTTTGTTTTTCAATTGTTGAGGAAAACATTCTCTTCTCAAAAGAAAAATGCTCTAATTTTTCTAGTGAAAAATTAGATTGGATCTACCTTGTTAGTGGTGGACCTAATTTGATGGAAAGAAGGAATTTGAGCAAGGAGTGCTCAAGGGAGCTTGTAGATTGTCTACCTTCAAGAGCTAAGTTGTTTACAACTTAGTTGGAGCCAAAACATCAATCCATGTGATTGATACGTAAATATTTCTAATCACACTATGAATGTCATTTTTGTGTTTTTGTATTTGCTACACACAATAAGTTGGGGTGCTCGATTTTTTCTTATAAAATTTGATTTTTGAAACTTTCGTTGCGCGTCCGGGCACCGTAACCGATCCCCTTGTTTCACAACCTTATGCACCAGTTTGTTTTATAGCTTCCAAATCTTCTAAAAACCTGTTGTGGCATAAAAGGTTGAACCATATAAACTTTAAATATATTTCTTATCTGAGTAACCATGATCTTGTAACTGGTTTGCCCAAAATAGATTTTTCAAAAGATAAAATTTGTTCAGCATGTCATTTTGGTAAGCAAGTAAGATCTTCATTTAAAAACTAGGGTTGTAAATCATCTTCTCGATGCTTAGAACTGCTACATATGGATCTTTTTGGTCCTATACCAGTCATGAGTTTAAGGGAAATGAAATACACCTTAGTAGTCGTGGATGACTTTTCAAGATTTACTTGGGTTATTTTTCTTAAATCAAAAGACCAAACTGCTGCACAACTGATTAAACTTTTCAAAAGACTATTAAATGAAAAATCAGTTGGGATTGATCGAATAAAGTCTGATTGAGGGACTGAATTCATCAATCAAAATCTTTCACAATTTTTAGAAAATGCTGGGATCAAGCATGAGATCTCAGCTGCAAGAACTCCTCAGCAAAATGGTGTAGCTTAGAGAAAAAAATCGGACCCTTAAAGAAGCTGCTGAAACAATGCTTGCTGATTCTGGTATTTCTCAAAGGTTTTGGGCAGAAGCAGTAAATACTGTATGTTACACTCAGAACAGATCAATGATTAAAAAGAATAATTTGAAAACACCGTATGAGATATGTCATGGACGCAAAAGTGTGGTATATTTTTTCAAAATATTCGGCTACAGATGTTTTATTCTTGATAATGGCAAAAATCATTTAAAAACTTTTGATGCTAAATCTGCAGAGGGAATATTTCTTAGGTATTCATCAGTTAGTAAAGCTTACAGAGTTTTTAACAAATGCACTTTGTATTTGATGAATCTGTGCTAACTGATAAGCCAACTGATCCAGTTGAACTAGTTGATCGCTTTACAGGTAGTTTGGAGGATGATAATGAAGAAGAGAATCACATTAATCGAAATATCCTTCAAACACCAGAACCAGAAGTGCTGGATCAATCAGTTGAACAAGAAATTGTTATTGATAATTAGTTGATGGAGCAGAATGATAATACTCAGTTACCAACTGATACAGCAGCAACTGAAATTGAAGAAAATATTTAGTTGCCAACCGAAGCAGTTGCTGAGATGGATACAACAAATGCAGAGTACAAATGGAAGAAATCACATCCACCAGAATTGATAATAGGTAATCCATCTGATCACGCAAAAACTTGGAATCAAATGTTTAATTTATTTGATCATTTAGCTTTCGTTTCCCAACTGAAACCTAAGAAAACCGATGAAGCTCTTGCTGATCCTAACTGGATAAATTCCTTGCAAGAAGAGCTAAATCAGTTTACCCATAACATTGTCTGGAACCTAGTCTAAGACCAGTTTCTAAAACCTTTATAGGTACAAAGTGGGTATACAGAAACAAAATGAACGAAGATGGTTTAGTTGTACGCAACAAAGCAAGGCTTGTAACACAAGGATATAGGCAAGAAGAAGGAATAAATTATGATGAAACTTATGCACCAGTTGCAAGACTGGAAGCAATCAGAATGTTCCTTGCTTATGCCACATTCAAGAACTTTAAAGTCTACTAAATGGACGTAAAGAGTGCATTTCTGAACGCTCAGTTACAAGAAGAAGTATATGTTGAACAACCACCAGGTTTTGTTAATCATTCTTTTCCTGATCATTTTAATCATTTGAACAAAGCCTTATTGTAATGCCCGAGATTCAATTACTGTAATCAGACGTTGATTAATTGACAGAATTGAGGTTATAGGAACTCAAATGAAGAAGTCGGGCATCGTTGCATTATACGCCAAGATGTTGAACAGAACATCTGGCGCCCGAGCGCCAGTGCACCATAAGTTTGATATTTGGACAGAATTTTGGCGCCCGAGCGGTAGTTTTTGACTGCCCGAGCGCCAGTGTTCAACAAGAATATGTTTCAGGCAGAAGATGTGACCACCCGAGCGCCAATGTGCAATAAGAAAAATATTGGATAGAACATGCCGCGCCCGAGCGATAGTTTAGCACCGCCCGAGCGCCGACTGAAATGAAAGAAAAATGGGACATGTATCCTAGGCATGCATAAGATATATATATATATATATATATATATAAGTTTCCGTCTGATTTTCAATCCGACTTCGGTACCGGGTTGCTATCGACGAGAGCTTCAACTGGACGTAAGTTTTGTTACGTTTTGTTATCATTTGAAATTATGATACTGCTAGAATCAAATATGATTCATATATGGTGTTTCTGATATATTAGGCATCGTACAATCGAAACCGGATTGAAGAACGGATACCGTATAGATTTGTTATGATTTTTGAGTTGATTTGATTGAGATTTGATATCAGATTTGTGTTGTATTGATGTTGAGTTTTGGGAATTGATGTCTGTTGAATTGTATTGCTGGGTATATTGAGATTATACAGTTATTCTGTTGAAACAGAATTTTATTCAGTTCTGAATATATTCAGTATTGATCTGAGTTGTATATTGATACGATACCTTCGATACTGTCATTGCCAGATTGAGTACCAGATTGAGTATTGACAGGCATTGAATCCGAGACTTCGACAGAGTCAGATTGACAGAAAGAAAGGTATAAATCAATGTTTATTTGGAATTGCACAACTCGAGTTAGATTAACTTGAGTTTCCCAAAATCACATACTGAATGATTATTGCATTGATATTTGCAATTCTTGATATTGATATGCTTATTCTATTGATTTATAGCAAAGCATAAGATAGAGTCTTGGGCAGATATGCCTGGTCTTTGGCAGAACCGCCAAGTCACTGGACTTTTGGGTACATATCGATGTGCTTAGGAGTAGATCGACTTCTATTGCAGATATTCGATATAGATAGCCAAAGTCTGGGAATAAGAACGTACCACCATCTGGCTGGGAAAAGCAGGTGGGAGAACGTTGCGTTCTTATTCAACCGGGATCCTTAGATTAGAAATGAGTCGAGTATGATATGACGAGTTTAGAGTTTTATTTACAGCTTTATATTGATACATGTCTTTCAGATTTGATACATGCTATTGATATGTGTTGCATGCTTTTATATTTATCTTTGTTATATGATTGCATGTATTCATTGTTTATATTGGGATTGTATTTCTCACCGGAGTTATCCGGCTGTTGTCTTGTTTGTATGTGTGCATGACAACAGGTGGGACAGGATTAGGGTCACGAAGAGAATGAGAGATTCAAGATTAGCGTGGAGATCCGGACTCAGAATAAATTGATTTTCAGTACTTGATGTAGTGGCTGAACTCTAGTTGCGATGAACATATGTTGTACATGATTTGTACTTTATGTTGATATTTATACCAGATTGATAACTTCACGTTTCCGCATTTATAATTTAAAAAGGAAAAAATTTAGACCAAGATTAATTAAATGATCCTAATAATTATTAAGAAGATGGATTAGGTTCGGGTCCCCACACTTATATGGTCTTAAACAAGCACCAAGAGCTTGATATGATACTCTTTGAAAATTCCTAACTGATCATGATTTTTCTGTTGGATCAGTTGATAAGACTCTGTTCAAATTTTCAAAGAATTATCACATTTTACTTATGCAAATATATGTTGATGACATTATTTTTGGGTCAACTAACCCCAAATTATGTGAGAAATTTGCCAAGTTAATGCAGGAAAAATTCGACATGAGTATGATGGGTGAACTGACATTTTTCCCCAGTCTGCAAGTGAAGCAACTGAAAACTGGTATTATTATCAGTCAGACTAAATATACGAAAGAATTGCTTAATAAATTTGGCATGAAAAAATTTTCAACTGCAAGTACTCCCATGAATTAATCAATCAAACCTAACAATGATCAAGGGGGAATATTAGTTGAGACGACACTTTACAGAGGTTTAATAGGTTCTTTATTGTACCTAACTGCTAGTCGTCCTGATATTGTATTTGATGTTTGCATGTGTGCTAGATTTCAGGCAGATCCTAAGAATTCGCATTTTTAGCTGCCAAATGCATTTTAAAATATCTTAAAGGCACACAAAATGTGGGTTTATGGTATGCTAAGGATTCTTCTTTCAATTTAGTTGGATATTCAGATGCAGATTATGCAGGATGTAAGCTAGATTGTAAAAGCACCAGTGGATCATGTCAGTTTCTAGGAGACAGACTGATTTCATGGTTCAGTAAGAAGCAAACATCCATAGCAACTTTTACAACTGAAGCATAATATCTTGCTGCTAGAAGCTGTTGTGCACAACTGATCTGGATTCAGCAACAACTAAAGTACTATGGATTCATTGCAAAAGAATCACCAATATTTTGTGATAATACAATCACGATTGCAATTACATACAATCCAGTTCTTCACTCTAGAACCAAGCATATCGATGTCATGCATCACTTAATCAGAGATCATGCTCTGAAGAAAGCAATAAGGCTGGAATACAAATCAACTGAACAACAACCAGCCGACATCTTCACCAAACCATTACCAGAGACTAAGTTTTATCATTTTCGCAATATTCTTGGTTTAATTGACCAGTCTTAATTAAATCAATGATAATTTGTTATGTCAGTTGTTGTTAATTTTTATTAAGTTAGTCAAATATCAGTTATTAACTGTTCAGTTAGTAATTTTCAGTTAGTTAACTGTTTGTCAACTGATACTAGCTTATATGCAGACAAGGAAACAACAATGAATCGAAACTACAATTTTATCGATAAAAATTTTCACACATTACACGATTCAGTTCTCTTTCTACGACATCTTGCCAAGAGAACATCCAATCAGACAATTCTTTACAGGAAATTCTACGGTAATCTTCCAAGAAGATAATCTTCTCCAGTGATCTCTGCTCCTGCATCAGCATCAACTCCAACAGACCTTCATCAGTAGCGAGATCTGCAGTGTGGATCACACTGATACGTTTCTTATACTTTATCTCAGTTGCCCTCTGTTTATCAGTAGCAACCAACCCATCTCATTGAATAGCCTGGAGGACTTGTACTTTTGTCCAGGTGGATATGACTTTCTCGAGGACATAACTCTTCATTGCTTCCTTATGTCTCTCCAGATGACGAAGTGTTGCTGGAGAAGGAGGGTTGTTGGAACTGCTTCCTGTATCCATCTGTGTTTAATTGTCATTGTTATCATCTAATGATAGTGGTCTTATTTATAGACATTTCTTAAAAAGACAAGAAGAAGATGGAGAGACATCAGTTAACAGTATGGACTTAACTAATCTAGACTAAGTTTCTTCTATCCTTTTATTTATATGCATCTATTGAGGAGGAATATCGAATTAAATGGTTAATTGATAAGACAATAGTCATTTGGTCTTCAACTGAACTGATTCACTCTTAACGGATCACTTAGTTACTGACCTAACTGATCTTATCCAATATGTTAACTAATTAATCGATAAATATTCCATATTAAGTGATGTGACTGATAATTATGTATGTAATGAACGTATTTCAAGGAATAGTGTTTTCAAACGTGGCCCTACGTAGCCATTAAATTTCTACACACGCTTTTATCACACTTACACATGATTTTATTCGATTTATCTTTGATTGATACGTGTCCAAAGATTTGAACAATGACATACAAATGTACTTGTCCCCGCCTCATTTCAGTTTTTCTTTTCTCACACTTCAATCTATAGAGCAAATCAATACACAGAACCTTCTTTCTCACAGATAACCATTCTCTCAGTAATGGCAAACCAAATATCGGCATATATGTTGAATGCAATGGCTATTGATTTTGATTCAGTCCTGTCTGTCCAGGACGAGGCTATCAAATTGTGTTTCTCAAGCTAGAGACTGCTAGACTGAAGACATTTCTGGAACTTTCTTCCCAAGAAATCTATCCAAAAGAGTTTCAGGATCTCTATGCCAACGTAATTATCTCTAATGATGGAAATATCACTACCACCGTAAACAATCAGTTGATGATGATCGACGAAGACTCCTTAAGCAAAATCTTTCTGCTGCCAACTAATGGACTTGCAAATGTTTCTGAGGTGAAAACTTCTGATGTTGAAGAAATGCAAACTCTCCTACTACTGATGGACGGAAAATCAAGGTTTTCGATCCCAAGAAAGAACTCAAGCCAGAAATCCAGTTACTGGCTGACATGGTGGCCAAAGGGCTACTCGCCAAAGCAGAGTCTTTTGCCGTTCTCACATTGGAGAAATTTCAAGTCATGACTGCTATCATGGCTGGAAAAAGACTGAATTGGAAATGCATCATCTTCAACCTTCTGAAAAACATGTTTCAGTCATCGAAACAGTCCAAGGGATTTTTAGTGCCACTCAGCTATTTGCTGAAGAACATAGGTTTGGTGGGTGACTTATCTGAGTGGTCATCCAAATTCAAGATTTTTAATGCAATGAGTGTTCAGTTGCCAAAGGTCAAGCTGGACATGTCACCTGAGCAGTTTATCATGGTAAAAAAGAAAATTGGGACACAGTAGGCTCCCAAGTCAGTCAAGAAAGCCAAAAAGACAATAAAAAGGAAACTGATTGTCACTGAGACTGATTCTGAGAAAACTCCTTCTCCCAAAATCCAGAATAAACCAAGAACTCTCAAGACCAAACCGGCAGCTGTTCTGCGCACTATCCCATCTGATCGGTTGAAACTGACTGGAGCTGGACAGCCTATCAGCACCATACCTCTAAGAGCAGTTTCAATTGAGTCTTCAATTGAGGGTCAGTTACCTCCACCAATTGAGCCATCCGAGAAGATTATCACCAAGTCTGGTGATAAGCAAAAATCAGCAGGAGTCCAATCTCCTATGATCTCTATCAATGCTCCAACTTTTCTCCCATTTGTTAGACCAAAAGGAGTGGTCGTCAGGGAGCGAGTCAAAGCTGCTGCATCAAGACTGAGTATTCCTCGTGTTCTGACTGACTCAAAGGGAAAGGGCAAGATGACTGAAGAGCCCAGACCAACAAATTCAATTCAAACTCACATTGACATGATTTGGAACGAGGTCAATGAGTTTGCTGAATCAAAGCTGAAAACTTACATTGAGTGGGTCAAATTTCGAACTGAATTTTTTGCAAAGCAGTTGCAGAAGAAAGCAGTTCTGAAAAAATTTATTGCTTTGTAAACTGTAGTTCTGCAGGTGGTCAAAGCTGCTTCAATTGTTCAAGCACTGAAAGGGAAGTCATATTTCTTCGATCTGGTGTGGGTCAAGAAGCTTGCACAACTGATCTCTAAGCTACGCCAAAAATATTATCCAACCAACCCTACCGCTTTCAATGACAAAGCAGTGCATGATCGGATTGGATACAGATCTTCAATCACTGCAGATGAAGATAAAGAGTTGGGAAATAGATCAAGAGTTGATTATTCTAGCAAATGCTCAGAGTCCTTCATCTGAAGAGCAAGCTGAACAATAAGTCCAAGATCAAGAGCCATCCCAGGAACCAGATGCTGAATTTTCTGAGCAAGCAACAGCTTCTTCTTCTATGGATGCGCAACTGTCAACTTCTGTTCTTCCATCTTCAACTACACCACTTCAACTCTACACTGATGCTGAATTATCATTGGCAAACATCGATGAAGTTATTAAATCAGTTGCCTTTGATATTCAGCAGACTACTACAGAAGCAGTTGAAGAGCTACCAACTGAAGAACTAGGCCTCAAAGGCTACTTTTCAACCTATTGAAGAGCCAGTTCAGTTGACTGCCATGACTGAACAGACAGTTTTAACAGAAACTGAAAACAGGCAGTTCAGTCATCTGCCATGAGTGAACAAACAATAAATGAAGAGGTGCTAGCTGAAGAGACAACCACAGTTTCAATTGTTCAAACAAATGAAGAACATTTTTCTGATTCAGCTGAGCAACCAACTGAAGAACCAGCTACTATTTTTGCTAATCAACCATCTATAGAACTTTCAAGCCCCACTACTGTTCCGAATCTATCTTCTTCTCCACAGTTTCAACATGAAGCTATACCAGAGGATACTTCAGAATGGTCAATTTTGGAAATGAAACAACTGACAGGGCATTGGTGATTTTAATCAAGAAAATCGGAAGCAGGAATCCAAAAGCTTCTAGAGATATGTCTCATGGTATATCAATAGAAACTGAATCTATGTTTGAAGAAAATTCAGGCTATTCTGACCAACCTTGTTGGTAGTCATGACTTCCATTTCTGATATCAAGTCAACCAATTTTTGCACACGATGAAGTTTGACTCTATAAAGGAGAATACTATGGGAAGACTACAGCAAATCGAAAAGGATGTATCTTCTCTATTTTTTCAAATGGAAGAACTTCGAAAATACATAATGTCAGCTGAAGCGCATTTCCATACTTAAGCCTTGTTCTCAAGACGTCTTGATTTCTTCGAAAACACTGTCTTGAAAAGAAAGGATTTGATGCAAGATATCTTGTTGAATGCAATATCAAACCTTTCCTCAGAAGTCCATATGATATCCAAAAATGTTTAGGAGTTTGACAAAAAGGGGAAGAAGAAGGAAAAGATAAGTCGAAGCAATCTTCAAAGTTGATAAAAAAAGAAATAGAAAAGTATTTTTTTGGCAGATTTTCGAAGATTATTCAGTTAAAAAATTCTTTATTCTTTTACTCTTTGTACGAATCTGTACATTGAAAAAGTTATTTTATCTACAATGAGTTCAGTTGATCAGTTTATATTTTCTAAGTTTTGTCAAACACCAAAAAGGGGGAAATTGTTGGAAACTGAATTTCGGATGTTTGACAAACTGAGCGTTTAATAGATTGAACTAACTGATTAAGAAGACTGATAGAAACTGATCTAAAATACGCAATCTATCGATTGCCAGTAACTGAAGAATAATACGCAAGTTTTCAAAGGAAACTAAACTAGAAACTGAACTGCGCAGACAACTAACTGATCAGTTGGAATAAACTGTGATACTTGTTTTTGAAAAAGATCAGTTGTGCTAAATTATTTCAGTTCTATTGAGTACAGTAAACAAATTTTAACTAAGAGTTTCAGTTTGGCATTGTTAAGTCCAAAACTGAAGTAGGTCTGTACAACTCTTTGTATCGATCAAAGTATTTTAGTGAATATCATATCCTTGTGATAGAGGTGACGTAGGAGTGTTTGAAATCTCCAACATCCATAAAATCTTGTGTCATCTTATTTCAGTTTTTATTTATCTATCAATCAGGTTATTTCTGCACTTTTATTGTTAATGATTGATATTGACCTGCAAGATTCCCGAGTATCTGTTTATCACTAAACTGACTCATCAGTCGAAAAGGTTGTGAAAAGTGTTAGTTTTTATTCAACCCCCTTCTAAACACTCTTTCACCCTTAACCGATCCTATCACCATTATTATGAATGAAACACTTACAACCAAAGATGCAGAAGTATCAAACTTCTGGCTGCTTGCCTGTCCAGATTTCATATGGAGTTTTTTCATGACTCTTATTGGTCATAGACCGGTTCTGAGTGTAGTAGGTTGTATTGATAGCCTCCGCCCAAAATTGTTGTGAGATACCGGATTCTGCCAGCATGGTCCTAGCTGCTTCATTCTCTCAGCTACTCCATTTTGTTAAGGTGATCTAGCAGTTGAAAACTCATGTTTTATGCCATGATCTTCGAGATAAGATTATAGGAATTGGTTCAGAAATTCAGTTCCCCTATCACTTCTGATCCTATCTACTACTAAAGTTTTCTCATTTTGATGTCTTTTGAAGAGCTTGATTAGTTAAACCGCGGTTTGATCTTTGGAGCTTAAAATTATTGCCCATGTGAATCTGGAGAAGTCATCAATTACAACAATGGTATATTTCTTTCCCCCCAAAGCTCATTACCGGCATAGGTCCAAACAAGTCCATGTGAAGAAGTTCCAGATATCTAACTGATGAGTTTCTTCCTTTGTTCTTGAAAGTTGAACTGAACTTATTTGCCTAGCTCACAACCATTGCAGATTTTATCTTTGGCAAAATCAATGTTAGGCAATCCAGATTCTAGTTTAAGAATGCTAATGGTAGCAATGGATTTGAAATTAAGATGATTAAGTCGTTTATACCAGAGCCAATTTTTATTACCATTTAAGGCAATGAAAAAAGTGGGCACCTTTAGACAGTCATTATTTCATTTTACCTTATATGTATTTTGCTCTCTATAACCGTTTAGCACCGAGTTACCTGCAGTAGTTTTAACAGAGCATATATGTTCGTGAAATTCAACGAAGTAGCCGTTGTCACGTAGTTGACTTATGCTAATCAAGTTATAACATAAATTTTCTACCAGAAGTACATCTTTGATGATGATCTTGCCATGTATAATTTTACCTTTTCCCACAGCTTTACCTCTAGAGTTATAACCAAAACTGATGGTTGGTCCTCTGTAGTTGACAATTTCTGATAAAAGACTTTTATTCCCGATCGTGTGTCTTGAACAACCGCTATCCAGGAACCAGATTGACTCTTCCAATTTCTTTTTATTTAGTGCCTGAAATTATGAAAATGAGATATTGTTACCCTTTCCTATTTGGGTCTTCAGCTGATTAGACCCCACATTTGGATTAACCTAAAGGACTTTCCATGGTGTGTCCCAAGGTGAGTGTGGTTAAGTGCATAATCAGGTGGTGTATGCAGTGTTCTTTCTTTTTCAGTATGTTGTCTTTGCGATCTTTCATTGTCAATCACTCTGTACCTCTTTTGAATAGGTCGGTTATTGTGGTAGCGGTTAGGTCTTGCTTTTGAGTGATATCCGGTTGAACTTGGCTTTCTGTGGGACCAATATGAACCATTGTGAACGGTTGGATTTGGCCTACGTCTGAGCCATGATAGGTTGGAATTAGCACTCTTAACTTCGACATATCCTAAACCACATCGCTTTCCATTGTTCTCAAGATTTACATTCTGAATGCTTTGGACTTCAGGCTTGTCATGTTCATATACCGTATTAGATCTGATAAATTTAATTGATTTTAAAATTCTTTTTTCTAGTGACGGTTGAGTTGATGCTTCTGAAGAACTGCATTCATTGATACTGTCTTCGGCTGGTTTTTGCATCTCATGCATCTTATTAAGCAAGGCAGAGGACTTGTTCCATGAATTGACTATATTTATCAACCATTTGTTCTCTTTTAATTTAACATGGAACAGTCTACACAAATCATCATTCTCAGCAGCTAGCAGACACTTTCAAAGCGTCGACCTTCTTTTGCTGCGAGCATCTCGAGAGAGTCAACTTGTTGTTTAGGTCCTGTTTTTCTGTTTCGGCATCGTCGAATTTTTGTGATAGTCCTTTAAACTCATTTACCATATCGTGCAGTGCAGTGACCAGATCTTCTCGAGTGAATTCAATAGAGTAAAATTTAAATACCATTTCATCTGAAAGTTCTGAATCTTCATTGGCCATGAGACATTTTACCGTCTCATCTTCACTTTCACTTGTAGATTCTTCATAGAGGGATTTTTCTGAGTCTGATTCATCCCATTTGCTTTTGTCTTCTTCTGCTGCTAGAACTCGTTGACTCTTCTTTTTGGTGAATTTTCTATTATCTTTAGACAGTCTCTTGTCAACCGGCCTCTTTTCATCTTTTCTTGGCCTATTGCATTCTGCAATAAAATGCCCCATTTTCCCATAGTTAAAGCAAGCTTGACCATCATCAGTATGGTCCTTTTTGAAGTAGGGTTTATTAGTCTGGGATTGACTCTTACACATGAATTTACCGAAATTTTCAACAAATAGGGACATGGCTTCATTGCTTAGTTGCTCTCCCAATTTCTTACTAGTGAACTCTTCGATCGGAAGAGTCCCCATGGTAGCTGCCAATGTCTTTGTTTGTTGGGACGTGGATGGTTCCTCTTCAGTTCGTATCCCAAGTTCGAACTCATGTGCTTTAAGATCAGCGAAAAGATCATGGAGTTCTAGTTTGTTCATTTCCTTTGACTCTCGCATCGCTATAGTTTTTACGTCCCATTCTCTGGGAAGAGCTCGCATAAACTTTAGGGCAATTTCTCGATTGGAATATTCTTTTCCCAAGGAAATGACTTCAAAGATAATACTTTTGAACCGTTCGTCAAATTATGCAAGAGTTTCTCCCAGCTTCATTTTTGCATTATCGAACTTCTGGATAGCAACAGTCAACTTATTTTATTTAGTCTGATCGTTACCCTCACACAGTTGTGTGAGTTTTTCCCAGATTTCTTTTGCTGTAGTGCAGGTCTTGATTTTGGCAAACATAATTTTGTCCATGTTCTTATAAAGGATATCTTTTGCCACATTATCGAGATTCGTCTTCTTTTTGTCCTCAACTGTCCATTCAGAACGATGTTTTTCCACCACTTGGGGAGCACCTTCAGTGCTGATTGTAGCTGTATTTACTTTTAAGATCTTCATTGGCCCGTCAGTGATGACGTACCAGATATCTTCATCCTAAGCTGCTACATGAGCCTGCATATGAATTTTCCAATCATCATAATCTTCCTTTGAAAACATAGAGATTTTTTTGAAAGATGCCATGAGTATATTTTGGGTATCGATGTTTGAGAAGATCCTGCTCTGATACCACATGTTGGAATCAAGAAAGAGTTTAGAGGGGGGTGGGGGTGAATGAACTCTTTCAAATTTTTCTTTCTAAAACTAGTTTTCAACCGTTTTGAAACGGTTGAAAATTCTTCTCAAACTCGTTAGAAATATGAACCACTGTAGAGTGCGGAAAAATGGTTCAAGGTTTATAATGATAGCTAAAAACTTGTTGGCAAACTTATCAACAAATATAATGAAAGAAAATTATTGCAGAAAGTAAAGACACAAGGTTTTTATGGATGTTCGGAGATGAAAACTCATACGTAATCTCTTCTTCATCTTTAGGAAGGATTCCACTAAAAGACTTTGGCTTTACAAATTTTTTTTGTAACAGACCACTCCAATCAAGACTTATCACACTGCCTGTCTTAGAACTCTTAGTGATCACTTTACGATTCTGGATATTGAGAACACTTGGTTCACTAGACAACACTACTTAAACAAATAACCAAAAGGTTACTGATATAAGTAAACAAATTGATTTTTCGTAGCACGAAGATGATCCTTGAATGATCATATGTCTTTCTATTCAGTGCGTGCTTATGAGCGATGAAGTGTGTAGACTTTTAGGTGCGCTCTAAATCTTTGAAGTATGCAAGATTGTGATGATTTCACTGTTGTGAGTTTTGTAATAATCTCTATGTTCTTTCACACTTCCTTCTCTGTTAACATATACGATCATTCCAATGCTCAACTGTGTCACTATCAGCTGCAAATACATTTAATGTTCTTCAGATATGCATAAAATGTTCTCTTTGCTAATATTTCCTTGAGTCCCGTTCTCTGAAGAGTTTCTACATAGTTACCGTTTGTGGTAACTGCTTTTGTCCTTAGACCTTTGTAAGATAAATGATCTTTCTTTTCTGGGATAGTGATATAAATGCATATAATTATCGGGACGGAGGTAGGGACAAGTTAACTTTGAAGCGGTGCAAACTATTGAATGTCTTGAACTAGTCAGAGAATGTCTTACATTAAGTGGGTAATAAATAACCTTCTTTAATGATGTCTCTGAATCAGCCAGTTGAGAAGTTCATCTTCTTTTTACTTTAAGCGGTTGAATTATCAGCGGTCTGAAATTCAAGCGGTCAGACTTCTTTCGAATATTTTTTGTTTAAGCGGTTAAACTCTTTTTGCTGTAGCTGGTAGTGAAGCAGTTCGGTTGCTGGGCTGAGCGGTTGAACTGATACCTGTTACATATAAAATATGCAGTTGTTTCTTGAAATAGTGAAGTGCTATCTTGATTTTGTCGATCACCAAAACTTTTGGGTAATAATAATTTCTTAACAATACTCTTGTTAAACAAGAACAAGCTTATTCTATGAAAGAAGTAAAAAATCTTTTACAGAAAATTATGGTAACCAAAGTCCAGTTACTATTCAAGATCTAATTAAAGATATTAATAATCTTAAAGAATAAATAAAAATTTTGAAACAAAATAATACTACTTTAAATTATCGTATTTCAATTATTGAAAATAACAAAGAAGATTTAGTTTTTGAAGGTTTTGATATTTTATTTCCTGATCCTAATAAAAAAAATTTATCCATTTTAAGTATGATTATATATCAGAAATGGTATACTAATATTTCTTTATGAATTGATAATTCTTATAAGAAAAATTTTATTGGTATTATTGATAGTGGTGTAAATTTAAATGTTATACATGAATGATTAATTCCTACTAAATATTTTCATAAAACTACTCATTCTCTTTCTTATGCTGGAGGAGAACCTTTAGAGATAAATTATAAATTATCAAAAACATATATTTAAAAAATAAAAATTGTATTTTAACCAGTTTTTTATTAGCAAAACACATTTCTAGTCAATTTATACTTGGACTTCTTTTTATTTATCAAATTTATCCTTTAACTTTTGTTAACGAAACAGTATTATAGTAATCTTTCAAGGTAATCCTATTTCTTTTCAGTTTATAACAAAACCTGTTCATAGAATCTTAAATGAATTGCAAGAAAATATTGATAGAAAACTTTTTAGATTAATTATTTAAAAGAAGAAGTAAAACTTTAAACATAGATGATAAATTACAAGATCTAAAATTTCAGTAAAAGATTAAATTTATTTATAATAAATTTTCATTACAAATATGTAATGATCTTCCAAATGCTTTTTGTAATAGAAAGAAACATATTATTTGAAACATCCACCATTCGTTTCTCTTTAAAATATAATAGAATTTTTTTTCCAAAAACCATTCGGCTGAATTACTCCAAATATTTAGATATAAATATTTTTCACCATTTAAAAATAAACCAACCAACCTAGTATTTGAAAATCCAAAAGAAAGTAATTCAAAGAATAAAGTCTTGAAACGTCAATCAACCTAAACTAACAGTATTTCAAAAAATAAACTTAAATCTAACATCGTCTCAAAAACCTCTCAAAAGCATCATAAGTCATAAAATTTTTAAAGTAGCTTAAATCTTAAACTTATTTTAATTGCGGAAAACTAGCGACGGTTCTCGGGTTGTGTGCACCTTCAGTCCAGCAAGATCAACCATCAAGACCTCCATTATTATCCAGCTCATGCTCACCTGCATCGATCACACCTAGTGAATCTATTGACTCAGCAAACCTTAACCATTATAGCAAGTAATACATATACATTTATAAGCCATGGTGAAAATACTTTTAATAAAATAGTTTTTCATGAACATAAACTTTAACATTTTCCTTTCAATATATCATATTATATTTTCTTTTATCATATACGTATATGTTGCCCTTTTTATTGAATTCAGATCCTCAATTGTGACTTTCGTATTAGCTGTAGATCGATGAATCCATCTATGTATTACCACGGTACCGGGCGGCGGGGAAATCAGCGAAAATCTCAGCCGTCAAACTGAGCCGTAGGCCTTAAATATCATCGTACCATCATGTTAATCCCAATCTATTCCCCTCAACTTTTCATATTTCTATCACTTATAAAAATCCATGCACGTATAAATCATTTTTCTTTTAAACCAAGCATGCAACATGTCTTTTAGCATTAACGCTTCATCATAAAATTCCATAAACTATTTAAAATAAACATTTTAACATTTATTACAGCATTCAAGGCACTGCTAGGACGTCTAATATTTTTCAGGTGTAAAATGATCGTTTTGCCCCTAACACTCTAACTTTCCCAATTTATTCATAGGCCTTAAAACGACGACCAAAATAATTCCAACCTTAGCATAACACCTTAACTATGCCCATAAATATTTCTTAGACATAAACTTAAGCTTCTCGACTATTTTCTCAATTTTTAAACTTAACATACATCCCGATTTTGACTCGTATGGACTCGAAACTTAACTAAACTTTACCAAACATGAACCATAGCTTCTTAATGCCTAAAAAAACCTTGTTCATCCCAAATTAATCCACCTAAAATCCTCTGAATTCGCCATGCAAGCCTACTGAATTTCTGCCCTTTATGTTCGAAAACCCTAGTCTAACTTGCCACGCATCCTTTCGCTCCTAGGCCCCAACCATCGTGACCAGCCACTAAACATCAATCCTAGGACCATGACCGTGCTCTATACAAGCTACTGTACCAGATCTAACGAGCTATACCCTTGCAGCCCTCAAACCCGTTGCTTAGGAGTCTCACGCTTCCAATCCTCATGCCGAAGCCCTCCAACTTCGACCCATCCTTCATGCAACCACCCTAGAACCATCCTACCATCCCCTTAGGTCTCCTAGACGAGACCCTACAATAGCTAGGAGTCGTGCCCCTCTAGGAAAACCTAGACGAACCCAAGTCCACCCAAAAATACAATTTTCGTTCAACCTAGTTTCCCTCTTTGTTTAGCCTTCAAACATGCTCCTTAGGGTGCTTAAACATGTGGAAAAACGTCCCTTCAAGTTCCTCTACCATGGCAGCCCCTTTGTGCATCATTGGGAAGAGTTTTTTTAAAAAAAACTCTAGTTTTATGCATATATTGCCATAAAAACGAAAATAAAAGTGGTGCATCAAATTCCTCATGCAAAAATAATTAAATATACATAATATGGTGTGAAATATGTTTGAAAGAAGATTAAGGCATACGAAAAACAACTTGTGATACGAGAGACGTTGCCAGAGAGACGGGGGAGAAGCTTGATGAATTCCCTTTAAAATCACATAAAAGGCCTTTGAAATTTGTGTGTGGTCGTGTGTGTGCTGGTGGAGAAAGAGTCCTTGTGTTCTATCATATGAGGCGTAAGTTATGGGGTTTTTGGGTGAGGTTTATTAGCTTTTTATTCTAGTTAAAACACATGGTGCAAGTTTAAGCCCATTAGCCAAGTATAATAGGCCCATTAAGCCCATTAGTTATTATTTAAAATATTTTGTAGGAAAGTTTGTGAAAATATTATCCGAGTTCTCGAAAAGTTCATATTTTCGTCGAAAATCGAAATACCGTTTAAAAATACGACTCAGCGTGTATAAACACCTCAAAACACCTCATTTTCAAAAATTTCAATTAAAATACACCACACATTAAACAATTAAAAATAATTACTAATAAAAATATTTTATTTTATATGGTCCCTGGTCTCCGTTCCTTGATCACGTCTCGAATAATCTTTAAAACACAGTTTTATGCGTTCTAACAGAAATTCCTATTTTAAACATGTAATCATACACATCGTAATTAATTCATGCCATTAATTCTATTTAATTAGTCACTTTTTATTTTCCCTAGATTTGCATGTAGTTGTGTTACGTTGTCGTATTTTTGGACCTTACAATTTTTTCCTCCCTTAAATGACATTTCGTCCTTGAAATTAAAACTTACCGAATAACTCTGGGTAGCGACTCCTCATGTCCCCCTCAGTTTCCCAAGTAGCCTCTGCCTCCGAGTGATTAAGCCACGTGACTTTGACCATTTGAATAACCTTGTTTCGGAATCTTCTTTCTTTCCTATCCAGATTTTGTATATGTCTTTCATCGCATGACATATTCAGAGTCAACTCCAGAGGTTTGTAATTTAGTACATGTGAAGGGTTCGGCATGTACTTTCGCAGCATCGAGATATGGAACACATTGTGTACTCCAGCTAGCATTGGTGGCAACGCCACAATATAGGCTAATGTTCCAATCTTCTTCAAAATCTTAAATGGTCCTATGAACCTCGAACTATGTTGGCCTTTCTTGCCAAATCTCATAACACCCTTCATAGATTCTATTTTTACAAATACGTAGTCGTCTATGGCAAACTCTAGCTTTTTTGGTCGTTTGTCGGCGTAGCTCTTTTGTCGGCTTTGTGCAGTCTTCATCCTATCTCGGATTTTGAATAATAGCTCCGCTGTTTGCTTGATCAAGTTCGGACCAAATTCTCCTATTTCACGAACCTCGTTCCAATGTATAGGTGATCTACACTTCTTTCCATATAGTGTCTCTTAAGGAGCCATTCCTATAGATGATTGGTAACTATTGTTATAGGTGAACTCCACCAGAGGTAAATTCAGTTCCCAAATTCATTGGAAATCAATCACACAGGCTCGGAGTAGATCTTCCAAAATTTGAATCACTCTTTTAGAATGACAATCGGTTTGAGGATGGAATGACGTACTGAATAACAACTTTGTCTCCATCGCTGCATGCAGGCTCTTCCAGAAGGACGATGTGAACCTCGGATCTCGGTCAGAAACGATAGACACTGGAATCACATGCAGTCGGACTATCTCTCGAATATACATCTCTGCATACTGTGTCCTGGTGAATGTCGTCTTGATAGGTAAAAACTGCACTGATTTCGTAAGACGATCAATTATCACCCAAATGACATTGTATCCCTTGATAGTCCTTGACAGTCCCACAACAAAATCCATAATAATATTTTCCCATTTTCACTAGGGAATAAGAAGTGGTTTAAACTTTCTGGCTGACCTTTGATGCTCAGTCTTAACTTGCTGGCATGTCAAACACTCAGACACAAAACGCAAGATGTCTCGTTTCATGCCCGATCACAAATACAACAACTGTAGATCCTTGTACATCTTCGTGCTTCTAGGATGAATGGAGTACGTGGTATTGCGAGCTTCCTTCATAATAACCTCTCATAGTGAATCGCCACTAGGAAATCATAGTCGATCTCGATATCGAACTATGCCATCCTCTTCAGAATACAGCTTCCGACCCTTAGCTTCATCTCTCACTCTCCATTTTTGTAATTGCTCATCAGAAGACTGACATTCTCGAATTCTATCCCTTGGAGTCGACTGAACTGTCATAGTAACAAGATTGAGGGCCTCGTCCCTAGCATACACTGCAAGCTTGAATCGTTGAATCTCGGACTACAATGGTCTTTGAAGTGATAATTGAGTAATGACTACTGTCTTTCGACTCAATGTATTCTCTAATACATTAGCTTTTCCCGGATGATAGCTAATATCGCAGTCGTAGTCCTTTATCCAACTCTAACCATCTTCGTTGCCTCAATTTCAACTTTTTTTGGCTGAAAAAGTACTTCAAACTCTTATGGTCGGTGAAAATCTTGCACTTATCCCCATATAAGTAATATATCCAAATTTTCAATGCAAACACTACTCCTATAAGTTCTAGGTCGTGTGTCGGGTAATTCTTCTCATGAACTTTTAACTGTCTAGACGCATAAGCTATAACTCGGTCGTTTTGCATCATGACTGCGCCCAAACATAGTTTCGAAGCGTCCTATAAAAAACATATTCTTTGTTGGAACATTTAATGTTCGCAATCTTGATTTCGATATTAACAAAACTTGTTATTGTGTTTCTTGAAAGGGGATCGGTTTTAGGTGTTATAAAGCGCAACGGAAGTTCAAAATTTATTTTCTAGCAAGAAAACCGAACACCTCATGTACTAGGATGTGTAGTAAATACAAAACACAAAATATGACATTCATAGTGTGTTTAGAAATATACCTATCAATCACAATGGATTGATGATGGCTCCAACTTAGTTTTAAAAACTAAGCTCTTGAAAGGGATGACCCAGTCTACGAGCTTTCCAATGAGCACTCCTTGCTCAAAATCAAGCTCACCCCTTGCAAGCTAGAACCACCTTACAGTTGCACTAGAAAATGTAAGGCATTTTCTTTGAGAAGTATATGAATTCCTCAACAACTTGAAGAACAAAATTTTGGGAGAGTTTTTACTTGCAAATTTCGGCCAAAGTGTGTGTGAGGAGTGAAGGGATTGCTTTTCTTGGTGTTTGAAAAAGTAGAGACAACCTTTTGCATGCCATGCAATTTTTTAATAAAAGTATTCCCCAACCCTTCACCTCCCATGCATGCTTTTGACTTGGGCTTGTAACAATTACAAGGCCCATGGACTTTTATTTAAATGACCCAAACATATTTGAGTCCATTTAAAGTTTACTTGAGTTTACTCAAGCCCACTAGTTTAATAATTATTTCTAATTGGGCTTTACAAGGCTCAATGTAATTTAATTAATCCAACATTTGAATTAATTTAATTATTTGTACTCTACTAGGTCCACTAGTGTTTAATTAATTCAACACTTGAGTTAATTTAGTTTAGTCCATAATAATGTTTATGAAAATCACAATTTTCAAATACATTATTTCTTTGGCCAACTTTTAATTTAGGAACACGTTCCTCAAATTAAAAGTTACATTCTCCTTATAGAAGTCATACTTCTATTTTATTTACGCTATAAACTCTTTTATAAGCCGTTCAACACATTGAACTATTTTACTTCTCAACGGGATCTAGAAAGCTAGCACTTGTGTGGCCTTCAATGGTTCATTGATACAACTAGCCGTGGGTTCACATCTCCATGTGATTCGGACTAAACATGTCCTTATTCGAGCATACCCCAATTGCTCCATTCTTAATTATCAACTCCTTGATAACAAGAACGTCAGAACTCAAGTCTGATAGTACCCAACCAATCATGTTAAACGCCTAGCAGCATCGCTTACATGATTCCCTAGGTATCAAATGATAGTGCCTGCAAGAACCATTCTATTATGGTTAGCGTACAGTACGGTCCCTTCAACTTATATATCCCGACCGATTCGACAACCATTGGTATATCGAGAGTTGTCAATGAATCGATACTATGTGTCATGTCGTAGTTGCATCGATGGTGTAATCTATGAAACCCCTTTCATAATTACCACCATACTCTGATCAGAGAATTCAAACTACATACACATGATATCACATAGGATATCCATACCCGAAGGTAAGCGGTGAATCCCCGTCTACAATGCATCGACTCCTATATGTTTCGACAAAACACCCAACCTTGCCACCTGATGACCCCATGAGAGTCGGTAAACAAGTCAAATTGTAATGCTAGCACATAGAGTTTCAATGTTGTCCTGGGTCATAAGAACTAATGGTGTACAACCATAAACTAGGACGTTTCCACTCGATAAGTGAGAACCACTTGGAAAGTTCTTTATGGAGGGTTGTTCATTGCACTCTACAAGGAGCACCTATCTGCATGTTCGGACATCACAATGTCCCCTACCAATGAAACATGGTACTCACATCGCAGATACTAGTCTCGAACTCGAGCGGCCTATATCCTTCTTAGCGGCGGTTGAATCGACTAGGAACTGTTTAGTAATATACAGTATTACAAATATGAGTTTCAAGATACTCATCATAAGAGCATCTCATATTCTTTCTACTATTTGCATATTCAAGGACTTTAACTATGCAACTAGCATGGGTATACAGATAAAGAAGTGCCAAAAACAATAATTTCAAATATTATTAAAATAAAGATTGTTTATACATAGAGTTTAAACATGAACCCTCGGCCAAAACTTGGCTCGACGGGAACCTACTCTAACAATCTCCCACTTGCACTAGAGCCAACTACCCATATGCTTCAAACCCATCGATTCGCGATGCTTCTCGAATAATGGTCCAGGTTAAGGCTTAATTAGTGGATCAACAACATTATCTGCGGAGCCGACTTTGTCAATCGAGACATCTCCTCTTTCCACGATCTCTCGGAGAATGTGGTACTTTCTCAATACGTGTTTGGACTTATGATGAGACCTTGGCTCCTTTGCTTGAGCAATGGCTCCCGTGTTGTCACAAAACAGCGGGACAGAAGCAACTCCATTAGGAATGACGCCCAACTCTTGGACGAAATTCCTTATCCAAACAGCCTCCTTTGCTGCAGCTGATGCAGCAATGTATTCTGCCTCAGTGGTGGAATCCGCTGTATTGTCTTGCTTGGAACTCTTCCAAGAGACAGCAGCACCATTGAGCATGAATATGAATCCAGAGGTTGACTTCGAGTCATCGATATCGCTTTGGAAGCTAGAGTCGGTATTGTCTTCCAATTTCAGTTCTCCACCCCCATAGACCAAGAACAATTTATTGGTCCTTCTCAAATACTTGAGGATGTCTTTCACAGCTTTCCAATGTGGAAGACCGGGGTTCGATTGATATCTACCCTACTACACTTAGTGCGAAAGCCACGTCAGGACGTGTAGATATCATCCCATACATGATGCTACCAATCGAAGATGCATACGGAATGCGTGTCATCGCCTCTATCTCTGCATCAGTCTTGGGAGACATAGACTTGGATAGGGACACGCCATGACACATTGGTAGATATCCTCTCTTGGACTCATCCATCGAGAACCTCTTCACGATGGTATCAATGTATGTGGACTGGGTGAGACCAAGAAATCTTCTTGATCTATCTCTATAGATCTGTATTCCTAATACAAAAGATGCTTCACCCAAGTCCTGCATCGAGAACTTACTTGCTAACCATATCTTAGTTGATTGGAACATTCCTACATCATTCCCAATGAGTAGAATGTCATCAACATAAAGCACCAGGAATGTCACAGCACTCCCACTGACCTTCTTATACACACAGGGTTCCTCAAGATTCTTAGTAAAACCAAACTCTTTGATTGTACTGTCAAATCTAAGGTTCCAACTCCTAGATGCCTGCTTTAGACCATAAATAGATCTTTGAAGTTTGCATACCATTTGCTCACTTCCGACGGATGTAAACCCTTCAGGTTGAGACATGTAAATCTCTTCCTTAATATCCCCATTAAGAAAGGCTGTCTTGACATCCATCTGCCATATCTCATAGTCATATCATGCAGCTATGGCTAGCAATATCCTTATGGACTTGAACATTGCAACTGGAGAAAAGGTTTCCTCAAAGTCAATCAACTCCTTGTCTTTGAGTATATCCTTTTGCTACCAATCGCGCCTTGAAGGTCAATACCTTCCCATCCGCCCCAAGTTTCCTCTTGTAAATCCATTTACACCCTATGGGAACAACTCCCTTAGGTGGATCCACGAGATTCCACACTTGGTTCAAATGCATGGAATTCATCTCAGATTCCATTGCTTCAAGCCACATGGATGAATCGGCATCAGATAACGCTTCCTTGAAGGTCCTTGGATCACATCCATGGTTAGACTCATCATGGCCCTCTTCAAGAAGCAGACCATACCTCATAGGTGGTCTCTGAGACTCTCTCGGATCTTCTAGGAGATTGTATCTCCTCTCTTGGCTCTTCGGGTGTGGGTTCTATAATTGTGGGTGTCTCTCGAACCTCTTCGAGTTCTATCATCTCCCCTTTTCTATCCAATAGAAATTTCTTTTCCAAAAACGTTGCATTCCTAGAAACAAACACCTTTGTTTCTTGGGGATGATAGAAATAATATTCAACAAAATTCCTTGGATATCCCACAAAGTAACAGAAAATGGATCGGCTGTCCAATTTATCTCCCACTACCTGCTTCACATAAGCAGGGCACCCCCATATTCTAAGATAAGAATACTTGGGAGGCTTACCCATCCATATCTCATATGGTGTCTTACCAACTGCTTTTGAATGGACATTGTTCAGCAACAGTGCCGCTGTCTCAAGCGCATATCCCCAAAAGGATGGCGGCAACTCCATGAACCCCATCATAGACCGAACCATGTCCAGCAACGTCCGGTTACGATGCTCCGAGACACCATTCAACTGTGGTGTAGTGGGCGGAGTCCACTGCGAGAGAATCCCATTCTCCCTAAGATACTCTTGGAACTCGGCACTCAAGTACTCACCACCTCGATCCGATCGAAGTGTCTTGATGTTTCGTCCCAACTGTTTCTCTACTTCACTTCAAAATTCTTTGAACCTTTCAAAGGCTTCAGACTTGTATTTCATCAAATACACATACCCATACGTCGAAAATTCATCGGTAAAGGTGATGAAGTAGGCATGTCTATGCTTAGTGGTGATGCTAAGCGGACCGCACACATCGGTATGGATCAAATCCAATAACCCTTTCGCTTCGCTCCACATGGCCTTAAAGGGAATTTTGGTCATCTTTCCTTTCAGACAGGATTCACAAGTCGTGAGAGCATTAATATCAGACATATCAAACATGCCTACTCACACTAGCTTGTTCATCCTTCTTAGGGAAATATGTCCTAATCGAGCATGCCATAATTGTGCCGAATTTAGAGTATCTTGTTTTCGCTTGTTTGTTGTTGTTATAGCTTAGGACATTCTTTAGTGGAATATCTTTTAATTTTAAGGTGTAGAGATCGTTTTCAAGTTCTCCAGTACCAATTAAACATTCATTCTTGTAAATGTTGCAAACACCTTTGCTAAATAAACAAGAAAATCCATCTTTATCAAGCATAGAAATGGAAATAATGTTTTTCACCAATTCAGGTACAAACAAAACATCTCTTAATATTAACTTAAAATCATTGTTCAAATGCAAGTATATATCTCCTACAAGCCTTGGCAGCAACCCTTGCTTCATTGCCCATCCTCAAGAAGGTCTAACCTACCCTGAGCCTTCTACTTCTTCCCATCACCTGCAAATCATTACAGAGATGTGAGCCACAGCCGGTATCCAATACCCAAGAAGTAGAGTTAATTGAAATGTTTACTTCAATATAGAACATACCATTTCCAGAACTCTTATGGGCAAGTTATTCCCTGCAGTTACGCCTCCAATGTTCAGGCTTCTTGCAGTGATGACAGATGTCAACAGTCTTGTCAGCCTTAACTGGCGTGGCTGCCACAACGGGAATCGGAGTCTGCATCTTCAAGGGCACGTTCTTCTTGGGACGTTGGAAAGAACGCTTCTTTCCCTTCCCAGGTGGACCGGTCTTCGTACCAGATGAAGAGCCCACATAAAGAACCGGCTTCTCTTTCTTGACGGTGGAATCAAAGGTCACAAGCACATTCACCAACTCCTCAAGGATCGGCTCCATCTTGTTCATATTGAAATTCACCACAAAAGGATCAAATGAGCTAGGTAGTGACAACAACAACACGTCGGTGGTTAGATTCGAAGGCAACATCAAATCCATGCCAACGAGCTTGTTCACGAGCCTAATCATCTTTAGGCCATGCTCATGGACCGAGGCCCCATCTCGCATGCGCAAACTGATCAGCTCCTTGACGGTAGCATGCCTCAGAGGTCGAGTCTGCTCACCAAAGAGCTCCTTGAGATGCAAATGAATGTCAGCAGCATTCTTTTCATCCTCAAAACGCCTCTGCAGCTCATCATTCATAGAAGCCTGCATATAACACCTGGCTTTCAAGTCATGGTCACACCAATCCTTGTAAGTCTGCAATTCCTCAGGAGTGCAGTCAGTCGGAGCCTCAACAGGGGGCGACTCAGTCAGTGTATATGCAATCCTTTTCGAATTGAAGACGATCTTTAGGTTTCTTAGCCAAGTGAGGTAATTAGGTCTGGTTAAAACGTGTTATTCGAGTATAGCAGATAACGGATTGCGAATCGAAGACATTGTCAAATTTGTACTGAAAAGTAAAACAGATAAAGGTTAATGACTATTTTAAAATATTTAATAAGATATAAAGTATGGAATTTTACTTTATAAATTTTTCGCTCCCACTGTTTTGACATTTTCACTACCCTCTAGTGAAAACGAGAAACTCCTTTCCTCAGTAGGTACGCCCTCCAATTAGCGAATTATGATCCCGAATAATATCAGCCAATCACAATTCCTAAAAGGTAGTTTCCAATTGCATCTCCATGCAACCCTCTACGTAAAATTTTGTCTCACGTTTGATTAGTACCCAATAATATGACGTCGTTCATCTTTACGTGTCAAGCCTTACCCATCGATGTTGAACCTTAATGGACGGTCGCCATGAGTTCCCCCAATAATATGAGCCGAAATCATGGGAGTTCCACGTAGTTCACATCACTATGTCAATGGATGTCACAGCTTTCCGGCACCCAGGGCCCCCCCAATAATATGAGCCGAGCCCCGAGCACGGGTAACGTTCATCATGCACCTATTGTCGATGGAAGACATGGAAATTATAAACAAATTTATATTTCCCCTTTTCGGGCTTGATATTAATTTTGAATCTTATTCAAATGAGGGTTTTTATTTTGAAAGGTCTCATCATTAATTTTATTTAAAAAAAACTCACCATGTTTGATCGTATGTTTGTCGGATTCATGCAACTTTGTTATTATCATAATAATAACGCACATACTCATTATTTATAACATATCATGCATATATTATAAATAGTAAACAAAACAAGGATGATCAATTGCCCCAATACTAATGGCCCGTGTGAGCTAAACACGGGCCTAGGTCCAATCCTAGGGAAATGCAAGGGATGCAAATGCAACTATTACATATGCTTCAAATATTTACATGTCTTCGATCTTCATAATCACCAAGGCCACCATCTTCCAGTCTTGATCTTCCACTATACTAATATTTACAAATAAATATCCATGGCAAATAGGGATACATCTCATGGGGGGTGGGAACGGGCCATAAACCAAGCCCACTTTAAATTTGATAATTATTACAATCATTCAATACAAAATATCCTATTATACACCTAGCAAATTGGGCTTGGGCTTTTGATCATCCTTCATGCATAATATCACATATCATACACCATCAATTAATTATCACAATAATTAATTGATCCAATATTATATATCTTGATCAAATCACTAACCGCCACGATTATAAACTAAATTAACAAAGTATACAAACATCTTTGTCTACTTTCTAATTAATTTATTTATAACCGAATTTCTTGTAAATCACCATTTACTATAAATAATTAAAGTCCAACTTAAATTATTTATTTCATGAGAAAATATTTGCAACTTTTGTAAATTTAAACTTAAGGGCCCAAAAAATCATTTTTCACCAAAAACATTTTGGCCCATTTAAATTTCACAAATATGTTAGCCATCTAATGGCCCAACAACATCAAGGCCCATGACACTTTGATAATCCAAAACACTTTTGGAAACCCTAGTCGTCATCGCCGTCGCTGGAGCTCCGTAGCCGGATTTCGGCCAACAAAATTTTTTTTTTATTTTTAAAGGAGGGGTTCAAGCAGCCCCTCGGGCTGCCCTTGCTGCCCGAAATGGGCAGCCCCTCGGGCAGCAACATGCTGCCCAAAAATACGCTTTGCCTTGGCCTTGATTTTGTTGCAAAAATACATCTCATGCGGTTAGAAATCGACCTCAATATAATATTATGTATATGCTACACAAACTAGTACCCTTAGCTCTGATACCACTTGAAAGGGGATCGGTTTTGGGTGTTCTAAAGCGCAACGGAAGTTCAAAATTTATTTTTTAGCAAGAAAACAGAACACCTCATGTACTAGGATGTGTAGTAAATACAAAACACAAAATATGACATTCATAGTGTGTTTAGAAATATACCTATCAATCACAATGGATTGATGATGGCTCCAACTTAGTTTTAAAAACTAAGCTCTTGAAAGAGATGACCAAATCTACAAGCTTTCCAATGAGCACTCGTTGATCAAAATCAAGCCCACCACTTGCAAGCTAGAACCACCTTACACTTGCACTAGAAAATATAAGGCATTTTCTTTGAGAAGTATATGAATTCCTCAACAACTTGAAGAACAAAATTTTGGGAGAGTTTTTACTTGCAAATTTCGGCCAAAGTGTGTGTGAGGAGTGAAGGGATTGCTTTTCTTGGTGTTTGAAAAAGTAGAGACAACCTTTTGCATGCCATGCAATTTTTTAATAAAATTATTCCCCAACCCTTCACCTCCCAAGCATGCTTTTGACTTGGGCTTGTAACAATTACAAGGCCCATGGACTTTTATTTAAATGTCCCAAATATATTTGAGTCCATTTAAAGTTTACTTGATTTTACTCAAGCCCACTAGTTTAATAATTATTTCTAATTGGGATCTACAAGGCCCGAATGTTATTTAATTTATCCAACACTTGAATTAATTTAATTATTTGTACTCTACTAGGTCCACTAGTGTTTAATTAATTCAACACTTGAGTTAATTTAATTTAGTCCATAATAATGTTTATGAAAATCACAATTTTCAAATACATTATTTCTTTGGCCAACTTTTAATTTAGGAACACTTCCTCAAATTAAAAGTTACATTCTCCTTATAGAAGTCATACTTCTATTTTATTTACGCTTATAAACTCTTTTATAAGCCGTTCAACACATTGAACTATTTTACTTCTCAACGGGATCTAGAAAGCTAGCACTTGTATGGCCCTCAATGTTTCATTGATACAACTAGCCGTGGGTTCACATCTCCATGTGATTCGGACTAAACATGTCCTTATTCGAGCATACCCCAATTGCTCCATTCTTAATTATCAACTCCTTGATAACAAGAACGTCAGAACTCAAGTCTGATAGTACCCAACCAATCATGTTAAACGCCTAGCAGCATCGCTTACATGATTCCCTAGGTATCAAATGATAGTGCCTGCAAGAACCATTCTATTATTGTTAGCGTACAGTACGGTCCCTTCAACTTATATATCCCGACCGATTCGACAACCATTGGTATATCGAGAGTTGTCAATGAATCGATACTATGTGTCATGTCGTAGTTGCATCGATGGTGTAATCTATGAAACCCCATTCATAATTACCACCATACTCTGATCAGAGAATTCAAACTACATACACATGATATCACATAGGATATCCATACCCGAAGGTAAGAGGTGAATCCCCGACTACAATGCATCAACTCCTATATGTTTCGACAAAACAACCAACCTTGCCACCTAATGACCCCATGAGAGTCGGTAAAGAAGTCAAAGTGTAATGCTAGCACATAGAGTCACAATGTTGTCCCGGGTCATAAGGACTAATGGTGTACAACCATAAACTAGGACGTTTCCACTCGATAAGTGAGAACCACTTGGAAAGTTCTTTATGGAGGGTTGTTCAATGCACTCTACAAGGAGCACCTATCTGCATGTTCGGACATCACAATGTCCCCTACCAATGAAACATGGTACTCACATCGCAGATACTAGTCTCGAACTCGAGCGGCCTATATCCTTCTTAGCGGCGGCTGAATCGACTATGAACTGTTTAAAATATACAATATTACAAATATGAGTTTCAAGATACTCATCATATGAGCATCTCTTATTCTTTCTACTATTTCTATATTCAAGGACTTTATCTATGCAATTAGCATGGGTATACAGATAAAGAAGTGCCAAAAACAATAATTTCAAATATTATTAAAGTAAAGATTGTTTATACATAGAGTTTAAATATGAACCCTCGGCCAACACTTGGCTCAACGGGCACCTACTCTAACATTTGTAACATATTTACTTAAGTGTGAAGTTATTAAAACAAGAAACAAACTGAAACTGAATTCTGCACAAACTGAATTTCTGGCAAGTTTCAGTATTTTGATGATCTCTCAACTGAATGATTCAAGTGACAATCCGCCAACTTGACAGATCAGAAAACTCAATTTGTAACAAGTCGTATTTCACGTCAGTTGGGAAAAATTGGATGTTATCGAGGTCTAACTGATCGCTGAATTACCAAAATGATTGCACAAAAACACCAATTAGTTGGGTATGAGCAGTTGTTGTATTTTTGTCATATCTCTCAGCTCGTTTATTGAAATGAATCGATTCAGTATGCATTGGATAGAAAAGATGATCTACAAATCATTTTCAGAAGTAGAAGTCTGAATCGAAGCCTAAGATGCTGATAAAGGACGATGAAGCTACTGGTTCTGCACAAACTAAAATCAGCTAGGCTGATTTCAGCTGACCAACTGAACTGAACTGAATCAGCTACTGACCATTTGAACTGGATTAAACCAGACCAGCTAAAACTGAACTAAACCAGTTGAACTAGACCAAACTAGTTGAACTAAACCAGACCATCTAAAACTGAACCGAACCAGTTGAACTGAATCAGACCAGTTGAACTGAACCAGCTGAACTGAACCAAACCAGTTGAACTAAACCAGACCAGCTGAAACTGAACCGAACTAGCTGAACTGAACCAGACTAGTTGAACTGAACTAGTTGACCACTCGGGAAATTGTTCAGCAAGGCGAATTTGACCGTTGCAATTTCAGAAACAGTATAAAAAATTTTCAAACGGTCATATTCTTGTATCTAACATATGTATCATTGTTGGGGCCCATAAATACAACATCTTGAAGATCAAACAAGAGCTTTTGAAGAGGATTCAAAGCATGGGCAGTTAGCATGAAGAAATCAGCTAGTTTAGAGCACAAGTCCTTGTGTGAGGATACGTTTGAGATGTACACTATAAAGGATAAATTCCTCAGACACAATCGCTCACACATATACAAGCGAGTTGAACTTCAAATATTATTTGAGTGAGTCTCGCACAAAGACAATAAACTTGTGTATGTAGTCTTGCATATGAGAAATTAAACAATATGTTGATTGTGAGGTGATGCCTGCAATCTTGAGTGCTAGGAGTTTTAATTAGGAAAGAGATAAGTTCTAAGTTGAAATGGGTTTGTACACGGTGTTGTATAAATTAAATTCTTCTAGTGGATCATTCCTAAGGGGAAGAAGGGTGACGTATGAGCATTTGAATATCCGAACATCCATAAACAAATTCATGTCTATTTATTTATTGCATTTACTTATCATTTTCACCGTTTTAAAGACGCATTGTTGAAGTATTTTACGTGTTCTTCAAATACAAAAATATTGCATACCAATTTTTTGATAAAATGCTTCAACCAAAATATTTTTACTCATTCAACTTGCATATATTTTAAATGGTTTAGAAAATCTTTAATCGATTTTTACGAATGAGTATTTCGAGTGTCTTCCGCTTTGTTTGAAAACCAAACTCGATTTAATTTATCTGTGTTCAATATTTCAAGAACCGAGCTATTGTAGCTCAACGATTTTCACCTAAATCGATCATGTCACTCTCCTTGCCCCAATGGCATTGACAGAATTGACGCTGAAGTCAAGGCTCGCTTCAGCTTCTCAAAACCCTCTTGGCATTTGGTTCCCAAATAAAATTTGCATTTTTCTTCGTCAAAGCGGTCAAGGGTACCGCAATAGATGATAATACTTAAATTCACTTCTGATAGTAGCCAGCTAGACCCAAGAAACTACGGATCTCAGTTACGCTCTTTTGTACTGGCCACTCTCTGACTGCCTCGGCTTTATTTGGATCAATTTCAACTCCATCTCTAGAAATAATTTTTCCTAAGAACGCCACTCTCTCGATCCAAAACTCGCACTTGCTGAACTTAGCGTATAAATTTCTATCTTGCAACAATTGTAGAGTCGTTCTCAAGTGCTAACTATGCTCCTCTCAGTTCTTTGAGTAAATGAGAATGTCATCAATTAAGACTATGATGAATTGATCTAGATATGGCTGGAATACGTGATGCATGAGATCCATGAAAATCGTTGGTACATTGGTCAACCCAAATGACATGACCATGAACTCATAATGCTAATATCAAGTCCTAAAAGCCGTCTTATGAACATCAGACTTCTTTACCTTCATCTAATGGTATCCCGAACAAAGATCTAACTTTGAGATAATCGATGCTCCTTGTAATTGGTCAAATAAGTCTTTGATTCTAGGTAAGCAATACTTATTCTTGATGGTGACTCTATTCACCTCTCGATAATCAATGCAGAGCCGCACAAGATCATCCTTTTTCTTCACAAACAATACCGGTGTGCCCCACGGAGAACAAATAGGGAGAATAAAACCCTTGTCCAAGAATTCTTGAATTTGATCCTTCAACTCTTTCATTTCGACGGGTGTTAGACGAAAAGGTGCCTTAGAAATTTGCACAGTGCCCGACATCAACTCAATAGCAAATTCCACTTCTTGGTCCGGTGGAATGCCTGAAACGTCCTCAATAAAGGCACTAGAAAAGTCTCTGAAGACCTCAACATCCTTAGCTTCTGACTGTGGGGAATGGGTGATGACGTAACACATGCTAGATAAGCTTGGCAGCCTCGCTTAATAAGTTTCCTCGCACTGATGTTGGAGATGATGTGCGGCATTTGCTTGTTTCTCGCTGCCTCAAAGGTAAAAGATTTCCCGCTTGGTGGTCGAATAGATACTTACCTCTGCCGAAAATCTATCGAAGCTCCATTCAATGATAGCCAATGTAAGGTCTACGAAATTCGAACTACGTAACCTGACTGCATGCAATCTAATATTTTACTAAAATATGTGTTTAATTACTTTAATGCATTAAGTGCATATTTATTTCATGATTATGTGTGTTAGTTCATGGGTTTTTTTATAGTTTCATGCATTAGGGCTTTAAGTGGTATTTCGCGCTCGAACGAGGAACGCAGACCGATGATAATCAGGAAAAATGTTTTATTTAAATAATTATTTTTAATTATTTAATATATGGTGTAATTAATGTGATTTTTGAAAATGAGACTTGGTTGGGTATTTTTACTTAGCGGGTCAAATTTTTAACCGGTACGTAAATTTTAGCGAGTCAGAGAACTTTATGCGGGTTTGGTAATATTTTCAAAAACGTGCCAAAATGAAATATTTTTCGAGAGTTTTATTGGGCTTGACAGGTTTATTTTATTTCATAATGGGCCAAAAATTCCTTTTAAACTTAATTATTTTAATTAGGTACCATTATACACTAATCTTTTTATTTAAAACCTACCAACTAAACCCTTAACCTAATTCTCCCAACCACACGGCTGCCCCTACCCATTCAGCAGCAACCATTTTCAAAAACCTCCAGCAGCAAACCTTCGAATTTCTCAAGGTTTTCAAGAAAGTTCCTCCCCGTCTCTCTAGTGCTCCTCCTACGCGTAGACCTTCAAGTTTTCGAGCGTTTAAACGCAAAGACACGCCATAAATCCTTATTTTTCTCATCATTCATGCTAATATACGCTGATATGTGTGTGTTTACATGAATAGCGTTTAAATTCTTTTGTTGTATCGTTTATGCATCGTTTATCATGAAATATGCTTGTTCTTGCTTGCAACTCACGGTTTTAATGGCTTTTATGTAAGGGGCTACACCGGCTGCGTGTTTAAAGGATGAATACATTGGGAGTCATGGTGTCAAGGGGCTGGAGTCGCTAGATAGTTAAGGGTGGTGAAGGCCGAGCGCTAGTTACCTTGGTGGTTGGTTCGGGTGTGGCTAGATCAAAAGATTTGAGCTAGCCGGCGGTGCAAGTGTTGTTCCAAGCCTTGGACCAGACCCTAGTGGGTCTGATCCGTGGCCTAGGATGGCTCGAACAATGTTGGTATTGGTCTTGGAGTCGATAGAGAGAGTTGTGTTGAAGGGAGTCTCGGTTAGGGCTTGTTCGTTTTGCTCATGGGTGGTTGCACTTCACGGCGTGAATGGTGCTGAGGGCTAGGGTTATGTCTGTCCAGGAGGGTCCAGAGATGGGCTATGAAGGTTTGGCTCTCTACTCCTTGTCGGCTTGGGCTAGAGTCAAGAAATCGAGGCTAGGGTAATACTAGGGTTTCGTGGTAGGTGCGCAAAAAAATTCCAGAAACCTTCAGGCGTTGTTCGCAGGTCCTAAGGGGTATGAAACCATTGGTTTAGGGGCTTGTCATGTAGGTTTAGTCATGATTAAAGTTGTGAGAAGTTTGGTTAAGTTTCAGGTTGATTCGGGTTAAAACCGGGACCCCAGTCCAAGTTTTAAAACGAATCGTATGAGTTATGAAACGAGCTCGAGGTTATGTCTAGGAAATGTTTATAAATATGTATGGAGGTGTTTTAAGGAGTTTGGTTGGCTTCGGGTCGAAATTCTGAGGTCCAGGTATAAAATGGTCAATTAGGGTTTCCAGGAGCAAAACTGTCATTTTGCGCCTGGGTCGAGTTAAAAGTCCTGGTGGCGCCATAATCACAAAATTACACGTTTTTAATGCATATGATATCATGAACATGAACTTGTGTGGAAATATGAAAATTATGTTGCATGCTTGATTTTAAGAAAAATTTACGTATGATTTTTATAAGTGATGAATATGATGACATGTTTTGAAGGAAGAGAGTTGGTTGTGATTAATTACGATGATACAATAATACGATGAAATGTAAGTCCAAGGATCAGTGGATGGGTAATATTGTCGCTGATGTCCCCGCCGCCGGGTGCCGCGGTTATACGTTGATGGATCCATCGACTAATACGATGATACGAAAGTCACAGCTAATGAACATAATTCAAATAAAGAAAATGAATACGTATATGCTGATATGTTGATAAATGTTTTTGACATGTTTACGTTTATATTTATGTTATGTTTATGTTCACGCTTGTAAGATCATGAAGTTTATGTTAAGTATAGTACTTTTCAATGTTGCATGTTATGTATATGTAACTGTTATAACGATTTTAGTGTGTTGAGTCTTTAGACTCACTAAGTAAGAATGATGCACGCGAGCATATTGTTGAGGAGATTGGAGGCACCGAAGACTGAGTAAGCGGGGCTGGATGTAGAGCCCAAAAATCAGTACACGTAAAACCCATGCATTTATTTAATAGTTAAATTATTATTTAAGTTTAAAATGATTTATAGCGATGCATGACCTATTTAATTTGCATTATTTTAAATTAATTATGTTTATGTGATGCACGTTAAATGTTTTCTTGAGTTTCACGTTTCAGGCGATTATTCGATGCGGGATCGAGGAAAAGTGACCGACGACAATTTTGGAAATTTTAAAATGTGGTATTCTATTTTAAAGTTAAGATGGGGTATTTTAAATTATTTATTAAGTTTTTAGCATTTTTAACCTAAGTTATTTAATCAGTGATTTTAAGATTTTAAAATTTTTGAAGTTTAGCAAGTATGCATTTTAATTTAAATTAAGAAATTTTATTGAGTTAAAAGTGAGTTAACATTTTTAATTGGTTGCTAATTATTAATTAAGCAATATTTAGTCTCAATTAACACTAAACTCACACACACATACACATTTTTAACACACAACACACACACAATCACAATTCAGATTTTTATTTTCTTTGAGAGCAAGAAAAAGCTAGGGTTCTTGTCTCTAGAGCAGCCGCCCCTTCATCTAATTTCTTCCAGCAAGCTTTCGTTGATTTCGTTGCAAGAAAATCGTTCCACAGTCGTCTCGGATCAACCCTCGCTTCCTTCCCACTTCGGTATCGTCGTTTTGGTATTTCAAATCATCAAAAGTCATGTATATTTTTTTCCTGCGTCGATCTCGTCATATTATGTGTTGTGATGTTTATTATGCGTAAAAATCCATGTATGATATGCAAAATTTGAGCAGAAACTTGTTGGATTGATTTCTGAAACGTTTTTAGATCTAAAACTCAAAATTTACGGTTCATTTAAATTCTGCGATTTTTCGGTCGCTTTTCTAGAAAAACTTTCAACATATAAATCGTAGAACTTTTTGATACCTTCGATTTGATTTAAAATTCAAATTATTTGGATAAGAATTGAGTGAGTTATGATTGTTTTCGTGGAACTGCTCAAACTTCGTTTTTCTGAAAAATACGTTCTTGATGTGTTCTTGAAGTTTTATTGTTGCAAGCTTTGTTGGGGATTGACGGGTGATCGTTGCTACATTTAGGTATATCGAGAATGATGTTGGGATGATTGTCTGTGTTTCATTTTGTGTCATTAGGCTCATGGTCGAATTAGAAGTCGTAGGAATAGTTTTAGCGCCAAGTGTCGTATTCGCGGATTTGTTGCGTTGCTTATGACTAGGGATGTAAATGAACAAAACAATTGTGAGCTAAGCTCGATTCGATAAAAGCTCGTTTGAGCTCGTTTAATGAGGCTTGTTAAGATAAACGAACCATGTTCAAGCTTTACAATATTCGGCTCGTTAGGTTGTTAACATATTCGTTAGTAAATTCATATGTAATATCTTAGATGAAAAATAATAATTTTGATATTTAATTTATTGATTCACATTAATTATGAAATATATAGAAAAATCTATTAAATTTATTTATTATAATAAATTGACAAATATTAATAAGAATATTATATTTTTTTCTAAATGTATAATTTATTTTTTAATGAATATTTAAATGTACAATTCATATTTATTGAGCTCGTTTAGGTTCGATAAAAGCTTGAATAAGCTCGTGAGCCATGAATATATTCGTTAAATAAAGCTTGAGCTCGGCTCGATTATAAACAAGCCCAGCTCAAATATTCAAGAGTTCAGCTCGGCTCGACTCGATTACAACCCTACTTATGACGCGTCGTTTTGGAGACGTTGGGAAGTTTTTCGGAGTCGAGTCAGTGCCATAGTGTCCTAGGATGAGTCTCGAGGCGTTGTTCAATGTATGTGTAATCGTATTTGGAGAACTTAAGCTTCTAAGTCGCAGAGTCCAATGTACTCGGCGCCCGAGCGGTAACGTTTTACCGCCCGAGCGCCACTCTTTCTGTCCGAGGGTAGTTTCCAGAAGACCTGAGGTTTGGTTTCCACTTATTTTCAAGTTCCAATAGTGAGTTCATGTCTTTTATTTTTGGGAAATGTTCACATCATCATTTTTTAGATTGTTCGGGGTTCGATGTCATGGGTTAGTACGATGATTAAACGAGGTCAAGTCCCGAGTGATCTAGAATGTCATAAGCTATTTATGTAATTCGGTGGTGAGCGCGATTACCTACCTCTACGTTATGAAAGTTAAGTGCATGTAATCATGTTAGTATGTGCAGCAGTGGCCCCAAAAGAGATCCAACGAATCCCTCAACGCCATGTAAGTATGTTCGACGTGCAAAAGAAAATATTAGTTTTTGAGGTATGCTAAATGTCTTGTGACAAAATTATGTATGGGATTGGAATGCGGTAAAGCATGACCAGGGACCAATCCACCTCGGTAAAGCATAACCGGATTTAGATTAGGATTGAAAAGCGGTAAAGCATGACCAAGGACCAATCCACCCGTTAAAGCATGAACAGGGATCTCATGTATGTGGCAATGGATCTTCCCTGTCAGCCCAGTACTGTGATTTAGTCTGATCAGGTGTTTTATGTTTGGGTCACTTGCTTTGAAACATATATCTACGCAAAAAGATGAAGTTCATGTATGTTCAAGTATGTATGTTGCAATCATGTTTCAGAAAAGTTTCATGTTATGGCACGTCTATGTATGTATGCAAGTTCAAGCTTTTACATGTATGTTCAAGTTTCAAGTATGTACGCCCTATTTTAAAGATTGCATGTGGATTTACTACGTAGTACATTGTTATGCCCAGTTTATGCATGTTGAGTCTTTAGACTCACTAGACTTGATCAATGCAGGGGAGGATGACTTTGAGGAGACGAGAGGTGCGGACCAGTGAGCTGGCTTGGACTGAGTGGGAGCTAAACCCAAGGACCGCCCATGTTTTTAAGATTTCACGCACGACAAATTTTATTACTTTGATTTCATGTTTTGGGTTACGATGTTTAAACAAGTTTTTTTAGCAAACTTTATTCACGATCTCTTTATTGCAATTATTTTTGGATGAACAGTTTATATTTAATCGAAATTTGGGAGTTTATCTCTTATGTAAGAAATTTTTTTTTTCCCGCAAAATTTCAAGTAGTTTAAAAGTTCGGTACGTTACAATTGGTATCAGAGCCGTTTTCTCTTAAAGGGTTATGCCTACCGCTAGTTGCGAGAAGCTCACGAAGCCACACCTCAAGTCTGTAAGTTTTAAGGTTTTGAATTATTCCATTTATTTAGTATTAAGTCATGATTTTAGAATGTCCATGTTTTAAGTCCAAATTACGTGCATCTTATGCTATTGATATTATATTCATGCACATTGGGTTTACGTGTTGGGTAAATGGTTGGAATAGTATGCCTCCTAGACGCATGATTAACCGGGAAGCAAGGGATGAGGACAGAGAGGCTCGAGAGGAGGGGAGAGACGCTTATCCTCCTCCACCGCCAGATATGCAGGCACAGATGCTTGTAGGTATGACTCAGTTCTTCGCACAGTTTGTAGGGAACCAGGCTGCAGTGGACACAGGGGCGATGCCCAGACCTGAAGCAGTGTATGAGAGGTTCAGAAGGATAAACCAAAAGGAGTTTTCGGAGACAACTGACCCGATGATATCCGAAGGATGGATTAAGTCCATCAAGGTGATTTTCGCTTTTATGTAGCTACAAGATGCAGATAGGGTTAGGTGTGCCACATTCCTTCTGGCAGGGGACTCCAGACTGTGGTGGGATAGTGAGTCGGTGTCAGTAAACTTGCAAACACTGACGTGGAATGGGTTTAAAGAGGTATTATACTTCAAGTACTTCGCTGAAGAAGTACGATCCAGATTGACTAGGGAGTTCATGACGTTGCGACAGGGAGACAGCAGTGTGGCAGACTTCGTCGGAAAGTTCGAAAGGGGGTGTCACTTTGTGCCCTGATAGCTAATGATGCCCAGGGGAAGCTGAGGCATTTCATGGATTGTTTGCGACCGATCTTGTGCCATGATGTGAGAGTTTCTGGTCCGACTACGTATGTCGTTGCCGTGTCTAGAGCCTTGGCGGCAGAGCAAGACCAGAGAGACTTCGAGGTTGACAGGCAGGGCAAGAGGCCCTACCAGGCACAGTAGCAGCAGCAAGCAACAGCGACCTCAATTTAAGAGGCCTTACAAGGGGCAGCCTGGGAAGAAGCCATTTCAGGGACCACCGAAGGGCAAGGGTCCTGTTCCATAGCAGAAGGCTCCCCAGAGGCCGGGTGAGTACCCGGTGTGCCCGAAGTGCCACCGCCAGCATTGGGGACAGTTTCTATATGGATCAGGCAAGTGCTTTAAGTGTGGAGCCAGCGATCACATGTTAAAGTAGTTCCCTCAAGGTTAGCAGCCGACCCAGGGGAGATTATTCGCCATGCATGCTCAGGAAACGAACCCAGAGGCGACATTATTGACCGGTAAACTTATTTAGTTAAGCACCGAATTATTTTGCCATGCATGTTTGAATTTATTTGGGATTATTAGTGTGCTAGTAGTATTTTTGGTGACTTGTGTAGAGATTTTTCTACTGTGCTAGAGGTTAAGATTAGAATTTTTAGGATATAAGTTCTGTGTTGTGCTATCGTCTCTCAGAGAATATTTTCATAAAAAGAGTCGCCACGAAGACCTTGATAGATTCAGGGACCACCCACTCTTTTATCTTGGAGACGTTCGTCAATCATCTAGACGTCAAGTCTATTGGACTCGACTTGAGCTATTCAGTGACAGTCCCATCAGGGGAAGAATTATCAGCTACTAGCGTGGTCAGAGACATCGATCTTGAATTGCAGGGTCACCTAGTGTATGCCGATCTGATCGTGTTGCCGATGCCAGAATTTGATATCATTTTGGGAATGGACTGGCTGACGAAGAACAGAGTCCTTTTCGATTTCCAGAAAAGGTCAGTGTTAGTAAGACTTTTGGGCATGGAGCAGTTTCTCTTTGAGCCAGCGAGATGGATGAGTTTCCCTCGCATGATGTTTTGCATACAGGTGCGGAGACTTATCCACAAGGGTTGTCAGGCTTTCTTGACCAGCATTGTGTCTGCACCTGACGTACACACTCCATCAATAGCTGATGTGCCAGTAGTCAGAGATTTTCCTGACGTCTTTCCGGATGACGTCACAGGACTTCCACCAGAAAGAGAGGTGGAGTTTTCAATTGATCTTTTGCCAGGCACCGTGCCAATCTCTAAAGCACCGTACCGGTTAGCTCCAGCTGAGATTTTAGATCTCAAGCAGCAGATTCAGAAGCTTCTAGATAAAGAATTCATCCGCCCTAGTTTCTCACCATGGGGCGCACCAGTGTTCTTTGTGAAGAAGAAAGACGGGAGCATGAGGTTGTGCATCGATTACCAAGAACTGAACAAGGTAACGATCAAGAATAAATACACACTTCCAAGGATCGAGGACTTGTTCGATCAGTTGCAAGGAGCCACAGTGTTCTCTAAGATAGATCTACGATTTGGGTATCATCAGCTGAATGTTAAAGATGCATATGTTCATAAGACAGCCTTCAGAACCAGGTATGGGCATTACGAGTTCTTAGTGATGCCATTCGGACTGACGAATGCTCCAGCAATTTCCATGGACCTCATGAATCGAGTATTTCAGCCCTACCTAGACCAGTTCTTCATAGTGTTCATTGACGATATTCTCATATACTCGAAGAGCCACGAAGAGCATGTTCAGCATTTGAGTACAGTGTTGTAGGTTTTGCAGAGGCACAAGTTGTTTGCAAAATTCAGTAAGTGTGAATTTCTGTTAGGGAAGGTAGCATTTTTGGGCCATGTATTATCTAGCAGTGATATCTAGGTGGATCCAAGTAAGGTAGCAGCAGTTAAAGAATGGGTTGAGCCAAAGAATGCGTCAGAGATCCGCAGTTTCCAAGGCCTAGCAGACTAATACAGGAAATTTATTAAGGGATTTTCTTCGATAGTAGTGCCACTCACTTCATTGACTAAAAAGAATGCTAAACTCGTATGTAGTAATGAGTGCCAAAAGAGTTTTGATACTTTGAATCAAGCCCTTATTTCAGCGCAAGTGTTAGCCATTCCAGCAGGACAAGGCAATTTCGTGTTGTACACCGATGCATCTAAGCTCGGTCTAGGCGCAGTTTTGATGCAGCATGGTCGGGTGAAAGTGCATGGAAGAACTACCCGACTCATGATCTTGAGTTAGCCGCAGTTGTCTTTGCGTTGAAGATATGGAGACACTATCTGTATGGCGAGAAATGCCAAATATTTACTGATCACATGAGTCTCAAGTATTTCTTCACGCAGAAAGAGCTGAACATGAGACAAAGACGGTGGTTGGAGTTGGTATAAGACTACGTTTGTGAAATTAGCTACTATCCGGGGAAAGCTAATGTTGTGGCAGATGCCTTGAGCAGTAAAGTTGCCGTCGTAGCACAGTTGTCAATGAAGAGATCTCTTCAGTCAGAGATTCAGGTATTTGGGTTAGAGGTTTATCCTTAAGGCAGAGCTCCTAAGCTATCTTATCTGACAGTTCAGTCTTCGTTGCTTGACCGAATCCGTGCAGGTCAGCCTTCCTATGAGCAGTTGCAGAAATGGAGACTGAAGGACGAAGCCAAGGACAAGTGTACTCAACACAGTGTCTGATGGTATTGTGAGGTACAGAGGAAGGATGTTGGTGCCTAGTGTTGATTCGATCAGAGAGGATATTCTGACAGAGGAACATGCATCTCCGTACTCCATCCATCCTGGAGGTACCAAGATGTACAAGGATTTGCAGATCCTGTATTGGTGGCTAGGTATGAAGCAAGACATCTGCCGATTTGTGTCTGAATGTGATAGGATCTATTAACGTATCAAGAGTGTTTAGAAGGGGGGGTTGAATAAACACTCACAATTAAAACTGATCTTTTTCGAATTTTGAGTTCAGTTTGGTGACAAACTGATTCTCGGAATCTTGTTGGTCAATGACAATCAGTTAAACTAAAGTAGTTGCGGAAAATAACTGATTGAAAGATAGAATACGAAACTGAAATAAAATAGGCAAGGGTTGTTTCTGGATGTTCGGAGAATTTAATTACTCATACGTCACCCCTTCTATCTCAAGGATAGGATATCCACTAAAAGACTTTGATCAAATACAAGAATTGTACTGACCCACTTCAGTTTGGACTTAACACTGCCAAAACTGAAACTCTTATTATTACCGAATGTTCTCAGTGCGTAACTGATATTAGCACTATCAAATTTCAACAATTATTATAACCTTCTAATGAGCTCAAATTGTAGCCTTAACTGCTACGAATATATCAAGTAAGATTGAGCTGAGATTTCGACAGAGTGACAGCAAGCTTTTGAATAGTGTTGACTCCTTTTTTCTTCAACTGTTCTTCTGTTATATTTATAAGCTTCTTTTCTCCAACGGTAATTTGAGATGAATTTGAATCTTTGTATCCGTTGATTATTCCTTGGACATTGTTTGCTTCATTTATTGTGATGCGGCATCTTAATTGCTTTCGCCGAAATGCGTTTTTCTAAGCTGTATTGATTGAAGTGCGGCGTTGCAATCTTCATTGTCTCTTGTCGGTTAATTGTTCTTTCCCGAGATATGTTCAGTTGAAGGGTGCTTAGCATACAGCTCAATATATCAACTGATCAGTTTCCAACTGATCAGTCAGTTGATTTCAGTTATTAAGTCCAGTTGCTGAGTTCAGTTTACTCGATCAGTTGGTTCGTATTTTCAGTTGATTCATATTTTGTCAAACACCGGAATTTAGTTTTCAACAATTTCCCCCTTTATGGTGTTTGACAAAACTAAGTAAATAATAACTGAACATCTGAGCTCATTGTAGATAAAATAAGAGATTGAATTTCTTGAACTGAAAGAGATCTTGATTTAATAACAGCTGAATCTAATAATCTGATTAACTGCTTCTGCTGTTTTCTACTGTTTTTCAAGATGCTCTTTGATCTTTGATTTCTTCCCCCTTTTTGTCAAACAAATCCATCTTCTCAGATAATTTTCGAACGTCGGTAGAAAGAATTTTGACATTTGCGGAGATACTTGAGACAGCAGTTTGTAAACAAGTCTGCAGCAATTCCATTTTATTAGAAACAGAAGTTTCCAATCGCTCAACTCGTTGACTGATTATATCCTGAGTTGTATAGAGACTTTGAGCTAGACCTCTGTTATTTTTTATCTCAAGTACAGTTCGGGTAAGAGAATCCATGTTTGCTTGAATGGCTTTCAGTTTTGCGGAGTCATATTCAATTGAAGAATCCAATTTGACAGTATGAGAGAATTGTGTGGATTGAATTTTCTTGATTTCAGTAATCATCTGCTGCATATTGTGCTGCATATTCTGGATTTCTTCAAGAACAAGATCCATTTATGTGGATTGAAGAGGAGGTGACTGATTAGATGTTCTTGGTTCATGTGAGACTTGATCAAAGACCACCATGGTTCTATCAGATAATATCGTTTCAGAGACAGTCTGTGCTGGAACATCTGTTTCAGTTACTGCTACTTGGACTGGAGGAGATGAAGATTGATGTTGATCAACAATTGGGCTTTCCTACTGAATAAGATTTTCAGTGAAAGGGTCATGAATTGCCTCCATATTTTCAGCAATCTGTTGTTTTGGTGATTGAGTAGGCACCACTGTTTGCTCCTTTAGTTCAGAAACAGCAGGCTGAACTGGTGCTTCTGTTGAGATAGAAACCTCTTGAGTGATTTGATCAGTTGAGTGATCAATTTCTTCATAAATGGTTTCATTATTCATAGATTCTGTCACTACTGCTTGAATTATTTCATCAATGTTGGCAAAATTCAACTCGGCTTCAGAGTAAAGCTGATGTTCCACAGCAGATGATTGTGGCACATCCTGAACTGGTTCTTCAGTTGTAACAATAGTTTGTTCTGAGGATGGCTCTTTCTGCTGAGAGGAGGGGTCTTCTTCTTCTTCTTCAGAGGCTTCCTTAGGAAGAACTAACTCCTGATCCATTTCCCACATTTTTATCTGAGCTTGCAAGCTAGTAAGATCTGTATCTAGCTGAGTGATCACAGCTCGATCATTATAGGCAGTTGGATTGGTGGGAATGTAGTTTGCCTTTAATTTCTCAAGCAGTTGAGATAGCTTCTTAGCTCGAATTTGATCAAAAAAATATGTTTTTCTCTCCAAAGCCTGAACAATTGTAGCAACTTTGACCATCTTGAGGACAATTGCTTCCAGTTTGATAAATTTGTTCAGCTGGGATTTTTTTTTCAGCTGCTTAGCAAAAATTTGAGTTCTGTAGACGGTCCAGTCATCATAGATTTTAAGTTTTGATGCTGCAAAATTATTAACATGTTCCCAAACAAGGTCAATATGAGTTTGAATTGAATTGGATGGCCTGGGCTCTTCAATCAATTTGCCTTTGCCTTTTTCAGTACTGAGGATGTGTGGAATTTCCAATCCAGTACGAGTAGTATCCACCTGTTCTATAATCTTTATACCTTTGGGTCTGGGAGGTGCTAGAACGGTAGGACGATTGATGAGGATTAGAGGAGCTTTGGTTCTAACTGTTTTCTTTGTTGCACCAGCTGAGATTTCTGGTGGAATAATCTTCAGAGGAACTGCTTTGATAGGCTGTTGGGCATCTGAAGATATCAGTCTTTCAGTAGGAATTGATTTTACTGTGGTTGGTAATTTTGTCCTTTGTGTTCTTGGTTTCTTGGCAAGTTTTGGAGAGGGCGTTTTCTCAGAATCGGATTCACTAATAATCAGTTTTCTTTTAACTGTCTTCAGTTGAGGCAATGTCTTCTCCTGTTTAACTGATTTGGGAGCCGCCAGTTGAGTCTCAATCTCCTGTTTTATCTTTACAAACTGAGCAGGAGAAATGTCTAGTTTAGTCTTGGGTGGCAGAATATTCTTCCCATTGAAAATTTTGAATTTAGATAATCGCTCCGAATCATCAGCCACCAACCCTTTGACTTTCATCAAATAGCTTAGCGGCACTGCAAATCCTTTGGATTGCTTGGTGGAGGAAAACATGTTCTTCAAGATACTAAAAATAAGTTGCTTCCAGTTGAATTTTCTTCCAGCCATAACGATCGTAATAGCTTGAAACTTTTCCAAAGTCAGGGCGGCATACGATCCTGCCTTGGCCAATAACCCTTTGGCTACGATATCAGCCAGCAACTGAACCTCATGCTTCAGTTCCTTCTTAGGATCGGAAACTTGATTTTCCGTCCATCAGCAGAGAGTGCAGTTTGCATTTCTTCAATATCTGATGCTTTAACATCAGCAAGGTGTACTAATCCATTAGAGGGTAATGAAAAGATTTCTCCGAAAGAATCTTCAGAAATGGTCACCGACTGACCATTAATAGTGGCAATGATGTTTCCATCAGAGTTGATATATCCATTTGAGTAGAAGTCTTGGAGTTCTTTTGGGTAAATCTCTTGCGAGTATTGTCCCAAAAAGATTCTGAGACCAGCAGATTCAATCTTCAGAAAGACGTTCTTAATTTCAGCTTCGTGAACTGATAGAACTGAGTCAAAATCAATGGCCATAGCATTCAACATGTGAGCTGGGATTTGATTTGCCATTGCTGAGAGTAAGGAAACCTGAAATTTTTCGAAATACAAGCTCTGAGTGTATGAGTTTGCTCTGAAAGATGATGTACGCGTAAGAAAGAAAGCTGAATTGAAGCGGGAAATTATTTATATGTATGTGACTGTTTAGATTCTGGACACGTGTCAGTCCATCAAAATTTTGAATAAAAACGTGTGTTCGTGTGCTATAAGCGTGTGTACAATTTAAACGGTTCAAATGCTTCCACGTTTTCAAAATGAGATTCATCATTAGATAATAGACAGTCACGTCATTTGATTTGGAATATAATATGTTTTAATTAGTTAACTTATATGAGAAGATTAGTGAAATACCCAACTGAACGATCAGTTGTAACACTGTGTCCTTTCAGTTGAGAGTTTACTAACATTTGTCTTCTCAGTTAACCTTTTAAAACTATTATTCCCCCTTAATTAGTGCATAAAATAATTAAAACGAATAAATTTAAAGGTCAGAAAGATTATCGTTTGCTGAAACGTTGACGACCCTTCAGCTTCCTTGATATTCTGCTATAAATAGAAGTAACACGGTTAGTTTCAGTTATATTGGTGAAAATATTCAAGACGAAAGAATGGCAGATGCGAGTAGCTCGAGTGCTTCGCCATTTTCTATGGAAGCTAGGAAGGCTGTTATAGAAGACGAAGTCTTCTACAAGAGTCTTCCCTACTGGGAAAAGTTACAGGAGCTTGCATTCCTGTATAATTCTGGAGAGGCTACCACTCCCGAACTGATGGCAGAGTTGAGAGAAGTGCGGGAGCACTTGAATATAGCTGTGTGGGTGGACATCTTTACGGATGGTCGTATCTATCAGCAGATGCTTCGAAAGGAACTGGAGATCCTTAATCGCATAGCTTCTTCACACAGCTTTCTCAAGACATCTTCCTCATCTCTATCCGTTTGGTTGAGAATGTGGATAGATGATATAGAGGAAAAATATTAAAATGTAAAGCAAATATTTATGGTTGAATAAAACATTTATTTTGGCTTAACTTTTCTTTTTCTTTTTCCTGCAAATAATAAGTTTCATTAGTTATTATATATGAATTACAATCATAAACAGAAGAACTGATGATTGGTTAAGCGTTAAGTAATAAATGTCAAACTGATATTAGTTGATAATGATCAACTGATAGTTAAGAAGTCTCGGTAAATGAGAAAGACGCTTCGGTTGATTTGAGTCTCTTCAGTTTTTCAACATTTAAATTTCATCTGTCTTTAAATAAGATGATAGAATGTGAGACAATAACAGTTCAATATGTCGGATTCAAGTAACTTTGATGCATGCAGTAGTTCGCATATTCAAGTTAATGAGCAATTAAGTCCTTATTTAGAAGAATTGAAGAAGACAATGGAAGAATATGTCTTGATGAAAGTGATGCCAACATGATTAAAGATTCATGATTTGCAGAGGGTAAGTAGTAGTGGTGCTGTTCCTACTCGTGCTCAAGCAGCAACAGGAAGAAAATACATTGATCGTTTTGAAGTTAGGCATGTTACAGATCTGATTGATGACAAATGTTTGTTAGAAGCAATGTTATGGAAGGAATGACATGTGGTTGAGAAGATTTCTACAACTAGGTCATTTTCTAGAATCCAAATTTATGAGTTGAATGATTGGATTAGAGAATGGCATGATTCAGTTGGTTCTATGATATCTTCTGTACACTAGGATCGATGGTATTCTTAATAAAGTATTATTTTCAATTTGTTGTGTTCTTATTTTCTGCAGATAATTCTATTAGTAAAGCAACATTAGTAATAATTTTAAGACAGATCAATTAAACCAGGAATATTGCGAAAGTAAGAAAACTTAGTCTCGGGTAATGGTTTGGTGAAGATGTCAGCTGCTTGTTGCTCAGTTGATATATACTCCAGTCTGATGTTCTTCTTCAAAACATGATCTCTTAGGAAGTGGTGTCTGACATCTATATGCTTTGTCCTTGAGTGAAGAACTGGATTATAGGTGATGGCAATTGTACTCGTATTGTCACAAAATATGGGCAAATTATTTGTAATTACTCCATAATCTCTCAATTGTTGCTGGATCCAGATCAGTTGTGCACAGCAACTACCTAGCAGCAAGGTATTCTGCTTCAGTTGTTGAGGTAGCTATAGATGTCTGCTTCTTGCTATACCAAGAGATCAGCCTAGTCTCCTAGAAACTGACAAGATCCACTTGTACTTTTACGATCAAGCTTACATCCTGCATAATCTGCATCTGAATATCCAACTAAATTGAAAGTAGAGTCTTTAGAGTACCATAACCCAACATTTTGTGTACCCTTAAGGTATTTCAAAATTCTTTTAGCAGCTGAGAAATGTGATTGCTTAGGATTTGCTTGAAATCTAGCACACATACACACAGCAAATACAATATCAGGGCGACTGGCAATTATGTATAACAATGACCCTATTAAACCTCGATATAATGTCGCCTCAAATGATATTCCCCCTTGATCAGTGTCCAATTTTACTGATGAGCTCATGGGAGTATTCGCAGCTGAACATGATTCCATGCCAAATTTCTTCAGCAGCTCCTTTGTATATTTAGTCTGACTTATGAATATACCAGTTTCGAGTTGCTTCACTTGTAGTCCAAGAAAGAATGTCAGTTCACCCATCATGCTCATTTCAAACTTATCCTGCATTAGCTTAGCAAATTTCTCGCATAATTTGGGGTTAGTTGACCCAAATATGATATCATCAACATAAATTTGAACTAATAAAATGTGATCATTCTTAGTAAATTTGAACAAGGTCTTATCAACTGATCCAACAGAAAAATCATGATCAGTTAGGAATTTTGAAACTATAGCAAGCACCGTCTTCTGTAACAGAAATGGAGTTTCGTACCAAGCTCTGGGAGCTTGTTTAAGACCATATAAGGCTTTGTTCAAATGATATACATGATCAGGAAAGTTGTGATTTACAAAACCTGGGGGTTGTTCAACATATACTTCCTCTTGTAGCTGGCCATTTAGGAATGCACTTTTGACATCCATTTGATAGACTTTGAAGTTCTTGTATGATGCATAAGCAAGAAACATTCTAATTGCTTCCAGTCTTGCAACTGGAGCATATGTCTCATCATAGTCAATTCCTTCCTCTTGCCTATATCCTTGTGCTACTAGTCTCGCTTTATTGCGCACAACTGAACCATCCTCGTTCAGTTTATTCCTGTACACCCATTTTGTACCTATAATAGTTTTTGAAACTGGTCTTGGAACTAAGTTCCAGACATTGTTATGAGTGAACTGATTTAGCTCTTCTTGCATTGCATTTACCCAGTTAGGATCAGCAAGAGCCTCATCAGTTTTCTTTGGTTCTAGTTGTGATACAAAAACTGAATGAATAAATAAATTTAGCATTTGATTGCGAGTTCTTACTGGATCAGATGGATTTCCTATTACCAGCTCAGGTGGATGTGATTTTCTCCATCTGTACTCAGTATTTGTTGTATCAGCAATTTCTTCAGTTGGTAACTTAACACAGTTTTCAGTCTCAGTTGATGCTTCGTCAACTGGTATTTGAATGTTATCATTATGCTCTATCAACTGATCATTAGGAATGGCTTCTGGTTCAGCTGATTGATCTGACACTTCTGGTTCGGGTGTTTGGAGATTGTTTTGATTAATATGATTGTCTTTTTCATCATCATCCTCCAAACTGATATCTGTAAATCGATCAACTAGCTCAACTTGATCAGTTGGCTTATTAGTTAGTTCAGTTTCATCGAAATTAACATGAGCTGATTCTTCAACATTTAGGGTTTTCTTGTTGAAGACTCTATAAGCTATACTAACTGATGAGTATCCAAGAAATATTCCCTCTGCAGATTTAGCATCAAACGCTTTTAAATAATTTTTACCATTATCAAGAATAAAACATCTGCAGCCGAATATTTTGAAATAAGTAATTATACTTTTTCTTCCATGCCAGATCTCATATGGTGTTTTCATATGATTCTTATTAATCATTGATCTGTTCTGAGTATAACACGCAGTGTTTACTGCCTCTGCCCAAAACCTTTGAGAAAAACCAGAATCAGCAAGCATTGTTCTAGCAGCTTCTTTAAGGGTCCGATTTCTTCTCTCAGCTACACCATTTTGCTGAGGAGTTCTGGCTGCTGAGAGCTCATGATTAATTCCAGCATTCTCTATAAAATTTGAAAGAGTTTTATTGATGAATTCAGTTCCTCGATCTGATCTGATTCGATCAATTCCAACTGATTTTTCAATTAAAAGTCTTTTGAAGAGCTTTATCAGTTGTGAAGCAGTATGGTCTTTGGATTTGAGAAAAATAACCCAAGTAAATCTTGAAAAATCATCCACGACTACCAAGGTGTATTTCATTCCCCCTAAGCTCATGACTGGTATAGGACTAAAGAGATCCATGTGCAACAGTTCTAAGCATCGGGATGAAGATTTACAACCCTTGTTTTTAAAAGAAGATCGTACTTGTTTACCATACTGACATGCTGAGCAAAGTTTTTCTTTTGAAAAGTCAATTTTGGGCAAACCAGTTACAAGTTCATGTTTACTCAGATAGGCAATGGATTTAAAGTTTAGATGACTTAGTCTCTTGTGCCACAACCAGTTTTTAGATGATTTTGAAGCAATAAAACAAACTGGTGCATAAGTTTGATCATTCCAACTGATTTTATAAGTGTTTCCATAACGTTTGCCAGTTAGTATGATTTCATCAGTTGAAGTTTTGACTGAACATGAGTTTTTGTCAAAATGTACTAAGAATCCACTGTCGCATAAATGACTGATGCTGATCAAGTTATACTTCAGGTTTTCTACTAATAGAACATCTTTAAAAGTAAAGTTATCATGGATAAGCTTACCCTTACCCACAGTTCTACCTTTGGAATTGTCCCCAAAACTGATATTTGGACCACTGTATTTGATCAGTTGAGATAGCACACTTGCATCTCCTGTCATATGTCGTGAACATCCACTGTCCAAATACCATATTGAGTTCTTGTTTGTACCTGTTACCTGCAGTCACACACATAATATAATTTGGTACCCATATCTATTTGGGTCCTGAACTGATTAGTCCTTTAGGAACCCATACTTGGATTAGTCTAACCGGCTTTCCAGTAGCTGTATTCCAAATGGTTTTTCTCGGCTTTTGTGTGCTTGTGTGGTGTACGAATGATACAATATGTGTTTTAGCTTTATTCAACTGATTGTTCAGTCTATATCTCTTATGAACTGGCTTGCAATTATAGTAATTGGAATAGCCATTCGAATAGTTTTTGTAAAATCTCTTTGATGACTGACTTTGTGAATCAGTTGAGAATTTTTGACTATAACCAATACCATATCTTTTGCCCTTGTTCATACTTTCAGTTGGCTTTTCAACCAGTTTACTTGGCTCTAATTGTTCTTGTACCATAACTGATTTGACAAAGTGAATGTATTTCCCTTTGCCCATTTTCAGTTTTGGTTGAGTATCATTGGTTGACATTTCATCTTGGTTACAGAACCCCAAACCAGTTTTATCAGTTACTGATTTTTGGGAGTTCTGTATATCAGTCAATGCAACAGATGATTTGTTCCAAGCCTGAATAAGTTCAGTTTGTTTTGAATTTTCAAGAATTAACTTTTGGATTAATTCCTGATTTTTGTTTCTTTCTGTTTTTAGCTCAGCAATTTCCCTTTTTAGACTCAACCAATCAACTGATTCATCAGTTTTGGTTTTATTGTCTGTGGGATCAGTTTGCTTTGCTTTGATTTCTTCAAATGATGATGCAAGCTTTTGATACTCATTTACCATGTCATGTAGTGTTAGAATGAGTTCTTCTCGTGTGAAATCAGTTGAGCTGAAATCAAATACATGTTGGCTAGATGATTTTTCTGCTGCATCATTAGCCATCAAGCACTTTACTTCCTCATCATCACTAGAACTGCATGAGCTTTCTGGTTCCGACTCTTCACTGTCAGTTTCTGCCCATTTAGATTTGTTTTCTTCAGCTAAGAGTACCTCATGTTTCTTTCTGAAGACCTTCTTATCTTCCTTGGATCTTCTTTTGCGTTCATATGATTTATTTCTTCTGTCAGTTGAGCCTTGACTCTCCTTCTTGGGTTTAGGACAATCAGCAATGAAGTGACCTGATTTGCCACAGTTATAGCAGGCATTTGGTTCATCTTTGGAATTGTTCCTTTGGTATGGCTTCTGGAAGTTCCCTTGATTCTTTCTCATGAACCTTCCGAATTTTTTGATGAATAATGACATAGCATCATTATTCAACTGATCAGCAGATTTTTCGACTGAACTGATTTGTTCAGTTTTGACAGCAGCTAGAGCAGTTGTGGTTGCAGGGGTGAATGGTTCTCCTTCTCTGGTCTGCAGCTCGAACTCATAAGCCTTTAAATAAGCAAATAAATCATGAAGTTCAATCTGGTTTAGATCTTTGGACTCCCTCATTGCCATGGTTTTGACATCCCATTCCTTGGGAAGACCTCTCATTATCTTTAGTGCAATCTCTTTGTTAGTATACACTTTTCCAAGTGCATTTAACTCATTGATGACACTGCTTACTCTTTCATCATACTCGTGCATCGATTCTCCTGCTTTCATTTTGATGTTATCAAACTTTTGCATAGCAACAGAAAGTTTATTTTCCTTGGTTTGATCATTTCCTTCATACAGCTGGATCAGCTTCTCCCAAATTTCTTTGGCTGTTTTACACATCTTTATTTTGCTGAAAGTTACTTTGTCCAGCGTTTTATACATAATGTCTTTTGCCACATTATCAAGATTTGCTTTTCTTTTGTCTTCAGTTGCCCATTCATCTATGGGCTTTTCTATTCTTTGTGGTGCCCCTTCTGTTATGGCAACTGCTGTATTTGCTTTTAGAATCTTCATGGGTCCATCAGTTATGACATACCACATGTCATCATCTTGTGCAGCCAAATGAGCCTGCATTCTGATTTTCCAATCATCAAATTCTTCTCTGGAGAACATGGGAATTTTGTTGAATGAAGTCATGCAGGCAAGTTTTTAGATCAAAAGTATTTAAGAACAAGATTCAACCGCTCTGATACCACTTGCTAGGATCGATTAACGTATCAAGAGTGTTTAGAAGGGGGGGTTGAATAAACACTCACAATTAAAACTGATCTTTTTCGAATTTTGAGTTTAGTTTGGTGAAAAACTGATTCTCGGAATCTTGTTGGTCAATGACAATCAGTTAAACTAAAGTAGTTGCGGAAAATAACTGACTGAAAGATAGAATACGAAACTGAAATAAAATAGGCAAGGGTTGTTTCTGGATGTTCGGAGAATTTAATTACTCCTACGTCACCCCTTCTATCTCAAGGATAGGATATCCACTAAAATACTTTGATCAAATACAAGAATTGTACTGACCCACTTCAGTTTGGACTTAACACTGCCAAAACTGAAACTCTTAGTATTACCGAATGTTCTCAGTGCGTAACTGATATTAGCACTATCGAATTTCAACGATTATTACAACCTGCTAATGAGCTCAAATTGTAGCCTTAACTGCTACGAATATATCAAGTAAGATTGAGCTGAGATTTCGACATAGTGACAGCAAGCTTTTGAATAGTGTTGACTCCTTTTTTCTTCAGTTGTTCTTCTGTCATATTTATAAGCTTCTTTTCTCCAACGGTAACTTGAGATGAATTTGAATCTTTGTATCCGTTGATTATTCCTTGGACATTGTTTGCTTCATTTATTGTGATGCGGCGTCTTAATTGCTTTCGCCGAAATGTGTTTTTCTAAGCTGTATTGATTGAAGTGCGGCGTTGCAATCTTCTATGTCTCTTGACGGTTGATTGTTCTTTCCTGAGATATGTTCAGTTGAAGGGTGCTTAGCATACGGCTGAATATATCAGTTGATCAGTTTCCAACTGATCAGTCAGTTGATTTCAGTTATTAAGTCCAGTTGCTGGGTTCAGTTTACTCGATCAGTTAGTTCGTATTTTCAGTTGATTCATATTTTGTCAAACGCCGGAATTTAGTTTCCAACAGAATGCCTCACTTGTCAGCAGGTGAAAGAAGAGCATCAGAGGCCAGTAGGGATGCTTAAGCCACTCCTTATCCCCGAGTGGAAATGGGAGAATATAACCATGGACTTCGTTGTTGGTTTGCCGAGGTCAGTCAGAGGATTCAATGTCATTTGGGTTATAGTGGATCGACTTACAAAGTCGGCGCATTTCTTGTCAGTGAAGACGACTTTCTCCATGATGCAGTATGCGGAGCTCTATATCAGGGAGATAGTTCGATTGCACTGGATCCCAGTTTCTATTGTGTCCGACAGGGACCCGAGGTTTACATCGTCCTTTTGGAAGAGTTTTCATGCAGCCATGGGGACGAAGTTGCTATTCAGTACAGCTTTCCACCCTCAGACAGATGGCCAGTCTTAGCGAGTGATTCAGATTTTGGAGGATTTATTTCGAGCCTGTATAATCAATTTCCGTGGGACTTGGGAATCTAAGCTACCTCTAGTGGAGTTTACTTACAACAAAAGTTTCGAATCATCTATTTGTATGGCTCCCTATGAGGCATTGTATGGGAGGAAGTGCAGATAGCCGATTCATTGGGATGAAGTCGGTGAGAGATCAGAACTTGGTCCAGAGATTGTTCAGTAGACTGCAGACGTGGTGGTCAAGATCCGAGACAGGATGAAGGACCGCCCAGAGTCGTCAAAAGAGTTATGCTGACAAGAGGAGAGGGATCTAGAGTTTGCCGTAGGTGATCACGTTTTTTTAAAGATAGCACCCATGAAGGGTGTTATAAGATTTGGGAAGAGAGGCAAGCTTAGTCTGAGGTTTATTGGACCGTTTGAGATTTTTTACAGAGTTGGGACACTAGCTTATCGTGTAGCCTTACCACAGAATTTATCCGGAGTACACAATGTGTTCCACGTCTCGATACTGAGGAAGTACCTAGCAAATCCTTCGCATGTTTTGAGCTATGAGCTATTACAGCTTGCTCGAGATCTGTCGTATGAGGAAAGACCTATTCAAATCCTAGACAAACAAGAACTGTGACTTCGGAACAAAGTAACCAAGTTGGTCAAAGTCCAATGACTGAATCATTCAGTGGAGGAGGCCACTTGGGAGACCGAAGCAGATATGAGAAGCCGCTACCCGGAGTTGTTTGGTAAAACTTAATTTCGAGGACGAAATTTATATAAGTGGGGGAGGAACTGTAGAGCCCAAAAATCAGTACAAGTAAAACCCATGCATTTATTTAATAGTTAAATTATTATTTAAGTTTAAAATGATTTATAGCGATGCATGACCTATTTAATTTGCATTATTTTAAAATAATTATGTTTATGTGATGCACGTTAAATGTTTTCTTGAGTTTCATGTTTCAGGCGATTATTCGATGCGGGATCGAGGAAAAGAGACCGGCTGACGATTTTGGCAATTTTAAAAAGTGGTATTCTATTTTAAAGTTAAGATGGGGTATTTTAAATGATTTATTAAGTTTTTAGCATTTTTAACCTAAGTGCTTCAAAGTATCAAAGCTCTTCTGACACTCATCGCTCCATACAAATTTAGCATTCGTCTTCGTCAACGACGTGAGTGGAACTGCGATAGAGGAGAATCCCTGAATAAACTTCCGATAATATCCTGCTAGCCCAAGGAAACTACGGATCTCTGATGCATTCTGCGGCACAACCCAATCCCTGACTGCTGTAACTTTCGCTGGGTCTACCTCAATACCGCTGCTAGAAACGATGTGGCCTAAGAACGCCACCTTCTCTAACCAGAACTCGCACTTACTAAACTTTGCGAATAACTTGTGCTTTTGCAAGATCTGCAAAACTGTGGTCAGATGTCTGCTGTGATCCTCTTGATTCTTTGAGTAGACGAGAATGTCGTCTATGAATACTATCAAAAACTGGTCAAGATACGGCTGAAATACGCGATTCATGAGATCCATGAAGATCGCTGGCGCATTCGTCAGACCGAACGGCATCACAAGGAACTCGAAGTGGCCATAACGAGTCCTAACAGCAGTCTTGGAAACATCGGCATCTTTCACCCTCAACTGGTGATAACCGGAACGCAGATCAATCTTTGAGAATACCGAAGTTCCCTGCAACTGATCAAATAAATCTTCAATCCTCGGAAGTGGGTATTTGTTCTTCATTGTAACCCTGTTCAACTCCCGGTAGTCAATGCAAAGCCTCATCGTGCCATCATTCTTCTTCACAAACAAGACTGGTGCGCCCCATGGGGAAAAACTCGTGTGAATGAACTCTTTGTCAAGAAGTTCCTGAATCTGCTTCTTAAGTTCTGCCATCTCTGTCGGTGCTAATCGGTACGGTACTTTCGAGATCAGTGACGTACCATAGACGTCCTCAGGAAAAACGTCTAGAAAATCTCTAACAATTGGGACATCGGAGGCTGACTGACTGGGTGCCTTGGGAACGGATACAAAAGTCGCCAAAAACGCTCGACACCCTCTATGCATGAGCTTCCTAGCTGAACACAAGATATCAAACGCGGTAAATGAAAGTACCTGTCTGGCTCGAATAAGAACTGCTCCATCCCAGGCGGTCGGACTAGAACAGATCTCTACTGAAAGTCGATCAAAACCCTGTTCCTTAATAGCCAGTCCATCCCCAGAATGATGTCAAACTCTGGCATCGGCTAAACGATAGATCCGCACTAAACAAGATTTCCATGAAGCTCGAGGTCTATGTCTCGGATCACATTAGTAGCTACCATCTCCTCTCCCAAAGGCAGTACTACTGAATAGGCTATATCTAGCCCAATGGTCTTGACCTTGAGAAAATTAGCAAAGGTCTCCGAAATGAATGAATGGATAGCCCCTGAATCTATCAAGGCTTTCGTAGGTGTCCTGGCTATAAAACTTCTCCCTGAAAGGTTGGAACGTCAAGCTGAACCCAATAATTACTAGAACTAACTTATAGACATGCAAAGGTCAAAGTTTTTCTAACCTAAATTCCCGAAATAACACTGATTAGAGCATGCAATCGTATCATCAATTCTATAGTTCAAAATCTCAACCCAAAACCTCAATTCCCAAAACATTGAATTTCGAATATTAACTTAAAGCTTTAAGATACCTGTCATGAGCATGTTGTCTGGGTTCGTCTCTGCTGCATGGAGAGCAAAGACTCTGCCTTCGGTAGGCAGGATCCCCTGACGGCATTGCTGCAGCAAGTGGTCTGGACTACCACACTTGTAACACTTCCCTGACCCATACATACATGCTCAAGCATGGCGGCGTGTGCACCTAGGACAGACTGGGTGCTCAAAATTCCTCGGGACTGCGCGTCCCCGCTGCTGCTGCTGTCCTCTGTTCCTGGGTGGGCTGTTGAAAGGCCTCTTATTCTAGGGCTGCTGCTGAGGAGGTGGGCAGTGCAGGCACGGGGACTGGTCGCTTGCCTTGGCGATCCCTCTCAATGTCAATCTGATCTTGCTCTGTAGCAAGAGCTCTGGAAACAGCGAATTCAAAGGTAGTAGGGCCAGCTACCCTAACATCGCGGCGCGAGATCGGCCGTAAACCATCCAGAAAGTGCCTCAGCTTGGCACTAGCATCGTTCGCAATCAGGGGCACAAAATGGCAACCCCTCTCAAACTTACGGATGAACTCCGTAACGGTCGAGTCTCCCTTCCTCAGGGTCATGAACTCCCTAGTCAACCTGGCACGCACCTCGTCAGTAAAATATTTGGAGTAAAATACCTCCGTGAAGCCCGTCCAGCTCAGAGTAGCCAAGTTCAAGGCTACAGATGCTCCTTCCCAGCATAGGCGTGCGTCTCCTCCAAATAGATATGTCGCACAACGAACTATGTCCGCATCCCCAAGCTCCATAAACTCAAAGATGACCTCGAGGGACTTGATCCAGCCCTCGGAAATCATAGGATCAGAAGTCCCTGAGAACTCCTTCCGCCTCATCTTCATGAAGCGCTCATAGGTAGCCTCGGGCCCTGCCGGCCTGGCTGTCACAGCGTTGTTCCCCGCAAACTGTGCGAAGAACTGAGTCATCCCAGCTAACATCTGGGCATTCATGTCCGGTGGAGATGGAGGTGGTAAATCTCTCTCCTGCCTATGATTCTCACCGTCCTCCTGGCGAGGCTCATCATCTCTCGTGCGCTCAAGAATGCGTCTAGGGGGCATACTGTTCCACACATAACCCATACGTAACTAACATGCATAATCTCTATTATTTTTTTAAATTTAAATAAATACTGCATAATCATAATCTGAACATAAAATATTTCATGAAAACATGCTGTTAAAATATTTCATGCTTTAAACAAAATGCGTAAACGTAAAACTTACAGACCAAAGACATGACTTCGTGAGTTTCTCGAGGTCAGTAGTAGTACAACCCTTAACAAGAACATAGGCTCTGATACCAGCTGTAGAGGCCCGTGTTTCGTACTTGAAAATTTGCGGAATAATTTAAAATTTTCTATTTAAATAAATAAAATGCCTCATTCATAAAATATACTGATAAAAGGTTTAATGTTTAAAGTAGCAGCGGAATAAAAGTTTTAAATGTCAAGATAGCAGCGGAAGTAAATATTTGTTTCAAAGCAACAACTTAAAATAATTCATCGCGATAAAAATGAGTTTGCATAAAATAATAAATAAACTGATAAATGAGGTCCTCGGGTTCCTACTACTGCCGACCCAAGATGGCTCACTGGTCCCCGTCCTCGGTCTCGACCTCATCAGTACCGACAACAATCAAGTCTAGTGAGTCTAAAGACTCAGCATGCATATATCGTAGATAACAAGTAAATATATCATAAAATTTCATGTCGTGTAAAGATATCATGTCGTAAAACATAACGTGAAAATATCTTGTCATTAGTAATTATAAATACAGTGCATAACTGAAAAATCGTAAGTAAAATGTTTGCTCGATAGAGCCCTGTCCTGAAATAGCATATAATAATTTTCTGTTGAGAATATGTTCTACGCAAGTGGCCCATAACATGAACTGAATCGTCTGATCAGACTAAACCACAGTATACTGCGCGGTAGAGATCATCACAGCCCTTGGACTGGATATCCGTACCATACATGAACATGAACCGGTCAGTGACCACCGGATGAAGTAATAATCCCATGATGAGCTGCAATCCCATGAGTGTGAAGTGGCCACAAGCAATATCGCATATATCTCAAAAATAAACTTTTATATTTTTATGCACGTAATATAATTAAATGTCCTGTATTATTTTACCGAATGGGTTGGATCGTTCCCAGGCTCGCTGCGACTTAATTCTTACATGAAAAATATGCAAATGATTTTTCCTTGAAAATAACTTAGTCATTGAACCCAAAAACGAGGCCAACTAGACCAACAACTAAATTTCTAACCATGACTCCGTACCAACCCGAACCAACATCGAACCATCATTTAGTCATGATTAAAATACACCTAAAATGATGAAATAAAGCTCCTAAAATTGTACAAGTCAAAATTTGGTGAATGGAGGCAAAAAAAAAAAGAAACGCTCTTTCGAGAGTCACTTTGGCATATTGCACCGTAAATTCTCGTACGCCCTCTAAACTTAACCGAATCACAAATGGTCAAAAACATGACCTTTCTAACTTGATGAGGTACTGTCCAGTCCAAGGCCATAGGCTAAAAGCCAACCAAGAACTCAAACGAGCCTCTGAACCGAAGCACAAAGCTGTTGTCAAGAAAATTACAGCAGCAGCTGTTGCGATTCCTTGCGTCGTTTGCAAGACTAATGGCCATTGTGGTTTTAATCACTGACCAGAGCCTGTTTACAACACCCCAAGGTGTGGCTTGAACCATGGCTAAGGGCCCTAGGCCAGCCACAATCCAAGCAACACCAGAAACATCACCACGCTTCCAACCGAGAACCAAACTGCACGCGTGGGACGTCTTGCTTGTTTTGCTGTCAAATGAAGAATCCAATGGCTATGAGGTTAACCATGGTCCATGCTAGACATGCTAAGGTGTTGCATGAGTCATGGCTAAGGACTAGAAGCCAACCACAACCAACTTGACACCATAAAACCGAAACTCCACACACTCGACCATAACCAGAATTTTAAAAACCGAAGGGGCTGTTCTTGTTTTATTTTAAAAACTGTTGGGAACGTGAACCAAGCCATGAAAGGGCATCTTGGTCACGTCCTAAACATGTCAAGAAAGGGTTCCAACCATGGTTACAGGCCCAAAAGCAAACCAAGATTCGAACCTCCTTGTACAAGCCAAAAACAAGAATTTCGAAACTCATAATTTGTCATTAGGAGAGTTGCTGTCAAATCTCCTTCTTCAGCGTGAAGGGGCTGGAACCAATGGACTTACATGACCCTAACATGCCCTAGTACATGTCTAGATGCAGCCGTGGAAGCCTAGGATCCAGCCACAGCCCTGAAATCATCAAAAACAAGCCAAACCGTGAAGTGCATGTGGGAGCCAAAAAAATTCTGTACATATTTTCAAAAAAAAAAAACTGTCATGAATTTCGGATTTTGGCTATAAAATCATGATCATGTGATGTTTAAAAATCACATTATGACTTGATTGAAGAGCAAGGGAAAATATACACATACCTTGGATTTGTTTAGAACGAAAACAAATCAATACGACGACGTGGCGCGGCGGAGACAGAGTCCTCTTTTCTTACTTGTTTTGCTCTCTTATTTTCTCTCAAGCACCTCACGATTTTTCTTGCTGAAATGTTCAGAGTTTTCGAGAATATGGGGTGAGGGAAATGTCTAGGAATGAATGGGAAGGTTATCAATTTAATGGGAGTTTGAATGGCAAGATAAAATATTTTCTATCCTAGTGTTTGAGAGATAAGGAATGATTTGATATTATTTTATTTGAGGGAGATATTGGAGATGGGATGACCAATTTTTCCAATAAAAATGAAGGCAAGGATATTGCTTAATTAATAATTGTTGGTGATTAAAGTGAAGGAATTATATTACAAAGAAAGGATAAGGAAAGATATTAAAAATGGTGAGTTGTCAACTAATATCAAATCTTTAGGAGGAGTGGCCGAATTCTTGAGATTAAATGAAGGTAGAATATTGCTTAATTATTGAAGATTTAAAATGAGGGAATTAACTATGCCATGAAAGGATTAAGAAAAGATATCAAAATGGAGAGTTGCCAAAAATTTAAATCCTTTAAAGGAGGTGGCCGATTTTCTATGATAATGGGAGGGAAAATATTGCTTAAATAATGTATTTTAAATCTTTAAAGTTTTATCTACCTAATAAGTATTTTAGTGAATTAAGTAATTAATTAGTTTAGTAATTATCTTGCATGCATGGCAAATTCATTAAAGTAAATTACTAACATGTAAATTTATAATTTATTAAATAAAATAAGCCTAGATTAACTTAATTTAATTGGACATATATTTTAATTTAGGATTTTAATTAAATTATTGGACGTAAAGGAATTTATTTACTACTAACTTCAATTAATTAATTAAATACCTAAACATTCTTTTACATTAAAATAAATTATTCTTTATCTTAAATTAAGTCTAGGAATATTTTCTCGTTATTAAAATTTATCTCATTATTCCAACTCCAGTCCGGCCTCGCTTATTTAACTGAAAAGACAAAACTAAACTCATGCAATTTAAAATAAATAATCAAGACTAAATAACTTTAAAATGCCTTAAAAAATTAAAGAAATCATTTTTAATTTAAATACTTGAAATTATGCATGGCTTATACGTAGTCTGATTTACGGGTTCTACAACCTCGATCCGATCGAAGTGTCTTGATGCTTCGTCCCAACTGTTTCTCTTCTTCACTTCTGTATTCTTTGAACCTTTCAAAGGCTGCAGACTTGTATTTCATTAAATACACAGTTCCCATACCTCGAAAAGTCATCAGTGAAGGTGATGAAGTAGGCATGTCCATGCTTAGTGGTGATGCTAAGCGGACCGCGCACATCGGTATGGATCAAATCCAATAACCCTTTGGCTCGCTCCACGTGGCCCTTACAGGGAATTTTGGTCATCTTTCCTTTTAGACAGGATTCACAAGTCGTGAGAGCATTAATATCAGACATATCAAACATGCCTACTCCCACTAGCTTGTTCATCCTTCTTAGGGGAATATGTCCTAATCGAGCATGCCACAATTGTGTCAAATTTAGAGTATCTTGTTTTCGTTTGTTTGTTGTTGTTATAGCTTGGACATTGTTTAGTGGAATATCTTTAAATTTTAAGGTGAAGAGATCGTTTTCAAGTTCTCCAGTACCAAATAAACATTCATTCTTGTAAATGTTGCAAACACCTTTGCTAAATAAACAAGAAAATCCATCTTTATCAAGCATAGAAATGGAAATAATGTTTTTCACCAATTCAGGTACAAACAAAACATGTAGGGACCCGAACGCTAATCATCTTCTTAATCGTCATTGGGATAAATGGATCAATTAATTAATCTGGTCTAAATTTTTATTTTTATTTTTTCAAATTTGCGGAACGTAATGTAATTCAATCTAATATACATATCAGTATAAAAGTCCAAGTCTTGTACCACAAACATCAAACTCAAACTAAGGTTCAACAACTAAATGTCAAGTGCTAAATCCTATCTACAGCAACGTCGAAGTCCGTAGTCTCCACTCTAATCACGATCTCTCATCATCTCCTCGACCCTGATCCTGTCCCACCTGTTGCCATGCACACATGCAAACAAGACAACAGCCGGATAACTTCGGTGAAAATAAAATCCCAGTATAAGCAATGTATACATGCGATTCATAAAATCATATACAAAAGCATAAACCATGTATTAAGAACATGAATCATAATTTATGACACATTAGTGAATATAGATAAAACTCTCTAACTCGTCATCTCTGACTCGACTCATATCTAATCTAGGGATCCCGGTTCCTGGACATTAACACATATATCGAATCTCAGCGATAGGAGTCGATCCGCCCCTAAGCAATATCGATATAAGTCAATAATCTAGTGTCTTGGCATATCCGCCACAGACTTGGCATATTCGCCAAACTATGCTATGACAATGTGCAATGGGCCAATGATCCCTCTACCACTGTCTGGCCCTTCTGTCAATGACTCTCGCTCAATAACTATCGGCTATTCTCTACTTTCTATAAATCAATAGATTAATCATATCAATGTCAAACAATTGCAATAAAATAAAGTATGTGGTTTTAGGGAAACTAGAGTCCAATCTGACTCAAGTTAATCTCCCGGTTAACATCGACTTATACCTTTCGTTCGTAGTCTCGGTCTGAAGAATTGGAAATTCTGAATTCAAGAATGTTTCTGTCAATCTGAAATGACATATCGAGAATAGTAATATCAACATTCCATTTCCAATTCAATACTAAATCCGATCAATCCGAATCTAATTCAAAATTAACAGCATAACGGCACAATCCCGATATCCCCGTCTGACGTACCGTATTTTTTACTACTTAAAATTTGCGAAAAAAATTAAAAATTTTCTTGAATACGAAAATAAAATCAATACGGTCGTCACTACATCATCCATTCACCAATAAAAATTTTGCTAAAAGAAAAGCTTGCTCAAAACATCTCGTATCAAAACGTAAAATCAGAGTATTAATATTTTCATGCTTAAAATCTTAAAATAACGTGGGCGGTCCTCGGGTCTAGCCTCCCGCTCAGTCCAAGCCTGCTCCTTGGTCCCCACCTCCTGTCTCCTCATAGACATCCTCACCTGCATCGATCAATTCTAGTGAGTCTAAAGACTCAACACGTATAAACTGAGAATAGCAAGTAATACATAATAAAATTACATGCAACTTTAAAATAGAACATACATACTTGAAGCTTGGATTTGAAATGAGCTTGAACTTGCATACATACATAGACGTGCCATAACTTAAAAGCTTACATAAACATGCTTGCGTAGAGGATGTTTCAAAGCAAGTGACCCATACATAATAAACGCCTGATCAGACAAACCACAGTACAGGGCTGACAAGGGACGTATCCACTGCCACATACATGAGATCCCCGTTCATAATTTAATGGGCTGGTTGGTCCCCGTTCATAATTTAACGCTTTCCAACCACGATCTAACCCATTCAAAATTTAACGGGGTGGAGAGGTCCTCGGCCACGTTCACCGACTTCCAAACCCATTGAATTTGGTCACAAGACATTTAGCATACCTCAAAAACTTAAAATATTTTCTTGCACGTCAACATACTTACTTGGCGTTGAGGGATTCGTTGGACTTCGAACGGGGTCGTTGCAGCAACATACTAACGTGAATTCATAAAATTAACGGGTGTAACTTAGACGTAACAAACAAGCTTACTCACGAGTTCATACATTTCCCTAGGGCGTTCTAAAATTCCAGTGACTCGACATTATTAAACATTACACTAAACCAAGACATCAACCTCAAAGCATACCATAATATTTCCCAAAAACTCAAGTACACAGACCCCGTGCCCAGGTCCGGCTCCGGGTCCGTGTAGGTGCGGTGGAATGACTCGTGAAGAAAAGGGAAGGCACGAACCCCGTGCTGAGGTCCGGGTGAGGGCCCGTGTAGGTGCGCAAAAGTGAAACTTGGGAAGAAGTGAGGACACGGACCCCGTGTCTGGGTCCGTCAGAGGGTCCGTCTAGACTCGGTTGGTTGACACTTCAAAGGAAGACAAAGGCATGGACCCCGTGTTAGGGTCCGTGTATGGATCCGTGTGGCCTCGACTTTTCTGAACCTGCGAGGAAAGCTTACGAAATGTCTATTTTCCCAAACGAACAACTAATGGAACAAAATTAAACACCTGGAGACCATCCTAAGACACCATAGCATTGAACTAAACTCGTATGAATGCCCCAAAAATGACGACGTCCACCCTACGACACATACAATCCGAAAACACGGCAATTGACACAAAATCTTTTCTTACGACTCCTAATGAATTAAAGGGCCTAAAGACATGAAACGAAACCTCAAAAATACTCCAAACATCATTACCAGAGTTACCTATATGCAGCAATGATCACCCGTCGATCCCCAACGAAGCCTGCAACAAATAACTTCAAGAACACAATTTATTTAAAATTCGCAGTTTGAGCAGTCCCACGAAAAACGCCATAACTCACTCAATTTTCGTCCAAAAATTTCGAATTTTATATCAAATCGAAGGTATCAAAAATTTCTACGTTTTTTGCGTTGAAAGTTTTCCCAAAATCTTGACCGAAAATTTGCAGTTTTAATAAGAACAGTAAAACGTGATTTAGATCTAAAACTTTTCCTTCAAAATCGATCCAAACAAATAACCGCTCAAACTATGAACAAGATACATGAATTTTCACCCGTAAAACAACGCAACACATAATATGACATGATCGACGCAGCAAAAGAGAGATTATACGTGCCTTTTGATGATAAACTTTACCGAAACGGCGATACCGAAGCGGAGAAAGAAGCGAGGTTGATCCGGAACGATGGTGGCTCGATTATCTTGAAATAAAATTGCCGAAAACTTGCTGGAAAATAAAGTGGAAGGGGGCGGCTGCTTCTTAGATGGAGAACCCTAGGTTTCCTATCTTTAAAAATCTGAAAACGTGAATGTGTAGATGTGTTGTGTGTTTTAGTGTGTGTAAAAACGTGTAAGTGTGTGTGAGTGTGTGTAACGTGTGTGTGTTTTTAATTAGGAGGAATTAGTGCTAAATTAACTAAATTAAATACTAATCAAAAGTTAACACACACTAATTTAATTAAACTCCCCATTTAAAATACTTACACACTAATTTTAAAAGTTCCAAACTCTTAAATTACTAAATACATAAATAAGGCTTTAAATTGCTAAAACTAAATAAATTATTTAAAACGCCTCATCCTTGACTTAAAATAAAATACCACCTTTTGAAATTGCCAAAAATCGCCACCGGGTCTTTTCCTCAATCCTGCCTCGGATAATCGCCTGAAACATGAAACTCGTAAAACATTTTAACGTGCATCACATAAACATGAATAATTTAAAATAATGTATTTTCATAAATTATGCATGGCTAAAACTCATTTAAAATTAATTAAACGATTTAATAATTAAACGAATGCATGGGTTACGCGTACTGAATTTGGGCACTACATTACCAATCAAATCAGCTAATTCAGGTAAACATGTACTAAAGCAGTAATACATGCTAGCAATCACAAGCAGGAAAGAAAACTCAATCTACCCCGCTCACTAACTTCTATCTCAATCTAGACGATCTATCGCTCTGATACCGCCTGTTGTGGAGACCCGGACGCTAATCATCTTCTTAATCGTCAATGGGATAAATGGATCAATTAATTAATCTGGGTCTAAATTTTTATTTTTATTTTTTAAATTTGCGGAACGTAGTGTAATTCAATCTAATATACATATCAGTATAAAAGTACAAGTCTTGTACCACAAACATCAAACTCAAACTAAGGTTCAACAACTAAATGTCAAGTGCTGAATCCTATCTACAGCAACGTCAAAGTCCGTAATCTCCACTCTAATCACGATCTCTCATCATCTCCTCAACCCTGATCCTGTCCCACCTGTTGCCATGCACACATACAAACACGACAACAGCCGGATAACTCCGGTGAGAATAAAATCCTAGTATAAGCAATGTATACATGCGATGCATAAAATCATATACAAAAGCATAAACCATGTATTAAGAACATGAATCATAATTTATGACACATTAGTGAATATAGATAAAACTCTCTAACTCGTCATCTCTGACTCGACTCATCTCTAATCTAGGGATCCCGGTTCCTGGACATTAACACATATATCGAATCTCATCGATAGGAGTCGATCCGCCCTTAAGCAATATCGATATAAGTCAATAATCCAGTGTCTTGGCATATCCGCCACAGACTTGGCATATCCGCCAAAGCTATCCTATGACAATGTGCAATGGGCCAATGACCCCTCTATTACTGTCTGGCCCTTCTGTCAATGACTCTCGCTCAATAGCTATCGGCTATTCTCTACTTTCTATAAATCAATAGATTAATCATATCAATGTCAAACAATTGGAATAAAATAAAGTATGTGGTTTTAGTGAAACTAGAGTCCAATCTGACTCAAGTTAATCTCCCGGTTAACATCGACTTATACCTTTCGTTCGTAGTCTCGATCTAAAGAATTGGAAATTCTGAATTCAAGACTGTCTCTATCAATCTGAAATGACATATCGAGAATAGTAATATCAACATTCCATTCTCAATTCAATACTAAATCCGATCAATCTGAATCTAATTCAAAATTAACAGCATAACGGCACAATCCTGATATCCCTGTCAATACAATATCAACATATATCAATTACAAATCATAATCAATATCCGATACAATCCAGAATCAGTCAATAATCCAAATATGTTCAATTTCCAATTAATATAATCAGAAAATCATAACAATTCATAATCAATCTGTTCTTCGATCTGACTTCGATTCTACGATGTCTAACATATCCAGAATACCATATAATGATCAAATAATAATTCCTCCAATATCATAATTTCAAATGATAACAGAACTCAATAAAACTTACGTCCAGTTGTAGCTGTTGACAAGAGGAGTACAGAACCGTGCTCGGATCAAACTTCGGATTATCGGTGCATGCAAAATCAAATATTTAAACTTGGAGAAACTTGGAGGAATTGCTGTGAATCTTTTGGTTTTCTTCCCTGAAATGTCTTGGGGAAATGATAACTTTATATATCAAATGCATGACAAGTGTCCCACTCAAGGTCCAATATTATCACTTTAGCCCCTGAATTCTTCACTATTTGCAATTTAGCCCTCAATAACTCTTTTTAATTTCATTTCAATCCTAATTAATTACAAAAACCATGGAATCTAATTCAACATTCCAAAATTCATAAATTAAATAATCTCGGATTAAAATGATAAAATCTCGGGCCTTACAAAACATCTCTTAACATTAACTTAAAATCATTGTTCAAATGCAAGCAAACATCTCCTACGGCCTTGACAGCAACTCTTGCTCCATTCCCCATCCTCAAGAAGGTCTCACCTTCCCTAAGCCTTCTACTTCTTCCCATCACCTGCAAATCATTACAGAGATGTGAGCCACAGCCAGTATCCAATACCCAAGAAGTAGAGTTAATTGAAATGTTTACTTCAATATAGAACATACCGTTTCCAGAACTCTTCTGGGCAAGATATTCCCTGAAATTATGCATCCAATGTCTAGGCTTCTTGCAGTGATGACATACATCAGCAGTCTTGTCAGCCTTAATTTGTGTGGCTGCCACAGCGGGAATCGGAGTCTGCCTCTTCAAGGGCACGTTCTTCTTGGGACCTTGGAAAGAACGCTTCTTTCCCTTCCCAGGTGGACCGGTCTTCGTACCAGATGAAGAACCCACATAAGAACCGGCTTCTCTTTCCTGATGGTGGACTCAAAGGTCACAAGCATGTTCACCAACTCCTCAAGGGTCGGCTCTATCTTGTTCATATTAAAATTCACCACAAAAGGATCAAATGAGCTAGGCAGTGACAACAACAACTCGTCGGTGGTCAGCTACGAAGGCAACACCAAATCCATGCCAACGAGCTTGTCCACGAGCCCAATCAACTTTAGGCCATGCTCATGGACCGAAGCCCCATATCGCATGCATAAAGTGATTAGCTCCTTGACGGTAGCATGCCTAAGAGGTCGAGTCTGCTCACCAAAGAGCTCCTTGAGATGCAAATAAATGTCAGCAGTACTCTTTGCATCCTCAAAACGCCTCTGCAGCTCATCGTTCATAGAAGCCTGCATATAACACCTGGCTTTCAAGTCATGGTCACACCATTCCTTGTAAGTCTGCAATTCCTCAGGAGTGCAGTAAGTCGGAGCCTCAACAGGGGGCGACTCAGTCGGTGTATATGCTATCCTTTCCGAATTCAAGACGATTTTTAAGTTTCTTAGCCAGTTGAGGTAGTTAGGTCCGGTTAATACGTGTTTGTCGAGTATTGCAGATAGCGGATTGCGAATCAAAGACATTGTCAAAAATTGTACTGAAAAGTAAAACAGATAAATGTTAATGACTATTTTAAAATATTTAGTAAGATATAAAGTATGGACTTTTACTTTATAAATTTTCGCTGCCACTGTTTTGACATTATTCACTACCCTCTAGTGAGAACAGGAAACTCCTTTCCTCAGTAGGTACGCAAGGTTCAATTAGCGAATTATGATCCCGAATAATATCAACCAATCACAATTCCTAAAAGGTAGTTTCCAATTGCATCACTATGCAACCCTCTACGTATACTTTTGTCTCACGTTTGATTAGGACCCAATAATATGACGTCAGTTCATCTTTACGTGTCAAGCCTTACCCATCGATGTTGAACCTTAATGGACGGTCTCCATGAGTTTCCTCAATAATATGAGCCGAAATCATGGGAGTTCCACGTAGTTCACATCACCATGTCAATGGATGTCACAGCTTTCCGGCACCCAAGGCCCCCACAATAATATGAGCCGAGCCCCGAGCACGGGTAGTGTTCATCATGTACCCATTGCCGATGGAAGACATGGAAATTATAAACAACTTTATAATTACCCTTTTTGGGCTTGATATTAATTTTGAATCTTATTCAAAATGAGGGTTTTTAATTTTGAAAGATCTCATAATTAATTTTATTTAAAAGCTCGCCATGTTTGATCGTATGTTTGCCGGATTCTTGCAACTTTGTTAATATCATAATAATAACGCACATACTCAGTATTTATAACATATCATGCATATATTATAAACAGTAAACAAAACAAGGATGATCAATCGCCACAAAACTAATGGCCCGTGTGAGCTAAGCACGGGCCTAGGTCCAATCCTAGAGAAATACATGGGATGCAAATGCAACTATTACATAAGCTTCCAGTATTTACATGTCTTCAATCTTCATAATCATCAAGGCCACCATCTTCCATTCTTGATCTTCTACTATTCTAATATTTACAAATAAATACCCATGGCAAATAGGGATACATCTCATGGGGTGGGAACGGGTCATAAACCAAGCCCACTTTAAATTTGATAATTATTACAATCATTCAACACAAAATATCCTAGCATACACCTAGCAAATTGGGCTTGGGCTTTTGATCATTCTTCATGCATAATATCACATATCATACACCATCAATTAATTATCACAATTATTAATTGATCCAATATTATATATCTTGATCCAATCACTAACCGCCACGATTATAAACTAAATTAACAAAGTATACAAACTCCTTTGTCTACTTTCTAATTAATTTATTTATAACCGAATTTCTTGTAAATCACAATTTACTATAAATAATTAAAGTCCAACTTCAATTATTTATTTCATGAGATAATATGTACAACTTTTATGGATTTAAACTTAAGGGCCCAAAAATCATTTTTCACCAAAAACATTTTGGCCCATTTAAATTCACAAATTGTGTTAGCCATCTAATGGCCCAACAACTTCAAAGCCCATGACACTTTGATATTCCAAAACATTTTTGGAAACCCTAGTCGTCATCGCCGTTGCCGGAGCTCCGTCGCCGGATTCCGGCCAACTTTAAAATTTTTTTTAATTAAAAATTAGGGGCTGTTCGGGCAGCTCCTCGGGCTGCCCTTGCTGCCCGAAGCGTGCAGCCCCACGGGCAGCCCGAGCTGCCCGAAATGGGCAGCAACTCCACCCCACGACGGCCTTGATTTTTGTTGCAAAAATTAATCTCATGCGGTTAGAAATCGACCTCAATATAATATTATGTAAATGCTACACAAAATAGTAACCTTAGCTCATGATACCACTTGAAAGAGGATCGATTAAGGTTCACGAATGCGCAACGGAAGTTTCAAAAATTTTCATGCAAGAAAACCGAGCACCTTAACCACTATAGTGTTTAGCAAATACGAAAACAACAAGATGTCATACATAGGGTGTTTAGAATTTTTACCTATCAATCACAATGATTGATGTTATGGCTCCAACTAAGGTGTAAACATCTTAGCTCTTGAAATGGATGACAAATCTGCAAGCTCTCCTTGATTCAAAATTAGGCCTACTACTTGCAAGCTAGAACCCTTCTTATTTTGCACTAGAAAAATAAAAGGATTTTTCTTTGAGAAGTGTTTTCTTTCCTCAACAATTGAAGAAGAACTTTTGGAGAGTTTTTGGAGTAAAATTTCGTTCAAGCCTCTATGGAGTGAAGGGAGGATGAGTTGTCTTTGTTGTCTAAAAAGCAAAAGCAAAAAGTTGCATGTGCATGCCATGCCATTAATTCAAAAGTTGCATCAAACCCTTCACTTTCCAAGCATGCAATTTGTATGGACTGTAACAATTACAAGGCCCATGGACTTTTTATTTAAATGTCTCAAACATATTTGAGACCATTTAAACATTACTTGATTTTACTCAAGCCCACTAGTTTAATAATTATTTCTAATTGGGCTCTACAAGGCCCAATGTTGTTTAATTAACCCAACACTTGAATTAATTTAATTTAGTACATAATAATATTTATGAAAATCACAATTTTCAAATACATTACTTGTTTGTCCAACTTTTAATTTAGGAACATTTCCTCAAATTAAAAGTTAGATTCTCCTTATAGAAGTCATACTTCTATTTTTATTTACGCTTATAAACTCTTTTACAAGCCGTTCAACACATTGAACTATTTTACTTCTCAACGGGATCTAGAAAGCTAGCACTTGTGTGGCCCTCAATGGTTCATTGATACAACTAGCCGTGGGTTCACATCTCCATGTGATTCGGACTAAACATGTCCTTATACGAGCATACCCCAATTGCTCCATTCTTAATTATCAACTCCTTGATAATAAGAACGTCAGAACTCAAGTCTGATAGTACCCAACCAATCATGTTAAACGCCTAGCAGCATCGCTTACATGATTCCCTAGGTATCAAATGATAGTGCCTGCAAGAACCATTCTATTATGGTTAGCGTACAGTACGGTCCCTTCAACTCATATATCCCGACCGATTCGACAACCATTGGTATATCGAGAGTTGACAATGAATCGATACTATGTGTCATGTCGTAGTTGCATCGATGGTGTAATCTATGAAACCCCTTTCATAATTACCACCTATACACTGATCAGAGATTTCATACTACATATACATGAGATCACATAGGATATCCATACCCGAAGGTAAGCGGTGAATCCCCGACTACAATGCATCGACTCGTATATGTTTCGACAAATCACCCAACCTTGCCACCTGATGACCCCATGAGAGTCGGTAAACAAGTCAAAGTGCAATGCTAGCATATAGAGTCTCAATGTTGTACCGGGTCGTAAGGACTAATGGTGTACAACCATAAACTAGGACGTTTCCACTCGATAAGTGAGAACCACTTGGAAAGTCCTTTATGGAGGGTTATTCTGTGCACTCTACCAAGAGCACCTATCTGCATGCTCGGACATCACAATGTCCCCTACCAATGAAACATGGTACTCATATCGCAGATAATAGTCTCAAACTCGAGCGGCCTATATCCTTCTTAGCGGTAGGCTGAATCTACTAGGAACTGTTTAGAATATACAGTATTCCAAATATGAGTTTCATGGTACTCATCATATGAGCATCTCATATTCTTTCTACTATTTGTACATTCAAGGACTTTATCTAAGCAACTAGCATGGGTATACAGATAAAGATGTGCCAAAACAATAATTTCAAATATTATTAAAATAAAGACTTTTATGCATAGAGTTTCATTGTGAACATTCCGCCAACACTTGGCTCGACGTGCACCTACTCTAACATCCCTCAACGCCATGTAAGTATTTTTGACGTGCAAAAGAAAATATTTTTAAGTTTTCGAGGTATGCTAAATGTTTTGTGACCAAATTATGAATGGGATTGGAATGCGGTAAAGCATGACCAGGGACCAATTCACCCCGGTAAAGCATGACCGGGTTTAGATCTCGATCGGAAAGCGGTAAAGCATGACCAGGGACCAATCCACCCATTAAAGCATGAACGGTATCTCATGTATGTGGTAGTGGATCTTCCCTGTCAGCCCAGTACTGTGATTTAGTCTGATCAGGTGTTTTATGTATGGGTAACTTGCTTTGAAACATATCTCTACGCAAAATGATGAAGTTTATGTATGTTCAAGTATATATGTTGCAATCATGTTTCAGAAAAATTTCACGTTATGGCACGTCTATGTATGTATGCAAGTTCAAGATTTTACATGTATGTTCAAGTTTCAAGTATGTACGCCCTATTTTAAATATTGCATGTGGATTTACTACGTAGTACTTGTTATGCCCAGTTTATGCATGTTGAGTCTTTAGACTCACTAGACTTGATCAATGCAGGTGAGGATGACTTTGAGGAGACGAGGGGTGCGGACCAGTGAGCTGGCTTGGACTGAGTGGGAGCTAAACCCGAGGACCGCCCATGTTTTAAGATTTCACGCACGACAAATTTTATTACTCTGATTTCATGTTTTGGTTTACGATGTTTAAACAAGTTTTTGTAGCAAACTTTATTAACAATCTCTTTATTGCAATTATTTTTGGATTAACAGTTTATTTTAAATCGAAATTTGGGTGTTTATCTCTTATGTAAAAAATTTTTATTTTTCCGCAAAATTTCAAGTAGTTTAAAAGTTCGGTACGTTACACTGGATGTGCGCACGCTAACTCGAGGACCATGTTTTCCGCACATTACGTTTTATGAGTTAGGAGATATATTGGATATTTTCTTACTATTTCATTTTTATATGTTGATGGTTTTCAGGATTTTTGCATGTTTTACTTTTGAATAAGTTTTATTTTAAAATGTGTAAATTTCAGTTGTTATTGTATGCATGCATATAAAATGTATATTTCGATATTTAGCTGTCAAAAAAAAATTCTAGTAGTTTGAACAATAGACATTTCAGTTGGTATAAGTACAATGGTTCTGTATGGGGTTGTGCCACCATTAGCTTCTGCACTCAGTCTTCAAGCCTCAAGTCTGTAAGTTTAAATGTTTTTAATGCTATCACATGCATGTTTACATGATATATGATTCACAGCAAGATTTTTACAGTGTAAGTTTTGCTCGATCAAGTTTTTGGCGCCGTTGTCGGGGGCTGTTAATCCACAATTTTATTTTCAGTTATTTACTTTAGCATTCTATATTTTGTTTTGTTTGACACCTTCAATTTGTTTGCAGGTATCCCTCTCGGTGCATGCCAAGATCTCTAGAGTTTGAACTAGAGATATTCGACCCCGAGAATGGAAGAACCCTCCGCAGACGAAGACAACAACAGAGGGTTAGAGACATGATGAACATGAACGAGCTTGAGGAAGATCATCATGAAGATCTAAGAGTCAAGGAACCAAGGCGCATATCGATGTTGGAGTACGCACAACCTTCGCTTGTTGGAGCACGTCCAAGCATAGTGCGACCAACCGTCAGGGCGAACCAGTTTGAGATTAAATCAGCCATAATTCAAATGATTCAGAACACTGTTCAATTTGGGGGAAATGCGCTAGATTAAACACTCACATCGTGGACTTCTTAGAAATTTGTGACACTTTTAAATTTAATAGGGTTTCTGACGATGCTGTTAGATTGCGTTTATTTCTTTTTTCTTTGCGTGACAAAGCTAAAGCATGGTTGAATTGTTTACCCGGTTCAATCACAACTTGGGAAGATATGGCCAAGGCATTTCTCTTGAAATACTTTCCTCTATAAAAAGCCATGAAGCTGCCAACGGACATAACCACCTTCTCTCAATTTGAGCAGGAGTTACTCTACAAGGCTTGGGACCGCTACAAGGACTTACTACGGAGATGTCCAAATCATGAGTTGCCTCTTCGGTTAGTTGTCCAAACTTTTTACTATAGTTTACTTTTGTCTAACCGTAGCATGATAGATGCTGCGGCATGTTAGAATCTGCTAAGGAAAACGGTCGAAGAAGGGTATGAGTTACTGGAGAAGATGGCTGCTAGCAGTTAACCCTCAATCTGAGAGGAAAAATCAGAGGAGGAGTGCAGGAGTTCACCAGGTAATTGAATTTTCTACTGTCACTGCACAATTAGAAGCACTTAACAGGAAAATAGAAAGCTTGAATGTAAACATGAGATAAATGTGCCTGCAAGAGATATTCTATGATAAATGCGGAGGATAACATTATGTTAAGGATTGTCAAGACAGTAGTTCTTTCCGTGTGCAAGAGAAGGCACCAGTAAATCAAGTGGGGATTCAAAACCGTCCTAAGAATGATCCATATTCAAACACATACAACCCTGGATGGGGACAACATCTCAACTTCTCATCGGGTGGTCAAAACAGCCAAAATCGGCCACAAGGAGGACAACAGTATGGTAAGCAACCGAAGTATAGACCTGAGCATAGAAAGGAGAAGTCTAGTTTGGAGCAAAGGATGTCTAAATTTATCTTATCCACCGAAACTAAACTACAGAACCAGGATGAATCGATAAAGGGGGTTAGAAAATCAGATAGGACAGTTAGCTGAGATTATTAATAGTAGAGATCCAGGCACCTTGCCAAGCAACACTGAGACTAATCCGGAAGAGCAAGTTAAGGCCATAACATTGAGGAATGGAAATGTGCTTGAACAAGAGGGAAGGAAAAAGCGGAGTCAAGAGAGGGAACGACTGACACGTCCACAGGTAAGTCTTCTAACTCTACACCCGCACCCACTACACAATCTAGAATTGTTATCTCTCCACCCTTTCCTACAACATTAAAAAATGCGAAAATGGATGCGCAATTCGGTAAGTTCCTAGAAGTATTCAAGAAATTGCACATTAAAATTCATTTTGCTGATGCTTTGATGCAAATGCATAGCTATGCTAAATTCCTGAAAGGCATTTTTAGCGAATAAGAGGAAGTTAGAAGATCAAATGACTGTAAGCTTAACTTAAAATTGCTCTGTATTGGCAAAAAACAAGATCCCATCGAAACTAAAAGATCCAGCGAGTTTTTCTATTTCTTGCATGATTGGTGATGTTGTTTTTCATAAAGCATTATGTGATCTTGGTACAAGTATAAATCTTATGCCTTTATCTATATTCAGAAAACTCTGATTAGGAGAGCCTAAGCCAACAAGGATGTCATTGCAACTAGCAGACAGATCTGTCAAATATCTGCAAGGAGTCATAGAGGACGTGTTGGTAAAGGTGGACAAATTTATATTCCCTGTAGATTTTGTGGTGCTATACATGGAAGAGGATATGGAAATGCCCTTAATTGTGACAAGACCGTTCCTTGCAACTGGAAAGGCCCTAATTGATATGCAAGAAGGGAAGTTGAGATTAAGAGTGGGGAATGAAGAAATTACTTTTGATGTCTTTAATGCTCTTAAGCACACACTACGCACTGATGACTGTTTTAGAATCGATACTTTGGATTCACTTGTGAAAAATTTTGTGCAGGATGTTGTGAAAGACCCATTGGAAGCCACCCTCACAACTGAATTAAAGGAGGATGACTTAGACGAAGAAAAAACGGAAATAGTTGCTTACTTTAATGCCAACAATCCATGGAGGAAGCCAATAAGGATGAGATTGGATGATTTGGGAGATCGAAAAGACTTTACCCTTCCGAAGTTAGGCATTGAGTAACCACCAACGCTTGAGCTCAAGCCACTGCCTTCGCACCTAAAGTACGTATACCTAGGTGAGAATAATAATCTACCTGCCATTATTTCGGCATCTTTGACAGATGCTATGGAGGGAAAACTGCTGCTGCAAGTTCTTAAAGAGCATAAAAAGGCATTTTCCTGGAATGTGGCAGACATCAAGGGAATAAGTCCATCAATTTTCATGCATAGAAACCTGATGGAAGAGAAGTATTCATCCCTCGTGCAACCTCAGAGACGACTCAATCCAAAGATGCAAAAAGTAGTGAAGGCTGAAACTATCAAGCTTCTCGATGCAACTATTATTTATCCTATCTCCGATAGCGCATCATTAAGTCATGTTCAATGTGTGCCTAAGAAAGTTGGGATTAATGCGATCACTAATGAAAATAATGAATTTATTCCCACTAGGACTATTAAAAGGTGAAGTATAAAGGCCCGAAAATTCGTGTTTGAAAATTTGTGGAAAAATTTAAAATTTTCTTTTTAAAATAATCAAAATGCCTTATTCATAAAATAAACTGATAAATCAAGTTTAATGTTAAAAATAGCAGCGGAAGAAATTATTGTTTGCAAAATAACAAGTTAAAGTAATCCAACAACTGATAAAAATGTTTGAGCATAAAAATGGTAATTGATGAAAATGAGGTCCTCGGGTTCCACTACTGCCGACCCGAGCTGGCTCACTAGTCCCCGCCCTTAGTCCCGTCCTCATCAGTACCTACAACAATCAAGTCTAGTGAGTCTAAAGACTCAGCATGCATACATCGTAAATAACAAGTAAATATAGTAAAATTTAATGCAACAAGAAATTATCGTGAGACTGGCGTAACGTGTAAATATCATGACATGAGTAAATATAATACGTGCATAACTGAACTGGAAATCATAAGTGGAATGTTTGCTCAATCGAGCCCTGTCATAAAATAACATGTCATAAATTTTCTGTTGAGATTATGTTCTACGCTAGTGGTCCATGAACTGAACTGAACTGAACCGGTAAGTGACCACCGGGTGAAGTAATAATCGTCTGATCAGACTAATGCCACAGTATACTGGGTGGAACTGAACTGAACTGAACCGGTAAGTGACCACCGGGTGATACAATAATCCCATGATAGTGAAATGGCCACAAGCAATATCGTATAAATCTCAAAAATGAATATTTTATAATTTTATGCACGTAACATAATTAAATGACATAATTAAATATCCTGTATTATTTTACCACATGGGTTGGATCGTTCCCAGGCTCGCTGCAACCTAAATTTAACATGAAAAATATGCAAATGATTTTCTTGACCAAACTTTGTAATTGAATCCAAAAACGAGACAATTACGCTCAACGACTTGGTATTTAATCATGACTCCGTGCCAACCCGAACCAACACCAAACCATCATTTAGTCATGATTAAAATACACCTAAAATGATGAAATAATACTCCAAAAATTATGTAAGTCGAAATTTTGGTGAATGGAGGCCCAAAACATGAAACGCTCTTTCGAGAGTCAATTTGGCACATCGCACCGTAAATTCCGGTTCAACCTCTAAACTTAACCGAATCACAAACGGTCAATAACAAGACCTTTCTAACTTGATGAGGTACTGTCCAGTCCAATTCCATAGGCTAAAAGCCAACCGATAACTCGAAACACACCTCTGAACCACAGCACACTTGCTGTCAAAAATTACAGCAGCGGTGTTTGCGTTTCCTTGCGTCGTTTGCAAGGCTATTGGACATTGGGGCTTGAACCACCAACCAGAACCTCTTACCAACATCCAAAGGAATGGTTTGAACCATGGCTAAGGGCGCTAAGCTAGCCACAATTCAAACCATACCATGAATCACCCGAAAGATCCCACCAGAGAGGCACCCTTGCGTGCGTGGGGTGTATTGCTTCCTTTGCTGTCCCGTGTCATTCCAGTGGCCATTTGATTGACCATGGCATGATCTAGACATCAAGGGGTATGGTGTGAACCATGGCTAATGGCCAAAAAGCCAACCAAGATCCACACTAACACCCAGAACCGAAAGCACACACACACATGCAAAACCAAAAAAAAAAAAAAATGAACCCATGAACACTTGCGTTGTTTTGTTTTAAAATGGAGAGGACTGTGAACCAAGCCATGAAAGGGTGTCTTGGTCACGTTACAGACATGTCAAGGAGAGGTTCTAATCATGGCTATAGCCTCTAGGGCAGCCAAGACCAGAAAACTTCTCCTTTGACAGCAAAACAGAAAATCGAATGCAAAAAGGGACATGCTTGGGGAGTAGCTGTATTTTATCGATTCCAGCAGGCATGAGGCTTGGACGAATGGACCAACATGATCCTAATACACTCTAGTACATGCCTAGGTGCAGCCTTGGGAGCCTGGACACGAGCCACCCACCTGTACGCACCAAAAACAACCAAACCGTGAGGTAGCAATGAAGGGGCCGAAAATCTGCATGTTCATTTTCTAAAAATTTCTTGGTATATTTCGGTTTTTGCCAATAAATCATGAACAAATATGGTTTAAAAACATGTATATGACTTGATTGAAGAGCAAGGAAAGATATAAACATGCCTTGGTTTGTTTTGAAAGAAAAACAAACGAAACGACGACGCGGCGCGGCGGAGACGGAGTTGCTTTGCTTTCTTGTTTTCTTTCTTGTTTCTTGCTAGGAGACTCACGATTTTTTTCTCTCAAGAATGCTCTGAAATATGCTCTGAATTTCGAGAATATGGAGTGAGGGAGAGTGGTTAGGAAGTGAGGGGAGTTTACTAATTAAATGGGATACAAAATGGCAAGCTCCTAACTTCCTATCCTAGTTGTTAGCTAGATAAGGAATGAGGTGTCATTAGGTGGGATATGGTGACCGATTCCTCCTATTCAAACAAGGCTAAGATATTGGTTGATTATCAATTAATGGTGATTAAAAGTGAAAGGGTTATCATAGCAAGAAATAATAAGGAAAGAGTCAAAGGTGGTGAGTTGTCAAAGAAATGTTATATCACCTATGAGGTGGCCGAAATTAGGCTATCCAGTGGAGGGGAAATATTGCTTAGTTAGTGTATTTTAAATCTTTAGAGTCTTATCTATCCATTAAATAATTTTGTGAATTAACACATTAATTATGGAACCTAAATGAACTTATTTCCTACTCACCTCAAGTTACTTAAATAATTCCTTAAACATTCTTTTACCTTAAATTAACTTATTAGTTAGCTAAAATAAATTCTGGGAATGTTTTCTTAATATTAAATTTTATCTCAAAACTCCAACTCCAGTCCGGCCTCACTCACTTAATTGAAAAAGGTAACAATTAAACTACTGCAATATAATAATTAAATTTAAAGAAAAGCATTTAAATTCTCATGCAATAAAATCAATTTAAATACTAGAATTATGCATGGCTAATACATAGTCTAATTTACGGGTTCTACAACCCTTCCCCACTTAAAAGAAATTTCGTCCTCGAAATTAGAACTCACAGAATAACTCAGGATAACGACTCCTCATCTCGGGCTCAGACTCCCACGTAGCTTCCTCCTCTGAATGGTTAAGCCATTTGACTTTGACTCGCTTAACCAGCTTGTTCTGAAGCTTCTTCTCATGTCTGTCTAAGATCTACACTGGTCTCTCCTCATAAGACAGGTTCGGAGTAAGCTGCAACGGCTCAAAGTTCAAAACATGCAAAGGATTCGCCATATACTTCCTCAGCATAGAGACGTGGAACACATTGTGTACTCTGGCCAGATTCGGCGGAAGAGCAACACGATAAGCTAACGTCCCAACCCTGTCGAGGATCTCAAATAATCCAATGAATCTCGGACTGAGCTTCCCTTTCTTTCCGAATCGCATGACACCTTTCATAGGTGCCACCTTCACAAAGACATGGTCGCCCACGGCAAACTCTAGGTCTCTCCTCCTCTGATCCGCATAACTCTTCTGTCGACTCTGAGCAGCCCTCATCCTATCACGGATCTTGACTACTACATCGGCAGCCTGCTGAATAATCTCTGGACCCAACTCTGCTCTCTCCCCTACTTCATCCCAATGAATAGGAGATCTACACTTACGACCATACAGTGCTTCAAACGGAGCCATTCCTATAGACGACTGAAAGCTGTTGTTATAGGAGAACTCCACTAATGGCAAGTTCGACTCCCAACTCCCTGAGAAGTCAATAACACAAGCACGGAGAAGATCCTCCAAAATCTGAATAACTCGCTCTGACTGCCCATCTGTATGCGGATGAAAAGCTGTGCTAAACAGCAACTTCGTACCCATGGTCGAATGCAAACTCTTCCAAAACGAGGAAGTGAATCTGGGGTCTCTGTCAGACACGATCGAAACTGGGATACCGTGCAGTCGGACTATCTCTCGGATATACAACTCTGCATACTGAATCAAGGTGAAAGTCGTCTTAATAGGCAAAAAGTGCGCTGATTTGGTAAGACGATATACAATCACCCCGATAGCATTTGATCCTCTGACTGACTTCGGCAATCCGGTCACAAAGTCCATGGTAACATTCTCCCACTTCCACTCGGGGATGGGAAGAGGCTTGAGCAAACCTGCTGGTCTCTGATGATCCGTCTTCACTAACTGGCAAGTCAGACACTCGGATACAAACCGTCTGATATCCTTCTTCATTCCTGGCCACCAATACAATAACTGCAGATCTCTGTACATCTTCGTACTCCCTGGATGAATAGAGTATGGCTGATATGAATCTGGCCGAGCATGACGTGCTAAATATTGCGATTCGAAGTTTCAAAGAATTTGGCATGCATAACAATGAAGTTAGAAGATATTTCAATGTTATTCAAGTGCTAAATGATGAAGAGGAAGCCAAATCAAGACCTAGAACCCGAGAGCCCCGCGCTAGGGCAGCCAAACTTCACCGCCCCAGCACCAAAGACACTGTCCAGAAGGTGAAGTCCAGAGAGTCTCGCGCTAGGGCGGCCAAACTTCACCGCCCTAGCGCGCCTAGTCCAGCAGAGTTGGCGCTAGGGCGGCCAAACTTCGCCGCCCCAGCGCGCCGCAGCCGAGAATAATCTTTAGTTTCCTATTTTAGAGTCCTATTTGTTTTGGTAATTAGATTTTCATATCTTCTGATTTTGTAACAATATATGGACGAAAATTTGACATTATTATGGGAGTTTAATAAAATTTGTGAGTTTTTCTCTCAATTTCAAAGTGTGGCTTTGTATACACATTCGTGTGTTTCTCAAATCAAACTTATCAAAGTTTAACACTTCGTGGCGTTTGTCGATTGTTCTTCACTCGGATTGTCAAAGACGAGTTCTTCGACGGTTCGCTTGAATTTCGATTGTTATCTTCGTTAATATTTGTTGCTAAATTCTTCGTAATTTAGAGGTGAATATTACACCCTTACTTGTTCAAAAAGATCGGGACAACACAACCGTTTCTTTGTTTCATCGAATCGAGGGCGTGACTCCGTTTTTGAGCGCGTTTGCTTTTCGTGGTCGAAGAATCGCGTCATTTGGTATCAGAGCATTAGGTTCCCTTTGATTCAAGTAAGTATATCCTTTATATTTTCAGATCTGTATTTATCCTTGTTTGTTATCAGATCTGTTTTATCCGTTCGTTCTTCATCTTTCGTGAATCACTGATTCTCGAAATTATCTGATTTTTTTTTTCGAGTGCACAAAGAACCCTTGTGCAAGAGCAAAAAAAAAAGTACAAAAATTCCGAATTTTGCCATAGATTGGTTTTGGTGTTTTGTTCTATTCTCTTGTGGGAGCCATATTCAAGTGCCTCTCACAATCAAAAAAAAAATATTATTGTGCTATTATTTAGCATTGCATCTTGTTCCTTTTTGCGAGTCATATTCAAGTGACTCTCACAATCAAAAAAAAATATTTCAAATTTCTTGTTTTACGCAGTCCGTGTAAGTCAGTTTGCAAATGTCGTGAAGTTTGAACTTGTGAGTTTGATGCACACAAGCTACAAAGCCTGAAAGCATACCTACGAGAGAATTCTCGAAATCGAGTGAAATACTTGAGTGCGAGCGTTATTTCTTGGAGTGACGTGTGAGGTTTTGTAGTGAGAACAAAAAAAAAAGGAGATAAAAAAAAGGAGTGTCGAGTGAATTTTCATTGGAGTGACCAGTGAGAATTTGTTGTGAGGAAACTTTATTCTTTTATTGTTTTGTACTAACCTTTTCTTGCAGGTATAATGATTGACGATCGTCAATTTCAATTAATATTAGGAGGGTTGGATAGAATGTGGGAGAAGGAGTTTAAGCCTCTACGAAAAAAATATAGGGGGTGTGAAGAAGAGGAGAAATGTAATGGGCATGTTGATGAGAGTAGTCGAGGTAGTGGAGTTGAAAGAAGTAGAGCATTTCATTTGCATCATGATGACGATAGGCGATGTGCGGAGAATAGAGGAGTGGGCAGAAAAAGTGAACGTGATGTTCCTAGGGAGTCTTTGACATCCACTTGGCGGAGGAGCGTGGGAGAGAGAGCCAGTGGTAGGCCAAAGAAGGAGTCGAGACGTGAAGCTAGCAAATATGAATATCAAGGTACATTTAAAAACTCAAATTCTAGTACTTGTGATATTATATGTTGTTTCTGTTTAGAAGTTGGGCATGATATTAGCCAATGTCCACGTGATGAGCAGATGGTAGATTCGTCCGCTGTGATTGAATCTCAAATGGGGGTTGATGTTATGAGTGAGCTTGAATCTCATGTGGAGGATGAGGTTGTTATTGAGTCTAAACTAGCAGTTGAGGTTGTAGTGGAACATGACTTTGAGGTTGTGGATAATAGAGTTGACGATGGTATTCCGCGAGTGGGTGAGCTGAATGTTGTTGAACAATACACAGCGGTGGATGAATCATTAAATGGGGGAGAAGTGTTTAATTTGCCTACTATGGAGGTAAAGAATATGCAAGGAGGGACTATTGTACATAAACTCCTTGATGAACTAAATGTTTCATTGGTTCAATTGAATCCAAATGTCCTTGAGGATCAATTGAAAGTTAATAATGAATTGAGTGAAAAAGAATTTAAAATGGCCGAAAAAAAGAGTGAACAAAAGAGTGAGATGGCCATAGAAAAGAAAAAAGAGAAAAAAGATGAAAAAGAAAAAGAGGCCAAAGAAAAGAAAAAGAAAAATAAATTAAATGCCCAAAAGAGTGAAAAGAGTGAGGTTGAGAGTTGTTTATTCTTGAATAAACCCTTTCATGTACCTTTGTACAAAGTGGTTTATTATCATTATGATGATATAGCCGGTTCAATCCCGAGCACAACTTCTTCTTTGCAGGATGATGGTGATGTCATGATAAGGAGGCGAGCAAGTGTTGCTGGTGTAAAAATGCAATGGGATGATCCATTTGATGTTGAGAGCAATCACCGTGAGGTAAGGTTAGTTGCCAACGCAACAACCATGAGGTATGACTTTCGTCCTTATCTTACTTCGTTGTTGTGTTGTACTCAAGCGTTTGGTGAGAGAATTGAGAGTGGGGTGTCTAAAGGGTTTAAATGTGAATTAACCTTTGTGCATAGAGGTCATAGATTTGAGAATGATGACATATTGAATAGATCAAATTTAAATGTTAGTGATTGTGATTTTTCAAGAGTTGTCAAATTGATGAGTTTTTGTTATGACAATGAAGTGTATGCATTATGTTCAAATCTTTGTGATCAGTTGAATGTTTACATGGGTAGCACATCTAGTATGTCCTATTTGCATGATTCATATTTGTTTGATGATTGCATTGGAAAGAGCATGAATGAATGTCAGAATTTTTATGTTCATAATGAATACAATTTTAAAGAGAATAAATTCTTCATTCTATATTCATTGCATGAGTTACGTGCTAATGAGGCATATTGTGGTGGTTTAATTGCTGATAAAATGCATGATTATATGTGTTGGTTGCATATGAAACGACATGTTGAGGGTCATTGTGATACATGCATTACATATGGGAGAATGACATGTCGACTGTATTCCTATGTCATGCATCAGTTATATCTTATTCCTAGTGAACTCTGGTTGTACATTATGGATTTTTTTATGTTGTTAACTAGGTCTAAGAAGGGGAAGAACTTAATTTTTGTGATACTTAATGGTATTTTATAATTTAGTGTCATTTATTATTTGGTGTATGTTGAGGTTGATGAGTTGATAGTGAAAGCAACCGTGGAGTTAGGGATCAAAACGTTGATAGCGCATGTGGCGATGGCATCTACACTATAGTGTTGAGAGGTAAGCATGTTGATAATTTAATTCTTTTTATTACTAACTTGCTTCGTTTTGTGTAGGTCGCCAAGATTTGAGGACAAATCTTTTTGAAGAAGGGGAGTATGATATGAATCTGGCCGGGCATGACGTGCTAAATATTGCGATTCGAATTTTCAAAGAATTTGGCATGCATAACAATGAAGTTAGAAGATATTTCAATGTTATTCTCGGCTGCGGCGCGCTGGGGCGGCGAAGTTTGGCCGCCCTAGCGCCAACTCTGCTGGACTAGGCGCTCTGGGGCGGTGAAGTTTGGCCGCCCTAGCGCGAGACTCTCTGGACTTCACCTTCTGGACAGTGTCTTTGGCGCTGGGGCGGTGAAGTTTGGCCGCCCTAGCGCGGGGCTCTCGGGTTCCGGGTCTTGATTTGGCTTCCTCTTCATCATTTAGCACTTGAATAACATTGAAATATCTTCTAACTTCATTGTTATGCATGCCAAATTCTTTTAAACTTCGAATCGCAATATTAAGCACGTCATGCCCGGCCAGATTCATATCAACGGCGACATATGGGCCTCTGATAAGATATCTGCTCGAATAGAACCACTGCTGGGAACCCACATCCTGTCTCGGTATATCAAAATACCGTCGCTGACTGAATACAAGAGACTGCCCTTGGCCTCATCTCTCTGCTTCCACTTTGCCAACTGCTCATCTGCAGACTGACCACTGCGAATACGGTCTAGAAGAGAGGACTGAATAGTCAAGGTAGATAGACGGGGAACTCTACCTCGAGGATAAGTCTCTAGACCAAACCTCTGCATCTCAGTCTGAAGAGGTCTCGAAACTGTCAAATGAGCCATCACTGCGACCTTCCTGCTCAAAGCATCTGCAACTACATTAGCTTTACCCGGGGGGTAGCTAATGTCACAGTCATAATCCTTCACAAGTTCCAACCAACGCCTCTGACGCATGTTCAGCTCCTTCTGCGTAAAGAAATACTTAAGGCACTTGTGGTCGGTAAAGATCTGGCACTTCTCTCCATACAAATAATGCCTCCAAATCTTCAAGGCAAAAACTACGGCGGCCAACTCTAGATCATGGATAGGGTAATTCTTCTCATGGATTTTCAGCTGTCGAGAAGCATATGCTATCACCTTCCCATGCTGCATCAACACTGCGCCTAAACCGAGCTTCGAAGCATCGGTACACAACACAAAATCGCCGGGCCCTGACGGCATGGCAAAAACTGGTGCTGAGATAAGAGCTTGCTTCAAAGTATCGAAGCTCTTCTGACACTCCTCGCTCCACACAAATTTAGCATTTTTCTTGGTCAATGATGTGAGTGGAACGGCAATAGAGGAGAATCCCTTAATGAACTTCCGATAATATCCTGCTAGCCCAAGAAAACTGCAGATCTCTGATGCATTCTGCGGCACAACCCAATCTCCGACTGCTGCAACCTTCGTTGGGTCTACCCCAATACCGCTGTTAGAAACAATATGGCCTAAGAATGCCACCTTCTCTAACCAGAATTCACACTTACTGAACTTTGCGAATAACTTATGCTTCTGCAAGGTCTGCAACACTGTGGTCAGATGTCTGCTGTGATCCTCTTGATTCTTGGAGTAGACGAGAATGTCGTCTATGAATACTATCACAAACTGGTCAAGATACGGCTGAAATACGCGATTCAGGAGATCCATGAAGATCGCTGGCGCATTCGTCAGACCGAACGGCATCACAAGGAACTCATAGTGGCCATAACGATTCCTAAAAGCAGTCTTCCAAACAATAGAATCTTTCACCCTCAACTGTTGATAACCGGAACACAGATCTATCTTGGAGAATATCGAAGCTCCCTGCAACTGGTCAAACAAATCCTCAATCCTCGGAAGTGGGTATTTGTTCTTCACTGTAACCCTGTTCAACTCCCGGTAGTCAATGTAAAGCCTCATAGAGTCATCCTTCTTCTTCACAAATAAGACTGGCGTGCCCCAAGGTGAAAAACTCGGGCGAATGAACTCCTTATCCAGAAGTTCCTGAATCTACTTCTTAAGTTCTGCCATCTTTGTCGGTGCTAGTCGGTACGGCGCTTTGGATATCGGAGCCGTACATGGCATAAGCTCAATAGAAAACTTCATCTCTCGCTCGGGTGGCATACCAGAGACGTCCTCAGGAAAAATGTCTGGGAAATCTTTAACAATAGGAACATCTGCGGCTGATTGACTGGGTGCCTCGGGGACAGATATAAAAGTTGCTATCAATGCCCGACACCCTTATGCATGAGCTTCCTAGCCTTGACATAAGGAATAATGCGCGGTAAGGGAAAGTACCTGCCTGGCTCAAATAATAACTGCGCCATCCCAGGCAGGTCGGACTAGGACAGATCTCCGCTGAAAGTCGATCAAAACTCTGTTCCTCAATAGCCAATCCATTCCTAGTATGATGTCAAACTACGGCATCGGCAACACGATCAGATCCGCATAAACGAGGTTGCCATGGAGCTCAAGATCTAAGTCTCGGATCACATTAGTAGCTGTCATCTCCTCACCAGAAGGCAATACTACTGAATAGGCTACATCTAGCCCAACGGTCTTGACCTTGAGGAAATTAGCAAAGACCTCCGAAATAAATGAGTGAGTGGCCCCTGAATCTATCAAGGCCTTCGTAGCGGAACCAGATATAAATATTCTCCCTGTCATAAGTATGGTCTCCGGGTTCGTCTCCGTAGCATGGAGAGCAAACACTCTGCCTTGGGTAGGCAGATTTCTTTGAGGGCACTGCGGCAGCAAGTGGTCTGGGCTACCACACTTGTAACACTTCCCTGAGCCATACATACACGCTCCGGCATGGCGGTGTGTGCAATTGGGACAGACTGGATGCTTAAAGGTCCTCGGGGCTGGGCGTCCCCGCTGCTGCTGCTGCTGCTGACCTCTGTTTCTAGGCGGGCCGTGAAAATGCCTCTTATTCTGATGATGCTGCTGAGGAGGAGGAGGGCGGTGTGGTACTGGAATCGGTCGCTTCCCCTGGCGATCCCTCTCAATGTCACGCTGGTCCTGCTCTGCAGCTAGAGATCTATAGACGGCAACATCATAAGTAGTAGGGCCAGCCACCCTAACATCACGGCGCAAGATCGGCCGTAGTCCGTCCAGAAAGTGTCTCAAATTTGCTCCAGCATCATTGGCAATTAGGGGCACGAAATGGCAACCCCTCTCAAACTTACGGATGAACTCCGTAACAGTAAGATCTCCCTGCCTCAGGGTCATGAACTCCCTGGTCAACGTGGAACGCACCTCATCAGTAAAATATTTGGAGTTAAATACCTCCGTGAAGCGTGTCCAGCTCAGCGTAGCCAAGTTTAGGGCTACTTACGCTCCTTCCCACCATAAGCGGGCATCTCCTCCGAACAGATATGTGGCACAATGAACTCGGTCCGCATCTCCTAGCTCAATGAACTCGAAGATAATCTCGAGGGACTTGATCCAGCCCTCGGCAATCATGGGATCAGACGTCCCTGAAAACTCCTTCGGCCTCATCTTCATGAAGCGCTCATAAGTAGCCTTGGGCCCTGTCGGCCTGGCTGCCACAGCATGGTTCCCCGCAAATTGTGCGAAGAACTGAGTCATCTCAGCTAGCATCTGGGCATTCATGTCAGGTGGAGGGGGTGGAGGTCCCTGCCTCTCCTGTCTCTGCTCCTTACCGTCCTCTTGGCGAGGCTCATCATTCCTAGTGCGCTCGAGAATGCGTCTAGGGGGCATACTATTCCATACATAACCTATACGTAACCAACATGCATAATTCCCTAATTTATTTAAATACTGAACAATAAAAATCTGGACGTAAAATATTTCATGAAAACATGCTGTTAAATAATTCATACTTTAAATAAAATGCGTAAATGTAAATCTTGCATACCAAATACGTGACTTCATGAGCTTCTCGTGGTCAGTAGTAGTTTAACCCTTTACAAGAACAGAGGCTCTGATACAAGCTATAAAGGCCCGAAAATTCGTGTTTGAAAATTTGTGGAAAAATTTAAAATTTCCTTTTTAAATTAATCAAAATCCCTCATTCATAAAATAAACTGATAAATCAAGTTTAATGTTCAAAATAGCAGCGGAAGAAATTATTGTTTGCAAAATAACAAGTTAAAGTAATCCAACAACTAATAAAATGTTTGAACATAAAAATGGTAAATGCTGAAAATGAGGTCCTCAGGGTTCCAATACTGCCGACCCGAGCTGGCTCACTAGTCCCCGCCCTCAGTCCCGTCCTCATCAGTACCTACAACAATCAAGTCTAGTGAGTCTAAAGACTTAGCATGCATACATCGTAAATAACAAGTAAATATAGTAAAATTTCATGCAACAAGAAATTATCATGGGACTAGCGTAACGTGTAAATATCATGACATGAGTAATTATAATACATGCATAACTGAACTGGAAATCATAAGTGGAATGTTTGCTCAATCGAGCCCTGTCATAAAATAACATGTCATAAATTTTCTGTTGAGATTATGTTCTACGCTAGTGGCCCATGACTGAACTGAACTGAACCGGTAAGTGACCACCGGGTGAAGTAATAATCGTCTGATCAGACTAATGCCACAGTATACTGGGTGAAACTGAACTGAACTGAACCGCTAAGTGACCACCGGGTGATACTATAATCCCATGATAGTGAATTGACCACAAGCAATATCGCATGAATCTCAAAAATGAATATTTTATATTTTTATGCACGTAACATAATTAAATGACATAATTAAATATCCTGTATTATTTTATCACATGGATTGGATCGTTCCCAGGCTCGCTTCGACCTAAATTTAATATGAAAAATATGCAAATGATTTTCTTGACCAAACTTTGTAATTGAATCCAAAAACGAGACAATTACGCTCAACGACTTAGTATTTAATCATGACTCCGTGCCAACCCGAACCAACACCAAACCATCATTTAGTCATGATTAAAATACACCTAAAATGATGAAATAATGCTCCAAAAATGATGCAAGTCGAAATTTCGGTGAATGGAGGCCCAAAACATGAAACGCTCTTTCGAGAGTCAATTTGGCACATCGCACCGTAAATTCTCGTACGACCTCTAAACTTAACCGAATCACAAACAGGTCAAAAACACGACCTTCCTAACATTGATGAGGTACTGTTCAGTCCAAGGCCATAGGCTAAAAGCAAAACATGGACTCGAAACACACCTTTGAACCACAGCACACTTGCTGTCAAAAATTACAGCAGCGGTGTTTGGGTTTCCTTGCGTCGTTTGCGAGGCTATTTGCCATTGGGGCTTGAACCAAAAACCAGAACCTCTTACCAACATCCTAAGGAATGGTTTGAACCATGGTAAGGGCCCTAATCCAGCCACAATTTAAACCACACCCTGAATCACCCGAAAGATCCCACCCGAGAGGCACCCTTGCGTGCGTGGGGTGTATTGCTTCCTTTGTTGTCCCGAACCACAAACCAGAACCTCTTACCAACATCCTAAGGAATGGTTTGAACCATGGTAAGGGCCCTAAGCCAGCCACAATTTAAACCACACCCTGAATCACCCGAAAGATCCCACCCGAGAGGCACCCTTGCGTGCGTGGGGTGTATTGCTTCCTTTGTTGTCCCGTGTCATTCCAGTGGCCATTTGATTGACCATGGCATGATCTAGACATCAAGGGGTATGGTGTGAACTGTGGCTAATGGCCAAAGAGCCAACCAAGATCCACACTAACACCCAGAACCGAAAGCGCGCACACACATGCGAAACCAAAAAAAAAAAACGAACCCATGGACACTTGCGTTGTTTTGTTTTAAAACGGAGAGGACCGTGAACCAAGCCATGAAAGGGCATCTTGGTCATGTCCCAAACATGTCAAGGAGAGGTTCGAATCATGGCTATAGCCCCTAGGGCAGCCAAGACCAGAAAACTTCTCCTTTGACAGCAAAACAGAAAATCGAATCGAAAAGGGACATGCTTGGGGAATTGCTGTATTTTATCGATTTCAGCAGGCCTGGAGCTTGGACGAATGGACCAACATGATCCTAATACACCCTAGTACATGCCTAGGTGCAGCCTTGGGAGCCTGGACACGAGCCACCCACCTGTACTCACCAAAAACAACCAAACCGTGAGGTAGCAATGAAGGGGCCGAAAATCTGCATGTTCATTTTCTAAAAATTTCTTGGTATATTTCGGTTTTTGCCAATAAGATCATGGAAAAATATGGTTTAAAAACATATATATGACTTGATTGAAGAGCAAGGAAAGATATAAACATGCCTTGGTTTGTTTTGAAAGAAAAATAAACGAAACGACGACGCGGCGCGGCGCGGCGGAGACGGAGTTGCTTTGCTTTCTTGTTTTCTTTCTTGTTTCTTGCTAGGAGACTCACAATTTTTTTCTCTCAAGAATGCTCTGAAATATGATCTGAATTTCGAGAATATGGAGTGAGGGAAAGTGGTTAGGAAGTGAGGGGAGTTTACTAATTAAATGTGATACAAAATGGCAAGCTCCTAACTTCATATCCTAGTTGTTAGTTAGATAAGGAATGAGGTGTCATTAGGTGGGATATGGTGACCGATTCCTCCTATTCAAACAAGGCTAAGATATTGGTCGATTATCAATTAATGGTGATTAAAAGCGAAAGGGTTATCATACCAAGAAATAATAAGGAAAAAGTCAAAGGTGGTGAGTTGTTAAAGAAATGTTATATCACCTATGAGGTGGCCGAAATTAGGCTATCCAGTGGAGGGGAAATATTGCTTAGTTAGTGTATTTTAAATCTTTAGAGTCTTATCTATCCATTAAATAATTTTGTGAATTAACACATTAATTATGGAACCTAAATGAACTTATTTCCTACTCACATCAAGTTACTTAAATAATTCCTTAAACATTCTTTTACATTAAATTAACTTATTAGTTAGCTAAAATAAATTCTGAGAATGTTTTCTTAATATTAAATTTTATCTCAAAACTCCAACTCCAGTCCGGCCTCACTCACTTAACTGAAAAAGGTAACAATTAAACTACTGCAATATAATAATTAAATTTAAAGAAAAGCATTTAAATTCTCATGCAATAAAATCATATTTAAATACTAGAATTATGCATGGCTAATACGTAGTCTAATTTACGGGTTCTACATGAAGAGTGTGTATTGATTATAGAAAGTTGAATGATGCCACCCGTAAGGACCACTTTTCCCTCCCCTTTATTGATCAGATGTCAGAAAGACTAGCGGGACATGAGTTTTATTGTTTTCTAGATGGGTATTCGGGATACAGCCAAATCACTATTTCACCTGAAGACTAAGAGAAAACCACTTTCACTTGTCCTTATGACACTTTTGCTTTCCAACGTATGCATGACTGTTATATTCCATGATATGATTGAAACTTTTCTTGAAATATTTATGTATGACTTTTCTATTTTTGGTGCAATGTTTGATGAGTGTTTACAGAATCTGAACGCAGTGTTGAAAAGGTGCGAGGAGACAAACCTAGTGCTAAATTGGGAAAAGTGTGATTTCATGGTACAAGAGGGGATTGTGCTAGGGTACAAGATTTATGAACAAGGGATTGAGGTGGCAAAGCTAAAGTGGAAGTCATCAAAAACCTACCACCACCAGCATCAGTGAAGGGAGTTAGAAATTTTCCTAGGACATGCCGGTTTTTACCGGCATTTCATTAGAGATTTTTTTAAAATTGATTAAACCCTATCTTCCCTACTCATGAAAGATGTACCATTTGATTTCAATTTTGACTGTTTGCTGGCATACGAGAACCTAAAGGAGTGCTTGGTGACAGCTCATGTGTTGGTGGCACCGGATTTGGATCTGCGTTTCGAGGTAAAGTGGCACCATTGATACGGCGATTGGTGTTTTTCTATGCCAAAGGCGGAACAAGGTATTTCACACTATATACTATGCGAGTAAAACTTTAGATGAAGTACAATTAAATTATGGAACAACTGAAAAAGAATTACTTGCAGTAGTATTTGCACTTGATAAATTCCATTTATACCTTGTTTTGTCAAAAGTCATTGTGTTTACTGACCACTCCGCACTTTAATATTTTCTTGCTATGAAAGAGGCCAAAACCACGATTTCTTAGGTGGATCTTACTTCTCCAAGAGTTTGACCTCGAAATAAAGATTAAAAAGGTGTAGAGAACGTAGTAGCTGATCATCTTTATAGGCTTGAGCATGTTAGCAAAAATTGTGAAAATTATGAGATAGATGATTGGTTTCCGGATGAACAACTGTTAGAGGTGAAAAATTTTCCATGGTTTGCCGATTTTGATAATTTTCTTGTTATAGGCTCATCCCCCAAATTTAACATTTCACCAAAGAAATAAATTCTTTTCGGACGTTAAATATTATTTTTAGGAGGAACCCTTCCTTTTCAAAATCTGTGCAGATGCCATGATAAGGAGATGTGTAGCAAAGGAAGAGATAGAATCGATTCTTAGCCATTGTCATGACCACGAGGTAGGTGAACATTTTGGACCCACACGAACGACATCCAAGGTACTTGAATGTGGCTTTTATTCGCCAACTCTATTTAAAGATACACGTTCATTTGTCATCTTTTGTGATAGATTCCAGCAAACAAGTATATTTCTAATCGCCATAAGATTCCTTTAAATAATATTATTGAGTGCAAAATCTTTGATGTTTGGAGGATAGATTTCATGGGACCGTTTCCAACTTCTTTTACGAAAAAATATATTTTGGTTGCGGTTGACTATGTTTCTAAATGGGTGGAGGCGGAATCATATGCCACGAATGATGCTCAAGTGGTGCTGAAATTTTTAAAGAAAAACATTTTCAATAGATTTGGAACACCACGAGCAATCATTAGTGATGGTGGCACCCATTTTTCCAAAACAATTTTTGAAAAACTTTGGGCAAATATGGAGTCACTCATAAAATCTCCACTCCCTGTCACACCCAAACAAGTGGTCAAGAGGAGGTGTCGAATCGCGAGATCAAGAGGATTCTAGAGAAGGTTGTGGGGATAAATCGAAAGGACTAGTCGTTGAGGTTAGATGACGCGCTTTGGGCGTATGGGACTTCTTTTAAGACACCTAAAGCATGACACCGTATAGGCTACTTTTTGGAAAAGCGTGTCATTTAACTGTTGAGTTATAACATAGAGCTTATTGGGAAACAAAAGCACTGAATCTTGATTTTGCCCTTGTAGGTGAACACAAGTTGTTGTAGTTGGACAAATTGGAAGAATTTAGGAGCCAAGCCTATGACCTAGCTTTGACCTACAAGGAGCGTACAAAGCAAGCACACAGCAAGCACATTACACCGAGGGAATTCAAAGAAGGCGAAGCTGTAATGCCCGAGATTTTATTTACCATAATATGAGATTAATCTGAAATGATTTATTGATTAATTAAGGTAAATATAGAAAGGTACGGATTAGACCGGGAAAGATGAGAAAAGACGTAAATTATGTGCGAGGGTGTGCCATTCGCGCACATGCGCGACGTAATGCGCGAAAGCCATACGAGATGCTAAGGGAAGTCCAGAATGACAGGCGCACATGTGCGACACGGATGGGCGCACATGCGCGAAAATGGCAGAGAAGTTGGCGCATATGCTCCGGAAGGAAGCGCGCATATGCGCGACTGGTTGTATGCTGAGATAGTAGGTCTCGCGCATATGCGCGGTGTCAGTGCGCGCATATGCGCGGGCAGTCCAGTAGCAAATTCCAGATAAAGCTTCCCGCGCATATGCGCGGGGCTGCGCGTGGCATGCAGAACGAAAGTGAGCCACTTGTTCTTGTTATGTGCGAGATATATATACATATATAAGAATTGCATGTCTTCCCCTCACAAATTCAGAAAAGGGTCGAAGCTTTGGAGAGAAAAATCCTTACGCCTTTTAGATTTGTGATTGTGAAAGATCCGTCCGTTAGAATTTAAATCCGACATCAGTACTGTGTTCCTATCAACGCAGGCTACAACTGGACGTAAGTTTTGTTACGTTTAGATACGATTTGAAATTATGATATTGTCAGAATTGAACATGAATCATATATGGTGTTTCTGATACAGTGGACATCGTATATTTGAAGTCAGATCGAAGAACAGACTGTGTATGTATTTGTTATGATTTTCGGAGTCGATTTGATTGAGATTTTATATCAGATTTGTATTGTTATCAAGTATGAGTTACAGGAATTGATATCTATTTATTTATATTGCGTGGTATATTTATATGGTACCGTTATGCCGTTGAAACCGAATTCGATTAGGTTCTGATTTTATCTGATATTGATTATGAGCCGTATTATTATATCTGTGATGTTGAAATTGACGGGGTTATCGAGGTTGTATTATCATGCCGTCGAAACATCAGTGAATTGATATTGATCAGATTCAGTATTGATTGAGATTGTATTATGGTGTCGTGATATCGATCAGATTAGGTATTGAATTGAGTGATACATTGATATAGTATATTCGATATTGTTATTGCCAGATTGATATCGACAGACAGTGAGTCCAAAGCTTCGACAGAGTCAGACTGAAGATGGACAGAGTTGAGTTTGAGACTTCGTCTTCGTCAGACCGAGAAGAGAAATGTATAAGTCAATGTGGTACCGGGAGATCGACTCGAATATAGTATGATATACTTGAGTTTTCCCAAATCACATACTTCTTATTATTATGTTCATTGATTTGACTGGATATGCTTGTTCTATGAATGAATAGAAAGCAGGTATTAGTCGAGTGATCTTGTGACAGAAGTACCTGAAAGCGGAGGGATCGCCACGGGCACATTGCACGATGTCACAAGATAGTAAATTGGCGAAAGTGCCAATGTCTATCACGTATAGGTCACTAGGACGATTGGCAATCGATGTGGATATAATTGGAGTTTCTTCTATTACTAGTGATCGATACCATATCAATGTGGATAGAATTGGAGTTTCTTCTATTACTGGTGATTGATATGGAATGCCAACGTCTGTGAATCGGGATCCCTAGACTAGGATTGAGTCTAGTCTGAGTTTAAGAGTTACGGATATTGATTCATTGACTGATGTTAATTTATGTTCCTGATTTTGGTACATGTTTAGAATAAGGGTTATTGTTGATATTAATTCATGTTTCGGATTATGATACATGCTACGAATATTTGATTCATGTTCTGATTTTGAGACATGTTATGAATATCTGTTATGTGCTTTTATGTTGTTTATATGATTGCATGTAAATATGATTTATACTGGGAATGTAATTCTCACCGGAGTTATCCAGTTGTTGTCTTGTTTGTATGTGTGCATGACAACAGGTGGGACAGGATCAGGGTCAAGAAGAGAACGAGGCTGGACTAGATAGCGTGGAGATCCGGGCTCAGAAATAAATTAGGAGTCAGCACTGATATATAGTTGAATCTAGTTGGATTATTGTAGACAATACAGGACTTGTATGTTTATATTTAATATGTAATTCAGATTGATTTACATAACGTTTTCGCTTTGTATTTTAAAAATAAAAATAAAAATAAAAAAATCTAGACCCTGTTTATTATAATTGATTGATTAATTCTAAGAACGATTAAAAACTTGAATTAGCGTCCTGGGTCCCCGCAACAGGTGGTATCAGAGCTTTAGGTTCCAGAACAGTAGGTTCTAGAACTGTAGGTTCTTGAGACTGAGATAGAAGCTAGTGAGCGGGGTAGAATGTGTTTTCTTTCCTTGCATGTGATTACTAGCATGTGATTTATTATAATGTTGAATTACATTGTATATGTTAATATTGCAGTATGTTTTACTGTTTTGGAAGATACATGTTACCTGAATATCTGAGTTGATTTGGTAATGTGTATTATTTGAAAATGGATCAGAACCAATTCTTGATCAGAGGTAAGCTGATCAGAAATGGGCTGAGATGGATTTATCTCATGTGATTGCTAACTCTTGTGATTATCAGATATACCTCCGAGAAGAATTCGAGAATTGGGTAGTACTTCGAGTAATCAGATGGATGTGTCAGAAACTCCGATGGAAACAATGATGACGAGGTTTCAGTCGTTTCAACCGCCGATTCTGAAGGGTACTGAGACACCAGTATTGTGAGAATTGGTTAGAGGATATAGAAATGTTATTTGAATTTCTGGGTTTCACAGATAATTGTAGAATTAAACTGATTGGGCACCAGTTACGGGAAATCGCAAGGAGTTGGTGGCTGGTAACCAAAGAAGCTTTAGAACAGCGTGGTCCAGTGATTACGTGGAAAGTCTTTAAAGTTGAATTCTATCAAAGATTCTTCCCCGTATCATATAGACAGGATAAAAGTGCAGAGTTTGCAAATCTGAGACAGGGTCAGTTGAATATTGATGAGTATTTGGCCCAGTTCTTCACCTTGCTACGTTTTGCCCCTCACGTGGCTAGAAATGATGCAGCTATGTTTGATCAGTTCATCCAGGGATTGAATCCAGAGATACGTACATTGGTAAATGTGAAACGACCGACTAACTTTGCTAATACCCTGAACAGAGCCAAAAGAGCAGAAACAGTTCTGATGGGACAAAAGGGAGCTTCGGATGTTTGTCCAGCACCAAGACCACAGCAACTGCCTTCCAGAATCGAGATTGGTAGCAGCAGTGGTGAAAAGAAAGAACAGCTGAAAGCCCGAAAGAAGCAGTTCAAGAAGTTAGGGAGCGGTTCATCTAGCTCCAGTGGTTCAAGCCCGAGTTATACTGGAGTTTACTGCAGAACTTGCGGAGGGAGACATCCCACGGAGCAATGCCAGGGAGTAACTGGTAGTTGCAATATCTGCAGACAGCCGGGACACTATGCTAGAGTTTGTCCACAAAGAGGTTCCCGAAGATCTCTAGGAGCAGAATTATCTGGTCATAGTAACCGAGGAACAGACCCAGGAAGCACTTGATGATATAGTGGCAGGTACTGTTCTTTTATGATTATTTTGCATATGTACTAAAAGATATTAATACATCGTATACATGATTTTGTATGAATTGCATTGAGATATGCTTTTATCTGTTGGGTCTGTATTACGATAGTATTATTCTTTTATCTATTGGGGAGAAAGTTGATATCAGAGATTTCTGTGAAATATCGTATACTACAGTGAGATGAGAATGAGATTGAGTTAGATTGTGATGTACTTGTGTTGTCTGATTTTGACCGTATTATTGATACTGATATGCTGACCAAGTACAGAGCTATTATAGATTCTTACCAGGAGATGGTAAGATTCGGACCTGAAATGGCCGAAGAATGAATGATGTACGGTAAGGATTCTCGATTTTGAATTCCTTTGATGTCAGTATTATTTATGATTCGATGAATTTCGAAAGGAATGGAGTTATTCCTTATGCATTCAGTTGATTACTGAAATTGGGCATACCATGAGCTGAATTGCTAGTAGCAGGAGAATGCTAAAGTCTTTCCAGATAAGATTCTGGGTTTGCCTTATATCAGAGAGAGTAAATTCCGCCTTGAATTGATACCAGTTTTTGGTTTTATTTTAGAACTCCTTACAGAATGATACTGATTGAATTGAAGAGAATTGAAATATCAGTTAGAAGATTTACTGTCTGAGAGTTACATCTAAGTGAGTGTTTTTCTGTGAGATATTTCAGTTCAGCTATGGGTTGATGAATCATGTATTCAGAGGTATTCTGACGATTTTATGCTTGTTTTATATATGATATTTTGATTACTCGCAGCATATGACGGATTGAATCGCATATTTTGTATTGAATTCTCTGAGAACTGAGATTTTGATATACAGAAATTGTTTAGATATGAATCTTGACTGAAACAGATTTTATTCGGGGTATGTGATATCCGAAGACAGTATACCGATTGATCTTAGCACACTTGATACCGTGATCAGTGGCTGAGAATGATACCGATGTCAGAAACTTCTTTATTTTCTTGCCTGAGTTTAACAGATTATTGTATATGACTGTTGTTTTGAAATTGCTTGAGAATTGTATTGTTCTAAAACAGTATTTGAGACAGAGTATATTGGTTGGGGGACATTACATCCGAAGATGATATAGCAGTTGATCTAAACAAAGTCGAAGATGTGATACAGATTATTGGGAACCGTTGAGAGTATATACAGTTCCAGCCGAATCATAGCTGATTTTGAAAATTACAGCAGTTTAGAAGTTTGATCAGACTATTCAGAACTTGATTCGATAGTCAGAACAGGGTGTCAATCAGAATATCAGGTAGGTAATACTGTATTATATGTGAATAATCGACTTGTTTGTGCCGAATATTACGAATCTGAAATGACAGATATAGTCAGAAGCGCACGGTAGTCGATTCAGTATTTATTCTGGTGACAGAAAATGTATGATTATTCAAAAAGACAGTTTTGATATAAACAGAAGAGATCTGTTGTAGCAGAGTTTGTACTGAAATGTATGCATCGTCGACAGATGAAGACAGGAAAATAGAAACAGGAGGTTGGTTATATAGATTATCGATTCTTGAATAGAAATGGGAGTACATTTCTATGGATTGTGTGACGACACTACTGAAATCTGGATAAGATTATGCTATGATGTAATTATGATTGAAAGATTGCTTGAATCTGCTTATATGATGTTGTATAGGATGACGTACATATACGACCAGACGACTGAGATTTATGTCAGAAAAAAGGGGTCAGATTGTATTGAATGCCAAAATTGATTATATCATACCATGATTTGGATTGATTTTGTATTTTTGGCAGAATATACAATAAACTCTTTCACCGATCGTATATAAATTTACGGATAGTCGGAGTGAACTATCTTGATACTGGAAGATATCCAGGAACTCTAGTGCCTGATTTTAGCACTAGTTGACGCAATTAGTGGTCATTTGTAATTTTCGTACGACAATAGTTATCAAATGCGTATTGAAATAGTATTATTCGAGACATTATACAGTGATATCGGTCAATTTCCTTTGTATGTGGATGATATCGCGGTGATACCTGAGATTGGATCTGATAGGATCAGAAATCTGATAGAGAAAATGAAACTCATTCAGAAGAAAATGAAGACAGCTCAGAATAAACAGACTAAATAAGCCAACGTCGGACGATGACTGTTGGTATTTGAGGCTGAAAATTTAATATAGCACTGACTTCGATAAACAGATGTGGTAGCAGATGCTGATATTGATTTATTAGGAGCTGTGGATTGGTATATACGAATGTTGTATAGCCAATATTTTGTGATTGATTCTATCACAAATTATTTCAGTGGGATTATGATATTATACTTCTTGAATGATTATTCCCGTCTGTAATCAGCGATCCGTGAAAGAAAGATAGTCCAGAATGGAGGCTATTCTGCTATTGAAACTACAATAAAGTTGACAGGTCATCAAAGAGACTAGCTGAGAGGTAGAATCTGATATGAGACTGAGATTTCAGAATGATTTTATTGAGATGAGTTTCTGACTAACCTCTATTATACATTCTTTCGTATATATCTGATTTGATTGCCTGTGATTTCGGGGACGAAATCGTATCTTAGGGGGGAAGAAATGTAATGCCCAAGATTTTATTTACCATAATATGAGATTAATCTGAAATGATTTATTGATTAATTAAGGTACATATAGAAAGGTACGGATTAGATCGAGAAAGATGAGAAAAGACGTAAATTATGTGCGAGGGTGTGTCATTCGCGCACATGCGCGACGTAATGCGTGAAAGCCATACGAGATGCCAAGGGAAGTCCAGAATGACTGGCGCACATGCGCGACACGGATGGGCGCACATGCGCAAAAATGGCTAGGAAGTTGGCTCATATGCGCCGGAAGGAAGCGCGCATATGCGCGACGGGTTGTATGCCGAGACAGTAGGTCTCGCGCATATGCGCGGTGTCAGTGCGGCATATGCGCGGGCAGTCCAGTAGCAAATTCCGGATAAATCTTCCGGCGCATATGCGCTGGGCTGCACGCGGCATGCAGAACGAAAGTGAGCCACTTGTTCTTGTTATGTGCGAGATATATATACATATATAAGAATTGCATGTCTTCCCCTCACAAATTCAGAAAAGGGTCGAAGTTTTGGAGAGAAAAATCCTTACGCTTTTTAGATTTGTGATTGTGAAAGATCCGTCCTTTAGAATTTAAATCCGACTTCAGTACTGTGTTCCTATCAACGCAGGCTACTGGACGTAAGTTTTGTTACGTTTAGATACGATTTGAAATTATGATATTGTCAGAATTGAACATGAATCATATATGGTGTTACTGATACAGTGGAAATCGTATATTTGAAGTCAGATCGAAGAACAGACTGTGTATGTATTTGTTATGATTTTCGGAGTCGATTTGATTGAGATTTTATATCAGATTTGTATTGTTATCAAGTATGAGTTACAGGAATTGATATCTGTTGATTTATATTGCGTGGTATATTTATATGGTACCGTTATGCCGTTGAAACTGAATTCGATTAGGTTCTGATTTTATCTGATATTGATTATGAGCCGTATTATTATATCTGTGATGTTGAAATTGACGGGGTTATCGAGGTTGTATTATCATGCCGTCGAAACATCAGTGAATTGATATCGATCAGATTCAGTATTGATTGAGATTGTATTATGGTGTTGTGATATCGATCAGATTAGGTATTGAATTGAGTGATACATTGATACAGTATATTCGATATTGTTATTGCCAGATTGATATCGACAGACAATGAGTCCAAAGCTTCGACAGAGTCAGACTGAAGATGGACAGAGTTGAGTTTGAGACTTCGTCTTCGTCAGACCGAGAAGAGAAAGGTATAAGTCAATGTGGTACCGGGAGATCGACTCGAGTATAGTATGATATACTTGAGTTTCCCTAAATCACATACTTCTTATTATTATGTTCATTGATTTGACTGGATATGCTTGTTCTATGAATGTATAGAAAGCAGGTATTAGTCGAGTGATCTTGTGACAGAAGTACCTGAAAGTGGCGGGATCGCCACGGGCACATTGCACGATGTCACAAGATAGTAAATTGGCGAAAGTGCCAATGTCTATCATGTATAGGTCACTAGACGATTGGCAATCGATGTGGATATAATTGGAGTTTCTTCTATGACTGGTGATTGATATGGAAAGCCAACGTCTGGGAATCGGGATCCCTAGACTAGGATTGAGTCTAGTCTGAGTTTAAGAGTTACGGATATTGATTCATTGACTGATGTTGATTTATGTTCCTGATTTTGGTACATGTTTAGAATAAGGGTTATTGTTGATATTAATTCATGTTTCGGATTATGATACATGGTACGAATATTTGATTCATGTTCTGATTTTGAGACATGTTATGAATATCTGTTATGTGCTTTTATATTGTTTATATGATTGCATGTAAACATGATTTATACTGGGAATGTAATTCTCACAGGAGTTATCCGACTGTTGTCTTGTTTGTATGTGTGCATGACAACAGGTGGGACAGGATCAGGGTCAAGAAGAGAACGAGGCTGGACTAGATAGCGTGGAGATCCGGGTTCAGAAATAAATTAGGAGTCAGCACTGATATGTAGTTGAACCTAGTTGGATTATTGTAGACAATACAGGACTTGTATGTTTATATTTAATATGTAATTCAGATTGATTTACATAATGTTTCCGCTTTGTATTTAAAAAAAAAATTAGACCGTATTTATTATAATTGATTGATTAATTCTAAGAACGATTAAAAACTTGAATTAGCGTCCGGGTCCCCACAGAAGCGGTGATACTATACAACTTTAAAATGCGCTTATTTCCTGGCAAGCTTAAGTCAAGGTGGACGGGCCTTTACATGATCACCAAGGTGTTCTCCTCGGGAGCCATAACTCTGAGAGATGCAAAAAATGAGCCGTTCACAATCAACGCTCAACGACTAAAGCACTATTTGGGTGGCACACTGGAGCCACAAATTGGAGTCACTCGATTCTAAGACAATCAGAGTTGAGAGGAACCTACAGTCTAGATCTAGTTTTAATTTTCTTAGTTGTGTTTTTTTTAAATTATATTTTGATTGTTTTTATTTAAAATTTTGATTTTTTTAAAAAAATAATAAAATAAAAAAGAAAAAATATATGTGTGTTCGCGACCGAGCGGTTAATCTTTGCCGCTCGAGCGCGAACACCTCTGGCCAAACATAAACTACAGAGTAGTTCACGCTCGGGCGGTAAATTTCTAATGCTCGGGCATGATTGCCTTTAAATTCACGCCTCCCTTCCCCTTTTCTCATATGGCACGTATTTTTCCCCCAAACCCTACTAAAATCGCCCCCTTTTGTTTCTTCAGCAGAAATCGTTTCATTTCGGCTTCAATCGACGTGGTTCTCGCCCTTCGGAAGGAATTAAGAGGCCTCCTCTCTCTCCAGTCACATTCTACAACACCCTTTATCATGGCCCCAAAGAAATTGAAAGGTGATCCCGGCTTTTCCTCATCTTCTTCAATTGATAGGACTCGATTTGTGAATGAGGCTGCTAGGGCACAGTATGATAATGCTAAAATTCATAGAAAACCGATAGCCGAGAGGGGATTTTGTATGCAATTTGAGGATAGACATCTTGGCTCTATTACGAGTTTGAGTAGGCGGGGATGGGAAAATGTGGGGACCCGGACGCTAACTCCATCTTTTCAATCATCATTGGGATTGAGTGGATCAATTAATTAAACTAGGGCGAAATTTTTTTTTAATGTTGAACACCTTATAAACAAGTGTACAAATTTCTACAACAAGATATGTCCCATCTTATTCAATTTACAAGATCAAGTTCAATATCTACAACATGATCAAAAGTACAAGTCTTGTACAAAATAAAGTCATAACAAACTAGTGTTTATCAACTACATGTCATGTGTTGAACAACAGCTCTACTTCTAAGCCCGGATCACCACTCTAATCTCGATCTATCATGCTCTTCTCGACTCTGATCCTGTCCCACCTGTTGTCATGCACACATACAAACACAACAACAGTCGGATAACTCCGGTGAGAACATATTTCTCAGTATAAACAACGTATACATGCATTTCATATAAACATATATAAAAGCATATAACATTTCTAAAATAACATGTATCATAATCTAATAAAACATAAAGCAATATCAAGCTTTACATCAAACTCTTAAAATCTTAATCTTGACTCGACTCTTATCTAGGGATCCCGGTTTGAATAAGAACGTAACAAGTCTCCCACCTACTCTTCCCAGCTAGGTGGTGGTACGTTCTTACTCCCAAACTTTGGCCCACAATATCGAATCTCTACAATATGAGTCGATCTTATCCTAAGCACATCGATATAAACCAAATGTCCAGTGATTTGGCACCTCTGCCAAAGACTCATAACACATGCCTTGCTATAACTCAATAGACTAAGCATATCAATCTCAAGAACTGCAAACACATCAAAGCAATAACAACATAGTATGTGGTTTTGGGAAACTCAAGCTATCTCTTACTCGAGTTATCTCTCCCGGCTTAACATTGATTTATACCTTTCTTTTCTCGGAATTTGGCTTTGGCTCGTTCTTCTACCGATTTCGAAGTCTTCAATACAAATCTGGAATAACATTCGAGAAGTACAATATCACATACAACTCAAGGCAAGACTTGATTTGATCAACACTCAATCTAGTTAACTTTCGACGGCATAACGGCGCAATCTCAAGATACCCCGGCAACTCAGTCAATAGATATCAATCACAACTCATAACCAATAACAATTACAAGCTAGAATTCTCAAATCTGCATAATCTCAATCACATATAAGCTGGAAAATAATAACAATTGCATACGGTGTCCGTTCCTTGATCCGGTTTCGATTATACGATTACCATAATTTCAAGAACACATAATATCATTCATATCATGATTCCCCCAACATCAAATTTTCGAACCATATAGGAAAATAAATAAACTTACATCCTTTTAAAGCTCTTGACTAGAGAAGCATGGAAGCTAAACTCGGATTGAAAATCGGACGATTTCGGATCTCGCAAAATCACAATTCTAATACAAGAAGAAAATTTGAGAATTTCTCCATAGGAGTCTCGGTCTTCTCCTGCTAGGTCTGAAGGAAATGAAGATGGAATGAAGGTGTATACAAGTTCCCATGCATGGCAAGACAAGTGTCACAATTTCATACAGCAGTGCTCGCGCATATGCGCGCTCAGTCCTCGCGCATATGCGCGAGACCTACTGTCTCGGTGCTTCTAGAGTCCATCTTCTCGCGCAATATGCACGCCTCGTCTTCGCACATATGCGCGAGACTCTCTGCCTTGGCATTTCAAAATTTCACATGCTCGCGCATATGCGCGCCTAGTCTCGCGCATATACGCGAGGTCTTCTGCCTCGGCACTTGCTGCTCACGCATATGCGCGCCTCATCTCCGCGCATGTGCACGATGCCTGCTGGATTTCACACACACAATACTCATGCTTTCCCAAATCTTGTCTCAGAGTTGTCCTTTCATAATCACATCAATTGATAAATTAATAATCTCGGATTAAAAGAATATAATCTCGGGCATTACAATTCTCTCCCTCTGAGACATGATTTCATCCCCGAAATCGCAAACAATCAATTCACATAAAACAAGCAGATATAACAGAAGCTAAATAAGAAACTCACATCAATGAAATAACTCTGGAAATTTCTGTCTCATGTCTGATTCAGTCTCCCAAGTAGCTTCTTCAATGCCATGACGACTCCACTGAACTTTTACAAGCGGAATAGTCTTCGTTCTGAGCTGCTTTTCTTTACGATATAGAATCTGAATCGGTTTTTCAAAATAACTCAGAGTTTCATCGAGTTCTTCCTCGTCTGGCTGAAGAACATGAGAAGCATCAGGAATATATTTCCGAAACATAGACACATGAAAGACATCATGTATCCCAGATAGAAAAAGAGGAATAGCGAGTCGATAGTGTAGTGCCCAAATTCAGTACACGTATAACTCATGCATTTATTTAATTGTTAAATATTTTACTTAAGTTTGGAATGATTTTAGTTATGCATAATTTATTTAAATTGCATTATCTTAATGTTTATGTGATGCACGTTAAAATGTTTTCTCGAGTTTCATGTTTCAGGCGATTACTCGATGCGGGACTGAGGAAAAGAGACCAGTGACAATTTTTGGCAATTTTAAATGAGGTATTTTACCTTTAAGTTAGGATGGGGCATTTTAAATAATTTATTTAGCTCTAGCATTTTAAAAGCCTAAATTATTTATTTAGTTGTTTTAGAATTTTAAAACCTTTAAAGTTTACCAATTGTGTGTATTATTTTAATTAGGGGACCTTACTTAGTAGTGGCAATTAGCATTTTATTAATATTCTAATTAGCACTTTAATTATCATTGTTAATTAAGTGATTAGCAAATCATTCCCCTAATCTACTCTAAAAATCACGCTACACACACACACTACATGATTTACACACTTTTACACACACCAAGAGCCGTAAAACACACACACACATTCAGATTTCCATTTCTTTTATTATTTTTAAAGAGCAAAACCTAGGGTTCTTTGCTAGAGAGCAGCCGCCCCTCCCCTACAGCTTTCCAGCGAGTTTTTGCGTGTTTCAGTGCAAGAAAAATCGAGTCACGATCGTCCCGGATCAAGCCTCGCTCCCTTCCCGCTTCGGTATTGTCGTTCGGTAATGTTTAAAAATCTAAAGGCACGTATATTCTGTTATTGCTGCATCGATCTCGTCATATTATGTGTGTGTTGTTATTTATGTGTAAAAATACATGTGCGATGCGTAGGAGTTTGTGTTTAGAACACTTTTCAAAACCATTTTTAGATCTCAAATTTCGTTTTTTGCTGTATTTTTAAATACTGCGATTTTTTTTGTCGCGTTTTTGAGAAAACTTTCAACACAGAAATTGTAGAACTTTTTGATACCTTCGATTTGACAGTAAATTTGAAATTTGTTGATGAAAATTGAATGAGATATGACATTTTTCGTGGGACTACTCAAACTTCGTTTTTCAGAAAATTATGTATTGATGTGTTTTTAAGATTTTATTGTTGCAGGCTTCGTTGAAGATCGACGGGTGATCGTTGCTGCGTCTAGGTATGCGTAGTATGATGATGGGATATCATTTGATATGTCGTTTAGTGTCGATAGGTACTTGAATGCATTAGAAGTCGTAGGAAACAAGTTGGTGTCATTTGCCACGTTTTTGAAATGTATGTGTCGTAGGGGGAAATCGTTGCTTTGGGTGCTTGTACGAAGTTGGGTCGATGTTATGGCATGCTAGGATGGGTCTCAGGGTGTCGGTTCATGGTCCGTACGATCGAGTATAGAATGATAAGCATAGCATGGATTGGAATTTCGTGAGTTTGCACTTCCCGAAGGTACACGGATCCGGACACGGACCTTGGCACGGGGTCCGTGCCTTCGATTTCTCCTTGGTGCCATTTTTGCGAGCCTACACGGACCCCCACACGGACCTTGGCACGGGGTCAGTTCCTTTTCCCTTCTGCACGACAGATTTTACCGAGTCTACACGGACCCGGAGACGGACATGGGCACGGGGTCCGCGTCCCCTCCTTTTGTTGGTACTTTCTTTGCGCACACACACGGACCCAGTCCCGGGGTCTGTGTACTTCATGTTTTGGGAAAACATAATTGTTTGCTTTGGGATTTCGTGTGAGGGTTTAGTACATTGATTTAAATGAGGTCAATTCCCGAGTGTTTTAGAACGTCTTAAGTTATTTATGGAGTTTGGTGGTGAGCATGAGTACCTATGTCTAAGCAATGCAAGTTAAGTATTTTGAATTCAGTTAGTTTGTGCAGCAACGGCCCCAATCGAAGTCCAACGAATCCCTCAACGCCAAATAAGTATGTTTGACGTGCAAAGAAAATATTTTCAAGTTTTTGAGGTATGCGAAATGTCTTGTGGCCAATGTATGTATGGGGTTGGAAAGCATTAAATCATGAACGGGGACCAACTCACCCCGTTAAAGCATGAACGGGTTTAGATCAGGATTGTAAAGCGTTAAAGCATGAATGGGGATAAAATCCACCCGTTAAAGCATGAACGGGGATCTCATGTATGTGGCAGTGGGTTCGCCCCTATCATCCCGGTATTGTGGTTTAGTCTGATCAGGCGATTATGTTATGGGTCACTTGCATTGAAACATATCTCTACGCAAAATAATGAAGTTCATGTATGTTTATGTATGTACAAGTATGCAAGCATGTTTATGAAAGTTTTTACGCTATGGCACGTCTATGTTATGTATGAATGTTCAAGGTTACTTCAAGTTCAAGTTTCAAGTATGTATGTTCTATTTTTAAGCTGCATGTGGTTTTACTATGTATTATTCGTTATTCCCAGTTTATACGTGTTGAGTCTTTAGACTCACTAGACTTGATCGATGCAGGTGAGGATGTTTATGAGGAGGCTGGAGGTGGGGACCAAGGAGCAGGCTTGGACTGAGCGGGAGGCTAAACCCGAGGACCGCCCACGTTTTGAAATTTTTATGAAATGATCAAAAACTCTGATTTTATGTCTTGATTTATGATGCTTTGAACAAGTAATTTCTTTAGCAAACTTTGTATCTGATGACAATTTGAAAGGGGATTTTATGTTTAAGAAAATTTTAAATTTTTCCGCAAATTTTTTTTTAGTAGTAAAAGTACGGTACGTTAGAGTTGGTATCAGAGCGGTGTTCTTGTAAAGGGTTACGCCTACAGCCAGTCGCAAGAAGCTCACGAAGTCACACCTCAAGTCTGTAAGTTTTAAAGTTTTAAATTTATGTTATGTAGTAAGCATGAAGTTCTGATTTCATCATGTCCAGGTTTTAGTTCAAATTACGTGCATCCTATGCTATAGTTATTATATTCATGGACATTGGGTTTACGTGTTGGGAAATTTATTGGAATAGTATGCCTCCTAGACGCTTGATTGACCGAGAAGCAAGGGAAGAGGACAGAGAGGCCCGAAATGAGAAGAGGGCCAATCCTCCACCTCCACCTCCGGATATGCAAGCTCAGATGCTTGCTGGTATGACTCAGTTCTTCGCACAATTTGCGTAGAACCAGGCAACAGCAGATGCAAGGGCGAGGCCCCAACCTGAGGCGGTGTATGAAAGATTCAGGAGGATGAGTCCGAAGGAGTTTTCGGGTACCACTGACCCGATGATAGCTGAGGGATAGATCAAGTCCATCGAAGTAGTCTTTGATTTCATGGAGCTGACCGATGCAGATAGGGTCAGGTGCTCTATGTTCCTTCTGTCAGGGGACGCCAGACTGTGGTGGGAGAGTGCGTCCGTGTCAGTAAACTTGCAGACACTATCATGGAATGGCTTCAAGGAGATCTTTTACTCCAAGTACTTTACTGAAGAAGTACGATCCAGGTTAACCCGGGAATTCATGACGCTGCGACAGGGTGACAATAGTGTTGCAGAATTTGTTAGGAAGTTTGAGAAGGGGTGTCACTTCGTACCCCTCATTGCGAATGATGTCCAGGCAAAGTTGAGGCATTTCATGGATGGTTTGCGGCCGATCTTGCGCCGTGACGTCCGTGTTGCTGGTCCTACTACTTATGCAATTGCCGTGTCTAGAGCTTTGGCGGCAGAACAGGATCAGTGGGATATCGATAACGACAGGCAGGGCAAGAGGCCCTACCAAGCCCTACAGCAACCGCAGAAGCTTAAACAACGACCCCCATTTAAGAAGCCATACCAAGGGTAGCAAGGGAAGAGGCCTTATCAGGGACCACCGAAAGGAAAGGGCCCTGTTCCTCAGTAGAAGGCTCCTCGGAGGCCGGGAGAGTACCCGATGTGCCCGAAGTGCAACCGCCAGCAACCAGGGCAGTGTTTGTATGGTTCAGGCAAGTGTTTCAAGTGTGGAGCTAGTGACCACATGCTAAAGGAGTGCCCACAGTGGAAGCAGCCAACCCAGGGCAGAGTGTTTGCCATGCATGCACAGGAGACGAACCCAGATACTACACTGTTAACCGGTAACTTGTTTAATTCAGTACAGTATTAAATTCTTGCATTGCATGTTGTAATCTTATTTGGGATTATTAGTGTGATAGTGATATTTTGTGTGACTTGGGATATTAATTTTCTGCTATGTTGAGGTTAATGTTAGAATAGTGGGGACATAAGTTTTGTGTTGTGCTAACGTCCCTCAAGAAATATTTTCATCAAGAGGTTATCCACGAAGGCCCTGTTAGATTCAGGGGCCCCTCATTCATTCCTCTCGGAGACCTTTGCTAATCATTTGGACATCAAGTCCATCGGCCTTGATGTGAATTATTCAGTGACAGCCCCATCAGGGGAAGAACTGGTAGCTACCAGCGTGGTCAGAGACATTGAACTAGAACTGCAGGGCCACCTGGTGTATGCAGACCTGATAATATTGCTGATGCCAGAGTTTGACATTATCTTGGGTATGGAATGGTTGACAAAGAACAGAGTCTTGATTGATTTTCAGAAGACATCAGTGTTGGTCAGACCGATGGGAATGGAGCAGTTTCTATTTGAGCCAGACAAGTGGAGAAGTTTCTCGCGCATGATCTCTTGCATGCAGGCGCGGAAACTTTTTTCCAAGGGGTGTCAGGCTTTCTTGGCCAGCATCATTTCAACACCTGACATACCCGCTCCGTCACTATCATATGTGCCAGTAGTCAGAGACTTCCCGGACGTCTTTCCTAACGACGTCACAGGTCTTCCACAAGAGAGAGAGGTGGAATTTGCAATCGATCTAAAGCCAGGCACAGTGCCAATCTCTAAGGCACCGTACCGATTGGCTCCAGCTGAGATGTTAGAGCTCAAGCAGCAGATACAGGAGCTTCTCGACAAGGAATTCATCCGCACCAGTTTCTCGCCATGGGGCGTACCAATGCTTTTTGTGAAAAAGAAAGATGGGAGCATGAAACTGTGCATCGATTACCGGGAGTTGAACAAGGTAACGATAATGAACATGTACCCACTTCCTAGGATCGAAGACTTGTTTGATCAGTTGCAGGGAGCCACAGTGTTCTCTAAGATAGATCTTTGATCAGAGTATCACCAGCTGAAGGTAAAAGATGCAGATGTGCATAAGACAGCCTTCAGGACCAGATATGGGCATTACGAGTTCTTAGTGATGCCGTTCGGACTGACGAATGCTCCAGCAATTTTCATGGACTTGATGAACCGAGTATTTCAGCCTTACCTTAATCAATTCGTCATAGTGTTCATTGAAGACATTCTTATCTACTCGAAGAGCCATGAGGAGCATAGCCAGCACTTGAAGACAGTTTTGCAGACCTTGCAGAGTCGCAAGTTATTCGCGAAGTTCAGTAAGTGTGAATTCTGGTTGGAAAAGGTAGCGTTTTTGGGTCACATAGTGTCTAGCGGTGGAATTGAGGTGGATCTAGCAAAGGTAGCAGCCGTTAAGGAATGGGTTGAACAGAAAAATGCTTCTGAGATCCACAGTTTTCTGGGTTTAGCCGATTACTACCGTAAGTTCATTCAGGTGTTTTCTTCGATAGCAGTGCCACTCACTTCACTGACCAAGAAGAATGTTAAGTTTGTGTGGAGTGACAAGTGTCAGAAGAGCTTTGATACTTTGAAGCAAGCTCTTGTTTCAGCACCAGTGTTAGCCATGCCAACGGGTCAAGGTGATTTTGTGCTTTATACCGATGCATCTAAATTCGATTTTGGCGCAGTCTTGATGCAGCAGGGTCGGGTGATAGCTTATGCTTCCAGACAGTTAAAGGTGCATGAGAAGAATTACCCGACGCATGATTTAGAATTAACCGCCGTTGTCTTTGCATTGAAGATTTGGAGACACTACCTGTACAGCAAGAAGTGTCAGATATTCACGGATCACAAAAGTATCAAGTATTTCTTCACACAGAAAGAACTGAATATGAGGCAGAGACGGTGGTTAGAGTTGATAAAAGACTACGACTGTGAGATTAGCTACCATTCGGGGAAAGCTAATGTAGTGGCAGATGCCTTGAGCCGGAAAGTTGCAGTCATAGCTCATTTGTCAGTGCAAAGACCTCTTCAGTCTGAGATTCAGAGGTTTGGTTTAGAAGTTTATCGCAAGGGTAGAGCTCCGAGGCTGTCTAATCTAACAGTCCAATCTTCCTTGCTTGACCATATTCGTGCAGGTCAGCCTTCAGATGAGCAGTTACAGAAATGGAGGCTGAAAGACGAGGCTAAGGGCAGTGTACTCTACACAGTGTCAGATGGTATCGTGAGATACAGAGACAGAATGTGGGTGCCTAGCGTTGATTCGATCAGAGAGGATATTCTGACAGAGGCACATGCATCTCAGTATTCCATTCACCTAGGAGGTACCAAAATGTACAAGGACCTGCAGATTTTGTATTGGTGGCCAGGGATGAAGCGAGACACCGCAGATTTGTGTCAAAATGCCTCACTTGTCAGCAGGTGAAGGCAGAACGTCAGAGGCCAGCAGGAATGCTTAAGCCACTCCCCATCCCAGAGTGGATGCTGAGGAAGTACCTAGCTAATCCTTCACACGTGTTGAGCTATGAACCGTTACAGTTGGCTCCAGACCTGTCTTAAGAGGAGAGACCTGTCCAGATCTTAGACAGACAGGAGCGTAGACTTCGGAACAAGGTGACCAAGCTGGTCAAAGTTCGGTGGCTAAATCAATCAGTGGAGGAAGCCACTTGGGAAGCCGAAGCAGATATGAGAATTCGCTACCCAGAGTTGTTCGGTAAGATTTAATTTCAACGACGAAATTTTTATAAGTGGGGGAGGAACTGTAGTGCCCAAATTCAGTACACGTATAACCCATGCATTTATTTAATTGTTAAATATTTTACTTAAGTTTGGGATTATTTTAGTGATGCATGATTTATTTAAATTGTATTATCTTAATGTTTATGTTATGCACGTTAAAATTTTTTCTCGAGTTTCATGTTTCAGGCGATTACTCGATGCGGGACTGAGGAAAAGAGACCAGTGACAATTTTTGGCAATTTTAAATGAGGTATTTTACCTTTAAGTTAGGATGGGGCATTTTAAATAATTTATTTAGCTCTAGAATTTTAAAAGCCTAAATTATTTATTTAGTTGTTTTAGAATTTTAAAACCTTTAAAGTTAACCAATTGTGTGTCTTATTTTAATTAGGGGACCTTACTTAGTAGTGGCAATTAGAATTTTATTAATATTCTAATTAGCACTTTAATTAGCATTGTTAATTAATTGATTAGCACATCATTCCCCTAATCTACTCTAAAACTCACGCTACACACACACACTACACGATTTACACACTTTTACACACACCAAGAGCCGTAAAACACACACACACATTCAGATTTTCATTTCTTTTATTTTTTTTAAAAGAGCAAAACCTAGGGTTCTTTGCTAGAGAGCAGCCGCCCCTCCCCTACAGCTTTCCAGCGAGTTTTCGTGTGTTTCAGTGCAAGAAAAATCGAGTCACGATCTTCTCGGATCAAGCCTCGCTCCGTTCTCGCTTCGGTATCGTCGTTCGGTAACGTTTAAAAATCTAAAGGGACGTATTATCTGTTATTGCTCCATCGATCTCGTCATATTATGCTTGTGTTGTTATTTATGTGTAAAAATACATGTGCGATGCGTAGAAGTTTGTGTTTAGAACACTTTTGAAACCATTTTTAGATCTCAAATTTCGTTTTTTGCTGTATTTTTAAATACTGCGATTTTTCAGTCGCGTTTTTGAGAAAACTTTCAACACAAAAATTGTAGAACTTTTTGATACCTTCGATTTGACAGTAAATTTAAAATTTTTGGATGAAAATTGAGTGAGATAGGACGTTTTTCGTTGGACTACTCAAACTTCATTTTTCGGAAAATTATGTATTGATGTGTTTTTGAGATTTTATTGTTGCAGGCTTCGTTGGAGATTGACGGGTGATCGTTGCTGCATCTAGGTGTGCGTAGTATGATGATGGGATGTCATTTGATATGTCGTTTAGTTTCGATAGGTACTTGAATGCATTAGAAGTCGTAGGAAACAAGTTGGTGTCAATTGCCACGTTTTTGAATTGTATGTGTCGTAGGGTGGAAATCGTTGCTTTGAGTGCTTGTACGAAGTTAGGTCGATGTTATGGCATGCTAGGATGGGTCTCGTGGTGTCGGTTCATGGTCCATACGATCAAGTCTAGAATGATAAGCATAGCATGTATTGGAATTTCGTGAGTTTGCATTTCCCGCAGGTACACGGACCTTGGCACGGGGTCCGTGCCTTCGTTTTCTCCTTGGTGCCATTTTTGCGAGCCTACACGGACCCCCACACGGACCTTGGCACGGGTTCCGTGCCTTTCCCCTTCTGCACGACAGATTTTACCGAGTCTACACGGACCTGGAGCCGGACCTGGGCACGGGGTCCGTGTCCCCTCCTTTTGTTGGTACTTTCTTTGCGCACACACACGGACCCATACATGGACCCAGTCCCGGGGTCCGTGCACTTCATGTTTTGGGAGAACTTAATTGTTGGCTTTGAGATTTCGTTTGAGGGTTTAGTACATTGATTTAAATGAGGTCAATTCCCGAGTGTTTTAGAACGTCTTAAGTTATTTATGGAGTTTGGTGTTGAGCATGAGTACCTATGTCTAAGCAATGCAAGTTAAGTATTTGGTATTCAGTTAGTTTGTGCAGCAACGGCCCCAATCGAAGTCCAACGAATCCCTCAACGCCAAGTAAGTATGTTTGACGTGCAAAGAAAATATTTTCAAGTTTTTGAGGTATGCGAAATGTCTTGTGGCCAATGTATGTATGGGGTTGGAAAGCATTAAATCATGAACGGGGACCAACCCACCCCGTTAAAGCATGAACGGGTTTAGATCAGGATTGTAAAGCGTTAAAGCATGAACGGGGACCAATCCACCCGTTAAAGCGAACGGGGATCTCATGTATGTGGCAGTGGGTTCGCCCCTATCATCCCGGTATTGTGGTTTAGTCTGATCAGGCGATTATGTTATGGGTCACTTGCATTGAAACATATCTCTACGCAAAATAATGAAGTTCATGTATGTTTATGTATGTACAAGTATGCAAGCATGTTTATGAAAGTTTTTACGCTATGGCACGTCTATGTTATGTATGAATGTTCAAGGTTACTTCAAGTTCAAGTTTCAAGTATGTATGTTCTATTTTTAAGCTGCATGTGGTTTTACTATGTATTATTCGTTATTCCCAGTTTATACTTGTTGAGTCTTTAGACTCACTAGGCTTGATCGATGCAGGTGACGATGTTTATGAGGAGGCTGGAGGTGGGGACCAAGGAGCAGGCTTGGACTGAGCGGGAGGCTAAACCCGAGGACCGCCCACGTTTTGAAATTTTTATGAAATGATCAAAAACTCTGATTTTATGTCTTGATTTATGATGCTTTGAACAAGTAATTTCTTTAGCAAAATTTGTATCTGATAACAATTTGAAAGGGGATTTTATGTTTAAGAAAATTTTAAATTTTTCCGCAAGTTTTTTTTAGTAGTAAAAGTACGGTACGTTAGAGTTGGTATCAGAGCGGTGTTCTTGTAAAGAGTTACGCCTACTGCCAGTCGCAAGAAGCTCACGAAGTCACACCTCAAGTCTGTAAGTTTTAAAGTTTTAAATTTATGTTATGTAGTAAGCATGAAGTTCTGATTTCAGCATGTCCAGGTTTTAGTTCAAATTATGTGCATCCTATGCTATTGTTATTTATTCATGCAAATTTTTCCGCAAATTTTTTTTTAGTAGTAAAAGTACGATACGTTAGAGATAGGCACGATCACCTAACTTCTTCAGAATCTCATACGGCCCAATATAGCGTGGAGATAACTTTCCTCGTTTGCCAAATCTTACAACGCCTCTAAAAGGAGAAATCTTCAGAAATACTCTATCTTCTTGCTCAAATTCTAAAGGTCGACGTCGAATATTTGCATATTTGGCCTGTCTATCGTGACCTGCCTTCATTCTCTGCTGAATCAGCTTTACTTTCTCAGTCATATCTCGAATCATGTCAGGCCCAAGTTCAGGTACCTCGGATATATCATCTCAATAAAGAGGGGATCTGCATTTCTTGCCGTACAACGCTTCAAACGGAGCCATCTCTATACTCGTTTGATAGCCGTTGTTGTACGAGAATTCACAAAGTGGTAAAGAATCTTGCCAACTAGTGCCAAAGTCTAGGACTACAGCTCTAAGAATATCCTCCAATGTCTGGATAGTCCGTTCTGATTCTCCGTCAGTCTGAGGATGATATGCAGTACTCAAATGTAATTTCGTACCTAGACCTTGTTGCAAACTGTGCCAAAAGTGCAAAGTAAATCGAGGGTCACGATCTGATACAATGGACTTTGGCACGCCATGCAATCTAACCACTTCTCTGACATAAATCTCTGCCATCTGGTCATGTCAGTATGTCATTCTGTAAGGAAAAAAACACACTGATTTGGTCAATCTATCAATAACGACACAAATCGCATCACAACCTCGGGAGGATCGTGGTAGCTTCGTAACAAAATCCATGGAAATGTGATCCAATTTCAATTCTGGAATAGATAAGCTATGCAACAAACCTCCTGGTTTCTTCCTTTCTGCTTTCACCTGTTGGCAATTCAAACATCTAGATACAAAATCTGCAATATCTGATTTCAACTGTTTCCACCAAAACTGTTTGTTCATATCATTGTACATTTTTCTGCCACCAGGATGAATACTAAAACGACAACAATGTTCCTCCGTCAAAATCTGTTGTTTCAAGTCCGAAACATCTAGCACAACAATACGATTATTCACATATAATACATTATCACGAACCTGATATTCTGATTGATGTACTGATCTGACCATCACAATCGAATTCTGAATATTCTGATCAACTTTCTATGTTTCTTTGATTCTTAAAATCAACTCTAGTTCAACTTGAATGGTATACAGTCTCAGAGGTTGATAATCTGTCTCAAATACTAATCCAAAAAGACATCAATCTTCAATCAAATTCGAAACACCAATCGTCGATAGGGATAAAGAACATAACTTTCGACTCAGTGCATCAGCTACTGCATTTGATTTTCCCGGATAATATTTGATTTCACAATCAAAATCTTTCAATAAATCAAGCCATCTACGTTGCCTTATATTCAGTTCTGACTGTGAAAATAGATATTTCAAACTCTTATGATCAGAATATATTTCAAATTTCTCACCATATAGATAATGTCGCCAGATCTTCAATGCAAATATGATAGCAGTCAATTCAAGATCATGAATCGGGTAGCGAGTCTCATGTGGTTTCAATTGTCTTGAGGCATAAGCAATAACATGTCCTCGCTGCATCAAAACACAACCTAGTCCTCTATGAGAAGCATCACAATAAACAACAAAATCACCAGTATCTGACGGGATAGTCAACACTGGAGCACTGGTTAATCTCTTCTTCAACTCTAGAAAACTAGATTCACACGCCTCTGACCAAACAAATGGGGCATTCTTCTGAGTCAGTAGAGTAATCGGCTTAGAAATACTAGAGAAATCTTTGATAAATAGACGATAGTAGCCTGCAAAACCCATAAAACTGCGTATCTCTGGCACTGATGTCGGTCTAGGCCAACTGGTCACAGCCTCAACTTTGCTAGAATCCACAGTAATACCATCTTCAGATATAATGTGCTCCAGAAATATAACTTGTCTCAGCCAAAACTCACATTTTGATAACTTGGCATACAATTTCTCAGTTCTCAGAATCTTTAATACAATTCTTAAATGCTCAGTATGATCAATCAAATTCTTTGAATAAATCAGAATATCGTCAATAAAGATAATCACAAAGTCATCAAGATATTTCTGAAATATACGGTTCATCAAACCCATAAATACATCTGGAGCATTAGTTAAACCAAACTGCATGACTATAAATTCATAGTGGCCATACCTAGTTCTGAAAGTTGTCTTCGATATATCATAATCTCTAACTCGCAGCTGATGATATCCAGATCTCATATCGATCTTGGAATAGACAGAAGAACTCTGCAATTGATCAAATAAATCGCCAATACGAGGCAAATGATATTTTTTCTTTATCGTCGCCTTGTTCAATTACCGATAATCAATGCAGATTCTCATTGAACCATCATATTTCTGACAAATAGTACTGGAGCGCCCCAAGGAGAAACACTAGATCTGATGTAACTCTTAGCTAGTAAATCTTCTAGCTGATCTTTCAATTCTTTCAATTCAACTGGTGCCATTCTGTATGGAGTTTTAGAAATAGGTACTGTACTTGGTATCAATTCAATGCTGAAGTCTATTTCTCGAACTGGAGGCAAACCCAGAATCTCATCTAGAAAGACATCAGGAAACTCACATACCACTGAAAAATCTGCCAACGAAGGGCTCAACTTCAGTACATCTAGTGAATACACAAGGAATCCCCCTTCTCCTTTCTGTAATAATCGAGTCATAGACAGAGAAGATATCAAAAGAATTCGAGCTCTGGAACCCTTACCGTAAAATTTTCATTCATCAGCCATCTCAGGTCTGAATCTTACAATTTTCTGGAAACAATATACGGTAGCTCTGTTCTTGATCAGCATATCAATACCGATAATGCAGTCAAAATCAGACAAACCGAGTACAATACAATCTAACTCAATCTCGTTACCATCATACTGCAGCATACAATGTCTAACAGACTTCACTGATATAAGACTTCTCCCCAAAGGTGAAGAGACAGATACTACAATAGATAATGACTCAACAGGTAATTCATGTATCAATGCAAATCGCTCAGAGATAAAATTATGGGATGCCCCCGTATCAATCAATACATAAGCAGGATAACCACAAAGAGAACAGTTACCTGCAACCACATCATCAGGTGCTTTCTAGGACTGTTTCTCAGTCAATGCAAACACTCTGGCTTGCTGTCTCGAATGCTGGCTAACAATCTGGCTTCCTCATGGCCTCGGCTGTGACTGAGTAGTGGGTGTCTGGAAAGAGTTAACAGCAGATGATCATCTATCAGCCTGAGCCACTGATCCAGATGATTCTGCTCCATGGGATCGTTGGGAACCTCGCTATGGACAGACTCTAGCAAAATTTCCCTGCTGTCGACAGATATTGCAACTACCAAGCACTCCTTGGCATTGCTCTATTAGGTGTCTTCCTCCACATGTTCTACAATAAACCCCTGTATAACTCTGGCGAAAACCGGTCTGTCCAGAGCCACTGGAGCTAGATGAACTACTACCAGACTTCTTAAACTGTTTCCCTCGGGCTTTCAGATTATCTTTCTTCCCACTGCTACTACCACCACTATCAAATCTGGGAGGTGGTTGGTGGAATTGGGCTGAAGGTTGTTGCTGTTTCTATGTTGGAGCGACATATGAAGTTCCTCGCTGTCTAATCAGGCCAGCTTCAGCTCTTTTTTCTCTGTTCAAGGCATCAGCAAAATTATTTGGTCGTCCTGTATTTACCAGTGTAAAGATATCTGGATTCAAACCATTGATGAACTGATCAGCTACGGCATCATCATTCTTAGCGATATGAGGAGAAAAACGTAGCAAGGTAGAGAATTTAGCCACGTATTCTTCAATGTTCAGATGACCCTGTTTCAAGTTGGCAAACTCTGCACCCTTATCCTTTCTGTACGATACTGGGTAGAATCGTTGATAAAATTCAGCTTTAAATATCTTCCAAGTAATCACCGTACCTTTATGCTCCAAAGCTCTCTTGGTTGTAAGCCACCAGCTTTTTGCAACCTCGTGTAACTGGTGCCCAATCAGTCTGACTCTACGCTCATCTGTATAATCAAATGAATCAAAAAAAATCTCAATATCATCAATCCAGTTCTCACAATCAATAGAATTCTCAGTGCCTTTCAAAGTCGGAGGTTTGAATGACTGAAATCTCTTCAGCAATGTTTCCATCGGTGTGGCTGTAACATCCATCGGATTATTTGAAGTACTACCCTGTTCTGGGATTCTTCGAGGAGGCGTATCTGATTTTCAAAATGGTTAGTAATCAAATATATCAAATCTGTCTCAGTCCTCCTCTGATCATCATACCCCTGATCAAGAATCGGTTCTGATTCATTCTCCAATAATACACGTTTTCAATCAAATCAGATAATCAGGTAAACATGTATTTCTAAAGCAGTAAAACATGCTAGCACCACAAACTCGCTTCTATTTCAGTCTAAGGAACGTATAGCTCTGATACCACCTGTTGTGGGGACCCGGACGCTAACTCCATCTTTTCAATCATCATTGGGATTAAGTGGATCAATTAATTAAACTAGGTTGAATTTTTTTTTTTTAATGTTGAACACCTTATAAACAAGTGTACAAATTTCTACAACAAGATATGTCCCATCTTATTCAATTTACAAGATCAAGTTCAATATCTACAACATGATCAAAAGTACAAGTCTTGTACAAAATAAAATCATAACAAACTAGTGTTTATCAACTACATGTTATGTGTTGAACAACAGCTCTACTTCTAAGCCCGGATCACCACTCTAATCTCGATCTATCATGCTCTTTTTGACCCTGATCTTGTCCCACCTGTTGTCATGCACACATACAACCTGATCTTGTCCCACCGGTGAGAACATATTTCCCAGTATAAACAACGTATTCATGCATTTCATAAAAACATATATAAAATCATATAACATTTGTAAAACAACATGTATCATAATCTAATAAAACATAAAGCGATATCAAGCTTTACATCAAACTCTTAAACTCTTAATCTTGACTCGACTCTTATCTAGGGATCCCGGTTTGAATAAGAACGTAACAAGTCTCCCACTTACTCTTCCCAGCTAGGTGGTGGTATGTTCTTACTCCCAGACTTTGGCCCACTATATCGAATCTCTACAATAGGAGTCGATCTTCTCCTAAGCACATCGATTTAAACCAAATGTCCAGTGACTTGGCACCTCTGCCAAAGACTCATAACACATGCTTTGCTATAACTCAATAGACTAAGCATATCAATCTCAAGAACTGCAAACACATCAAAGAAATAACAACATAGTATGTGGTTTTGGGAAACTCAAGCTATCTCTTACTCGAGTTATCTCTCCCGATTTAACATTGATTTATACCTTTTTTTTCTCGGGGTTTGGCTTTGGCTCGTTCTTCTACCGATTTCGAAGTCTTCAATACAAATCTGGAATAACATTCGAGAAGTACAATATCACATACAACTCAAGGCAAGACTTGATTTGATCAACACTCAATCTAGTTAACTTTCGACGGCATAACGGCGCAATCTCAAGATACCCCGGCAACTGAGTCAATAGATACCAATCACAACTCATAACCAATAACAATTACAAGCTAGAATTCTCAAAATCTGCATAATCTCAATCACATATAAGCTGAAAAATAATAACAATTGCATACGATATCCGTTCCCCGATCCAATTTCGATTATACGATTACCATAATCTCAAGAACACATAATATCAATCATATCATGATTCCCCCAACATCAAATTTTCGAACCATGTAGGAAAATAAACAAACTTACATCCTATTAAATCTCTTGACTAGAGAAGCACATAACTAAACTCAGATTGAAAATCGGACGGTTGGATCTCACAAAATCACAATTCTAATACAAGAAGAAAATTTGAGAATTACTACATAGGAGTCTCGGTCTTCTCCTGCTAGGTCTGAAGGAAATGAAGATGGAATGAAGGTGTATACATGTTCCCATGCATGGCAAGACAAGTGTCACAATTTCATACAGCAGTGCTCGCGCATATGCGCCCCCGGTCCTCGCACATATGCGCGAGACCTACTGTCTCGGCGCTTGTAGAGTCCATCTTCTCGTGCATATGCATGCCTCGTATTCGCGCATATGCGCGAGACTCTCTGTCTCGGCATTTCAAAATTTCACATGCTCGCGCATATGCACGCCTAGTCTCGTGCATATGCGCGAGGTCTTCTGCCTCGGCACTTGCTGCTCGCGCTTATGCGCGCCTCATCTCCGCGCATGTGCGCGATGCCTGCTGGATTTCACACACACAATACTCATGCTTTCCCGAATCTTGTCTCGGAGTTGTCCTTTCATAATCACATCAATTCATGAATTAATAATCTCGGATTAAAAGAATATAATCTCGGGCATTACAGAAAAGTTTGGAAATCAACCCACTGCCGCTGTTGTATCGGTTGGGCGGGTTTTTTCGCAAATGCGGTGGAGCGGACGGATGGTAAGGCTTTCGTTAGAGGTATACTTCTGCCGTTTGATTCTGTCACAATTAACTCACTGTTAGAAATGGCCGAGGTTGATGACTCTCGATTTGAGGCATTGGTCGCTAACCTCGATTATACTATGATACTCGAGGCACTGTGCCATCTGGGCGCGACTTGGAAGCTGTTGGGAGGGCCGCTAAGTTGTTTTGATGAGAAATATTTGAAAGCCAAAATTGCCATGTGGTATCTATTTGTTGTGAGAAGGATGATGCAAGTCTCGCATAAAAGCGAGGTGCAAAAGGAGCGGGCAGCGCTACTGTTTGCCTTGTCCGAGGATTACGACATCAATGTAGGAAAGCTCATCAATTCGCAAATCATGGTGAGTATTCATAACTGCCACATCGGTCTATTCTTTCCCACCATCATATCGGAGTTGTGTGTGAGGACGGGGTTTGTGTTCCGTGATGACGAGATGTGGGTGCAGCCGATGAAGGCTATTTGTGTGGAGGACCTATAGAGGAAGAGTGCTAAGCGACAGATTGATTTCCCCACTCACGAGGGAGGTGAAGGTGGATCGAGCACCACCTCTCTGTGCTGCGTACAGCCACAACCTCGGAGGCAGTCCCAGAACGATAAGATGGATGAGTCGCTTGCATTCATGGCGCATCAGGACCAAGCCAACCCAAACTTTAATGATCACTTTGCCACGATGGGTCCCTGATGCGTATCATGCTCATCCAAGGGGGCGCTGACCCAGAGGCTATACCACCACCTCTGTCATTCATTCCCCCATTCTACTTTCATTATGACTATCAGCAGGAGGGGGATGCACATGGGATACCACCGCCGGAACACGACGAGGACGAGCATCGATCAGGGGAGTTCATTTTTTCCCCTTATTTTTGTTTTTATTTATGCTGCATTGTGTAATTTGTTATCATCATTGTTGCATTCTATCATTTACATTGCATTTGTTTTGTGTTCTACATCTGTGTTTCGTGTATGTGTTTCAGTCTTTTGTGTAATGGGGACATTGCACACACTTAGTATGAGGGGGTCAAGGGTCGTTTGTGTATTGCATGCATTGTTAATTGATGGTGAACCAATTATGTTGGTAGCTATGATGATGTTTGGATTGATGAATTACATGTTTCTTAGTCTTGTGACTCATTATTATACCCCATCTGGTAAAAGCATGCATTTCAGCATGAACAGTGAATTTTTAAATGCACATATAGTGGGTTTTTGTAGTTGTGTGAATAATAGTCAAGTTTAAAAAATTTGTGGGGGAAACTGGAGGGACTTGAGATGCGAGTAGAAATTGAATGAATGTCTGTTGAAAGGAGTGACTGACCAGTAGCATGAACTCGAGTAGAAAACCTTAGTAAACCAAGAATAACCTTCTCGCCAATCGTGCATAGAACCTGAAAATTCGTCCTTAGTTCAAATAAATGAACATGCCTTATATTCAGAGCCTAGGGAGAACACATGAGAAAAGTATGCACTTATTAAAAAAATGTGAAAAACTAAAGGGGATGTAAGATGTGGGGGAGCCGAAAAAGGATGAAATCCTATCCCTAGGCTGAAAAGATGGAGATGTAAGGCGTTGAGAATGTCGGATGAAAATTCTGACAAGTGCATAATGAAAATGATCGGTGTACTCTCAATCTTTTTGGACCACTTGAGCACATGTTGACATTGCCCCCCTAAATATCAATGTGCAACCATGAAATTCTACTACATTGTGTTTATTGGTTGGTCACGAATAAAAACGGAACTCAGGAGAGTGAAAACTTGCATTGACTTGTTGATTTGGTGACTCACATTATTTGCGAACAAAGCTATCTGAAGTACAAGCTAGTAGAACCCATAGCACACATATTAACACATTTTCTGCCCAAATAAAAATGCTATGTGTTACTTTAAAAGGGGTGATAATGGGTGTTGTGATTTTACTGATGGGATGTAGTTCAAAAAACCCGCAGAGGCATGAGAAGTCAGTTGCTGTTTCTCCATCGATTTGGTTGTTTTAGTACTTTTATTCGTTGTCTTATTTTGTATCTTAGTTGAGGTCTATGACATATTCTGCTTGAGGGCAAGCAAAAAGTCAGTATGAGGGGGTTGATAGTTGCTGTTTTTATGTGTTTTATTGCATTAGTTTTGTGTGTGTTTGCATTGTGTGTACGTGCATTTCATATACATTTTGTTCATTTTAGAATTAGCATATGCATATGATTGTGTCTAACTCGTACGTGATGAGTTTGCATGTGAAATGACCGGAGAACTAAAATCGGGACACAAATCTGCAAGCCACGAGAAACTGGAGAGCACTTGGCTGATCTCGGGCAGTGGAATATTACCGCTCGAGCGTGAGGAGGGATTTCTTGAAGTGTTGACAGAAGAGTCGGCAATCGAGCGGTAGGATCTTACTGCTCGGGCACGATTGGTGCCTGTGGCAAGTGAAAATTACAGAAGACTCGGCGCTCGGGCAATAGAATCTTACCGCTTGAGCTCGAGTGTCGCACCTTATAAGCAGAATTACAAAGGAGTCGGCACTCGGACGGTAAAATCCTACAGTCCGAGCGGTACTCAATTTAGAAAAATTATTGAATATGATTTATTGCATTCCAGGGAAGGTTGCCAAGGGTGGCTGTACAAAGGAACCTTAGGGACGAAAATTAAGAGACTTTTCAGCAGCCACAAAGTTGGGAAGAGAGAAAAGACTTGGAAAAATCTTGGAGTTGAAGATTTCAATATTTCCGGGCAATGTTCTTCGCGTTTTCGTCATGTCTAAAATTTTAAGTTTATTTCTTCTTGTTTAAATATTGTTTTTCTTAGTTTGATCATGAATTCTAGTAGCTAATTTTCATTATTTGTTGGGATTTAAGGGGATCCTACCCCAAAATCGAGTTTAGTTAATTCATCTATCGACTTTTGATTTATTCTTGATTGTGTTATTATTTTCATTGCGTTGTTGAAGCGTAGCTAACTTTAATAATGATTTTGTATTGCGAGTGAGTTCGAAAGAATAGCGCGTGATAGGAACTAGCAGCATAATCCGTGCATTTACAATTTACATAAAAATATGAAGTCGGATACACGTCGATAGTCATAGTCCAGTAGGTCCGAAAGTTAGAGGATTTCATAAAACAACGTGCAATTTACCTTTGATAAATAATTAAAGAGATTTAATTACTTCACTGCGTTGAATTAGTTTGGCCTGACTCGAGAGGACGTGTTCAATTGGATAAGAAATCACGTCGAAAGCGTAAATTATTGTCGAACGAATTAAGTAAATTTGCGAGGGGTAGGTGAACCGAGATTCCCGACAAATTCATTTTTCATTTAATCTTTAATCAATCATTTTAGCTTATTTATTTCATCATTTAATTTGTAAATCATTTTGTGGAGATTTTATTTAATCATCATAGTAGTAAACAATCATCCGAATTATCGTTGCAAAAGGTTTAATAACTGAGAATAACAATTGTGAAATACAGTCTCTAGAGGAGCGATACTCGTACTCTCGTACACTATATTATTACTTGACATCGTGCACTTGCGATTTTTTCGAGCTTGAATATTACTAATTTTTACTAAGATTTTTACAGTGCAAGTTTTGTTCGATCAAGTTTTTGGTGCCGTTGCCAGAAACTGTTAATCCACAATTTTATTTTCAGTTATTTACTTTAGCATTCTGTATTTTGTTTTGTTTGACACCTTCAATTTATTTGCAGGTATCCCTCTCGATGCATGCCAAGATCTCTAGAGTCTCTAGTAGAGTCTGAACTAGAGACCTTCGGATACCAAATGCTTAACTGAAAGTCTCAGTATAAAACTTAAACACTTTTGAATAAAATATGCACAAAAATAATCTTTATGTCATTTACAAGACTCACACTATAAATGATAAATATTTGATATAATTGTGAGTAAAATTCTTACAGCACAAATGATCATTAAAATAGATCAGATAATACTTGAAGTGTGTGCTTAATATATAGTAGAACTTGAATATCAGATAATATATGTATGCAATTCATATAGTGTGTAGAGAAAATTCCGGTTCTTGAATTTTTCCTTATATAGGGATATTGCGATGTTCATATTTGAATAACTATAATTCAGTCGTACTGAGGTCATAGCAAAAATAGTACTCAATGCCAAGTATCATTTGTCTTTTTCTCGAAATGGAATATGACAACAAATATCTGGAACACTGATATAAAACGGTCATAATAAATTAGTCTTTACACACAAAATATTCTCTGAACCATATGATTGTTGATGATCGAGTTTGTCTAGATAAAGAACAGTTCACATGACACCATGATTCAGCCGGGCAGGGCCAATATATATATTAAGTAAAATTTAGTGACGACTTCCCATATTAAAATGGGTATACCTGTAACAATGTCTTCTGAAATAATTACAAGAGGGTTTTTGAAATATGCTTCTACTGAATTTTAACTGTTTACTGAATTTAGATAATTTAAGTTAGAAGCACAACTCCAAAACTTATCATTTTCAACAATTTATCCCTTTTTATCGATGTAAAAACTCAGCAAATAAAAGTTTCAAATAAAAAAATACATATATTCAAGGCATATTCAAATATGCATGGTTCAATCAGTTCAACAAACTTAGAAATAATGAAAGGGTTCTGGAACTGGAAGAGTATATCGAGCTTCTGCTGGATCTTCTTGTATTTCTTGATTTGTAGCATTTGACATCTCAGGTATTTCCCTCAATTTGGCATCAACCTGCTTAATATATTCAAAATTTCATAAATTTGTGCAGTAAAGGAGGCTTGCACATTGTATATTTTTTCAAAAAGTTATTGATGACATAAAATTCTTTTTCAACCAATGGAGTTATACCCCAATCTTCAATAGATATTATCTGTTTGATAATGAACTTTGAAAAGTTACAACTTCCTTTTTTCTGGGTATTACTGAAAAAGTGAGTTATATCAACACTTTTTGTAGATAACAGAAGATTTTCATAAAATTCTCTTTGCTTGTATGAACCATATACATATGATGTATTGGTTAAGTATCTTTCCATGATAGTCCATGGAGTTTTCTCCCATTGAGTATCTTTTTCTTCTATAAGAAGAATTAATTCACGATGTTTTGTCTCTGTATATAGAGCAGAATCATTATCATCTTCTTTTATAATATTAGCATATGATGCTGAAGATTGAGAATCTGTATTACTTCTCTGCTTTTGTTTCAAAAATTCTTGAAACTCATTGTATAACTCATTATTCTGCTCAGTATTACTGGCTGATGAACTAGATAAGTTCTGGGCTATTAGCCTCTGTTTACCATGCTGAGCAATAATATTATGTGGTTTTCCCCTACCACCTCGCCCTCTATAAGAGGACTCTCCTCTTCCTCGAGAGTTCATATCTGTAAATAAGATCATTAAGATAAATATTCTCGAGTTAAGAAATCAGGTAGATGATTATCTTCACATTTTTTATAAATGATTTCAAAATCAAAAGGAGCTAAATGAGCCTGCCATCTTGCAAACATTTGCTTAGACACATCATGTTTAAAATCTTTATTAAACATAAATTTTGCAGATTTGCAATCAGTTTTTATAATAAACTTTTGATTATATAAATCATCTTGAAATTTTAAAATACATCTGACAATAGCTAAAATTTCTTTTGCTACTGTGGAATAATTTTTCTGGGCATTATTCCATTTGCCAGAATAAAATCTAATAATAAATTCTTGTTTTGTTTGGAGATCTTTCTGTTTTAAGATTCCTCCAAAACCTATATCTGAGGCATCAGTTTCAACAATTTTATCTCATTGGGGATTAGCAAGCATAAGACAAGGAAGGTTTTTAGCATTTTCCTTAGTATTTTTAACAGCAATAGTATGTTTATCAGACCAAGGTAAATGATTTTTCTTTAATCTATCATATAAGATAGCAGAATCTTTAGTAAGATCTTTAATATAAGGAGAAATATAATTCAAACTTCCTAAGAATCTCTGTAACTGAGTTTTATCAGTTATAATGTCATGAAATTTTGAACTAAATTCTATACTTCTTTGTATAGTAATTATTTTTCCTTTTTCAATCATATGAACAAGAAATCTGATATTAGTTTGAAATAAAATCATTTTAGATTTTGATATAACAAGATCATTTTGAATAAAAATATTTTTAAACATATCTAAATGCTTAAAATGTGTTTCTATATCATTTGAGAAAACTAAAATGTCATTTTAGATTTTGATATAACAAGACCATGAGAAAACTAAAATGTCATCAATATAAACAATTATAAAATTGTTGTAATTATAAAAAAATATCATTCATAATTTGTTGAAATTCAGAAGGGGCATTTTTAAGGCCAAATGGCATTACTGTCCATTCATAATGTTATATTGGAACATTAAAAGCAGTTTTATATCTATCAGATTCTTTTACTTGAATCTGCCAAAATCCTGATTTTAAATCAAATTTTGAAAATATAATCGCATTTACAAGTCTATTTAATAAATCTTTTTTATTAGGAATAGGATGTCTAACCCATTTTAAAACCTTATTAAGGGGTTTATAGTTTATGACTAATCTAGGAACTCCTCTTTCCTGCTCAGAATGTTTATTAACATAAAAATCAGTACAAGACCAAGGAGATTGAGAAGGTTTTATCAAAATTTTTTCTCATAAAGAATGAATTTTATTCTTGCATAATTCTAAATATTCAGAATTCATTTGACAAGGACGAGCCTTGGTAGAAATATTCTTTTCATCAAAATTTTCTTCATATGGAAGAGAGATAATATGCTTTTTACGATTCCAAAAAGCATTTGGGAGATCATTACAAATTTCTAATGAAAATTTATGTGAATAAGTTTAATTTTTTCTTGTAATTTAGGATTTTGTAATTTATCATCTATTGTTAAAATATTAACTTCTTCTTTTAAATAATTAATTTGAAAAGTTTTCCTTTCAATCTTTTCTTGTAATTCATTAAGAATTCTATGAACGGGTTTGGTTATAAACATAAAGGAAATAGGATTGCCTTTAAAAGTTCCTATAATACCTGTTTCATCAACATATGTTAAAGGGTAAATTTGGTAAATAAAAGGAAGACCAAGTATAAGTTGGTTAGAAATATCTTTTGTCAATAAAAAACTAGTTTGAATACATTTTTTATCTTTACAAATATATACTTTTGGTAATTTATAATTTATTTCTAATGGTTCTCCTCCTGCGCGAGAGAGAGAATGAGTATTTTTATGAAAATATTTTGTAGGAATTAATCCTTCCTGTATAACATTTAAATCTGCACCACTATCAATTATAGCGATGAAATTTTTTTTATAAGAATTATCGATTAATAAAGTAATATTGGTATACCATTTTTGAGATATGATCATACTTAAAACAGATAAATGTTTTTGATTTAGATCAGGAAATGAAATATCTTGAATATTATCAAAATTTTCAGAATTATTAATTGAATTAGTTTCAATAATTGAAATACGATAATTTAAATTATTATTATTATTTTGTAAAATTTTTACTTGTTCTTTAAGATTTTCTATTTCTTTAACTAAATCATGTATAGTAACTGGATTTTGTTTACTATATTTTTGTTGTAAAAGATTTTTTACTTCTTTCATAGAATAAGTTTGTTCTTGTTTAACAAGAATATTATCATTATTGATAGTTGAAGCAGTATTTTCCATTTGATCTATAATTTTAGATTTTAATATTGGATCTTTAATCATTTTAAGGAATTCTAGAATATTATTGTTAGTTAACACATTAATATTTAAATCTTGAAATTGAGACATAAGTTTATAAAAATCATCATTTTTTTTATTATTTTCAATATGATTTATACAAGATTTTCCTTGTATACAATTATTACATTCTTCTAAGTCAGAAATATCTTATTCACTATCTAATATTTCTTCTGAAATATAAGATTCTAACGAACTCTCAGTTTCACTGTCAGAATTATTATTTGAATCCATTATTATCTTAAATAATATTTCTTTTAGATTTTCATCTAGATCTACATTATTAATTTTGTTTTTAGCCCAACATTGATTAGCATAATGTCCTGGCTTTTTGCATTTTCTACAAATTATTAATTTATTTTTTTTTATAATTTTTTTCTTTTCGTAAATTACGGCTTTCTTTTCTTATCTTCTTTTTATCTCTTTGTCTTTCAGACAAATGTCTTTTCTTTCTATAGATTTTTTCATCTTTTTCTTTAATTTTCTTCTTACCTTTATTAAGTAAGTCCATACCAAATTGATCACAAAATTTACCTAATTATTTTTTCTCAAGTAAATTATGTCTTTTAATTTGATTATTTAATTTTAATTCATTACAGAGAGCTAAACCCTCTTTAATACAAGTATTAATTAAATTTCCATAAGTATAATTTCATATGGAATATTAATATTATCTTTTCTTAAACTTTTCTAATTATTTCAGCAAATAGAAAAGGTAAACCATCTATAAATTTGATTTTCCAAAAATTATTATTACAATCTGGTATCTCATAAATTCGAGATAAAAAGGTATTTTTATACCATCTAAAATCAGTAAGTGTTTTACATTTTAAATTACTTAATAAAGTACGAATTTTTTCACTATCATCAGTGAATTTACCAGTAAAATGTTCAATCATTGTCATTATTAATGAATACACTACATTTTCTGATTGAATATTATTCTCAATTTTTATTGAATTTATAATATCATCTTTTTGGGATTGATTTAAATAATTATCCCACCAACCTTTAAGTTGGCCAGTAAAACCTGATATAATCATCTTAGCAATATTTTTGTCATTATTGCCTGAAGTTTTACACACAGTACTATACATAAGTATTCTGTGAGCAGTATTATAAATTTGCTTATCACTAAAACCATCAATATTCCATTCATAAATACTTTTCTCATTATAACTATTAGCAAAAATGTATTCTTGTTCTTCAATAAGAACATCCATGGGAGTAGGTCTATTATAATAATATTTATTTTGGGTAGATCTATCTGCCCATTTAATTTTATTAATTTTTTTATCAGAATAATTCTCATTATTTTCAAACTCTTTATTAAGAGTGCTTAAATTGAGATTTTTAAATTATTCTTCCAATACTTTTTCTATATCAGAAACAGAAAATTTAAATTTAAAATCTTTTATATCTGGAGGGGATTGAATAGAAGAAGTAGCAATAGAAACAATATTATTTTCTTCTTTAGCTTGTATATGAACATCTGGTTTAATTTGATTAATAGCTAAAATTATTTTATCAATACGATCCTTAAGAGAAACTATTTCTTCTCATGTTATCGTAAGATATAAATTTGTATAATTCTGTTTTTCAATTATCTGATTAATATGTTTAACAATTATTTGTAACATATCAATATCAAATAATTTTGAAAAAGCAGTAAAATTTAAAATTTTATTATTTTTTTCTATACTAAAAGATTGTTGAGGAGGATAAACAGATTTTTGAATATGTCCAAAAGAAAGTTTATAATTTCTTTCAAGAATAGAAATATAATCTATAATAAATGTTTTAAAAAACCAAGGAACAAAATGAATTAATTTATTTTGTTGTTCACAATATTTATAAAATTCTGAAACAATATAATCAAACTCATCTTCAGATAAACTTTTAAAGTACCAATCTCTGAAAGATTCTCATTTGGGTAAATAAAATTCTGCATTGATCTTTGCTCTAGCAAGAGATCCTTTAGTAAAATCAATTTTTGATTTACTACCTATTAAATACTAAAATTCATTTCTGAAACTGTATCAGTTTCTCTAAATTTTTGAAAGTTACTTTTACGAACAATATTGTTTTGATTAATTATTAATTCATCTACTGTATCTTTTACAGAAGACTCTACATCTTTCCTTAATTGAGAAGTAGAAGCTCTAGTAGATTGAGGAACATCCACCATATAATCTAAAGGTGAAATAAAAAAATGACTAGATCTTGATCTAGCATAGATAGAAGATGGTAATAATCTTCTTTGTTCATTATTGAATTGTATTTGAACAGATCCTTCATTATTTCGAATAACTTGTTGTAAATCCCTATTTATTATAGGATTTCTAGGAACAACTTGTTCAATTATCCATTTTTCTGGAAATTCAATTTCTTCCCATTTTATAGATCTACGGGTTGTAATATTAGATCTATTAAAATTAGTTTCTATAAGAATAGTTTCATTCAATTTTTTATCAATTCTTTTACACATGGGATTCAGTGTAAATAATGGTTTGTAATAAATACGATAACAGATACATATAACTTCTTTGCCAGGAGTATAATTATAACCATGAGTTTTAACATTTAATGTTAAAGAATCTAATATATTAATATCAGACAAAGATAAAGATAAATTAGGATAAACATCAAAATATACTGGACCATGTGCCAGACTAGATTGAATTATTCCCATTAGGGATTGTTTCCAATTTAAATTTCTACCATCTCTTAAAACTGCTATAAAGCTTTCTGGTAGTCCTTCTAATGTTAAAGGTCTAAAAGAAATTTGAATTAAACATATATGAATAAATCTATAATTTTTCCTATAAGACAATATATCTTTATTGTTTAACAATCTAATAACCATTTCATCATTATGAAGAGGTACTGGAGATTCTGTAGTTTTAACTACTTGTTTAAAATCAATTTTTTCAAAGTTTTCTAACTTATAGATCATTTTAGATTCTATCTTAGGAATAGTCCATTTATTCAATAAATCTAAATTTTCAGGTAAATCATATTCTTCATTTAAACTGTTTTGAACAGTTTCTTTCATACTTAAAATATTCATTTGAATAAAAGTGCTAAATTATTAACCAGACTATTTCCATGGCTCTAATACCATTTGAGGCTTGGAATCAAAGTGAATCTGATACGTGGCGTTGTTTTACCAAATTTTTCCTTAGTGGCTTTCGCACACATGGAGGTTATTGGTTTCCAGCCTATATACCATTTTCAACTCATACTGAGCTAAGAAAAGGAAGAATTTAAATTCCAGAATAATAATGAATATAATGTTCTTATTTGGAAATTTAACAAAATATAAAAGGATTTATAAAAGATATACCAGAGAAATTAAACCACAAAGGATTTTATCGATATCCCATAGAATCATTAATTCATAAATATCACCCATAAACTCCTTAAATGCCATCTCTCGGGTAAGCAGGCTGAAGGGCTACAACATGAATTTATTTTTCCTAGTTAAACTCGAACCTTGTGTTTAGTATTTCCTGGTTCATCTTTTTTTACCTTATGTTATAACCAAAGACTGTTATATTACTTTAAATTCTAAAAATTTAAATAAATCATTTATTATCTCAATTTAATTCCAAGTTACAAATAAATATAGATCATGTCATAGTAATGTAATAATTTAGCACGAATATTTTAGCATCTCATTCAGGCTAATCTTATGAAATATAAAAATTTAAAACAGTAAGTAAAAACAGAAAATAAAAACAGTAAGAACTTACAAAGCTGTTATCAGAACTTCAAACTTTTATTGATAAACTTCAGAAGGGTTGTTTACAAGAGAGAATAGAGGGGAGCAAACTCAACCGTGTCTTTCTAAGAACATAGAAGTAACCTATAAATAGATAGAAGAGCCGGACATGAAACCCCGGATTTCATCTCAAAATATAAATAGTAAAATGCTTTATTAAAGCAAATAGTAACATGGTTACAAAATTCAAAAAGTCTATAGTGATATGCCACCCACTTTTGTCATGATATACCATGATGTGTTATTCATGATGTGTTATTCCACCAATTTTAATCATTTTTGATATTGTCCTTTTGGAATTTAACGTAATATAAGAGTCTTTGGTTATAACATAAGGTAAAAAAAGATTAACCAGGAAATGGTAAACACAAGGTTCGAGTTTAACCAGGAAAAATAAATTCATGTTGTAGCCCTTCAGTCTGCTTAGCCGAGAGATGGCGTTTAAGGCGTTTATGGGTGATTTTTATGAATTTATGATTCTATGGGATCTCGGTAAAATCCTTTGTTGTTTAATTTCTTTGGTATATCTTTTATAAATCTTTTTATGTTTTGTAAAAGATTCAAACAAGAACCTTATATTCATTATTATTCTGGAATTTAAATTCTTCCTTTTCTTAGCTCAGTATGAGTTGAAAATGGTATATAGGCTGGAAACCAATAATCTCCATGTGTGGAAAGCCACTAAGGAAAATTTTGGTAAAACAACGCCACGTATCATATTCACTTTGATTCCAAACCTCAAATGATATTTCTTCTTTCGCTTGTATATGAACATCTGGTTTAATTTGATTAATAGCTAAAATTATTTTGTCAATACGATCCTTAAGAGAAACTATTTATTCTCATATTATCGTAAGATATAAATTTGTATAATTTTGTTTTTCAATTATCTGATTAATATGTTTAACAGTTATTTATAACATATCATTATCAAATAATTTTGAAAAAGCAGTAAAATTTAAAATTTTATTATTTTTTCTATAATAAAAGATTGTTGAAGAGGATAAACAGATTTTTGAATATGTCCAAAAGAAAGTTTATAATTTCTTTCAAGAATAGAAATATAATCTATAATAAATGTTTTAAAAAACCAAGGAACAAAATGAATTAATTTATTCTGTTGTTCACAATATTTATAAAATTCTGAAACAATATAATCAAACTCATCTTCAGATAAACTTTTAAAGTACCAATCTCTGAAAGATTCTCATTTGGGTAAATAAAATTATGCATTGATCTTTGCTCTAGCAAGAGATCCTTTAGTAAAATCAATTTTTGATTTACTACCCATTAAATACTAAAATTCATTTCTGAAACTGTATCAGTTTCTCTAAATTTTTGAAAGTTACTTTTACGAACAATATTGTTTTGATTAATTATTAATTCATCTACTGTATCTTGTACAGAAGACTCTACATCTTTCCTTAATTGAGAAGTAGAAGCTCTAGTAGATTGAGGAACATCCACCATATAATCTAAAGGTGAAATAAAAGAATGACTAGATCTTGATCTAGCATAGATAGAAGATGGTAATAATCTTCTTTGTTCATTATTGAACTGTATTTGAACAGATCCTTCATTATTTCGAATAACTTGTTGTAAATCCCTATTTATTATAGGATTTCTAGGAACAGCTTGTTCAATTATCCATTTTTCTGGAATTTCAATTTCTTCCCATTTTATAGATCTACGGGTTGTAATATTAGATCTATTAAAATTAGTTTCTATAAGAATAGTTTCATTTAATTTTTTATCAATTCTTTCACATAGGATTCAGTGTAAATAATGGTTTGTAATAAATACGATAACAGATACATATAACTTCTTTGCCAGGAGTATAATTATAACCATGAGTTTTAACATTTAATGTTAAAGAATCTAATATATTAATATCAGACAAAGATAAAGATAAATTAGGATAAACATCAAAATATACTGGACCATGTGCCAGACTAGATTGAATTATTCCCATTAGGGATTGTTTCCAATTTAAATTTCTACAATCTCTTAAAACTGCTATAAAGCTTTCTGGTAGTCCTTCTAATGTTAAAGGTCTAAAAGAAATTTGAATTAAACATATATGAATAAATCTATAATTTTTCCTATAAGACAATATATCTTTATTGTTTAACAATCTAATAACCATTTCATCATTATGAAGAGGTACTGAAGATTCTGTAGTTTTAACTACTTGTTTAAAATCAATTTTTTCAAAGTTTTCTAACTTATAGATCATTTTAGATTCTATCTTAGGAATAGTCCATTTATTCAATAAATCTAAATTTTCAGGTAAATCATATTCTTCATTTAAACTGTTTTGAACAGTTTCTTTCATACTTAAAATATTCATTTGAATAAAAGTGCTAAATTATTAACCAGACTATTTCCAAGGCTCTAATACCATTTGAGGCTTGGAATCAAAGTGAATCTGATACGTGGCGTTGCTTTACCAAATTTTTCCTTAGTGGCTTTCGCACACATGGAGGTTATTGGTTTCCAGCCTATATACCATTTTCAACTCATACTGAGCTAAGAAAAGGAAGAATTTAAATTCAAGAATAATAATGAATATAATGTTCTTATTTGGAAATTTAACAAAACATAAAAGGATTTATAAAAGATATACCAGAGAAATTAAACCACAAAGGATTTTACCGATATCCCATAGAATCATTAATTCATAAATATCACCCATAAACTCCTTAAATGCCATCTCTCGGGTAAGCAGGCTGAAGGGCTACAACATGATTTTATTTTTCCTAGTTAAACTCGAACCTTGTGTTTACTATTTCCTGGTTCATCTTTTTTTACCTTATGTTATAACCAAAGACTGTTATATTACTTTAAATTCTAAAAATTTAAATAAATCATTTATTATCTCAATTTAATTCAAAGTTACAAATAAATATAAATCATGTCATATTAAAGTAATAATTTAGCACGAATATTTTAGCCTGTCATTCAGGCTAATCTTATGAAATATAAAAATTTAAAACAGTAAGTAAAAACAGAAAATAAAAACAGTAAGAACTTACAAAGTTGTTATCAGAACTTCAAAATTTTATTGATAAACTTTAGAAGGGTTGTTTACAAGAGAGAATAGAGGGGAGCAAACTCAATCGTGTCTTTCTAAGAACACAGAAGTAACCTATAAATAGATAGAAAAGCCGGACATGAAACCCCGGATTCCATCTCAAATTATAAATAGTAAAATGTTTTATTAAAGCAAATAGTAACATGGTTACAAAATTCAAAAAGTCTATAGTGATATGCCACCCACTTTTGTCATGATATACCATGATGTGTTATTCATGATGTCTTATTCCACCAACTTTAATCATCTTTGATATTGTCCTTTAGGGATTTCTTCAAATTTTCAAAGATATCATCTATTTGAGATAATTGAGGAATATCATCATCTAGATCCTGTGCATCCTGCATTTGCATTAGATGTTTTAATTGATTTTCGCTGGATTCAGACGCCATAGATTTATCTGATTTTGAATCAGAACATCCAATATTCTGAAAAAGATCCTTCTTCATTTCTTCAATATAAACCTCAATCATTTTTTTTTTCGAATAAATCTCAGAATATTTCTGAGTGAGAATCTTGAATGGACTTTGAAAAGTTATAACTTCCTTTTTGCTGGGTATTACTGAAAAAGTGAGTTATATCAACACTTTTTGTAGATAACAGAAGATTTTCATAAAATCCTCTTTGCTTGTATGAACCATATACATATGATGTATTTGTTAAGTATCTTTCCATGATAGTCCATGGAGTTTTTTCCCATTGAGTATCTTTTTCTTCTATAAGAAGAATTAATTCCCGATGTTTTGTCTCTGTATATAGAGCAGAATCATTATCATCTTCTTTTATAATATTAGCATATGATGCTGAAGATTGAGAATCTGTATTACTTCTCTGCTTTTGTTTCAAAAATTCTTGAAACTCATTGTATAACTCATTATTCTGTTCAGTATTACTGGCTGATGAACTAGATAAGTTCTGGGCTATTAGCCTCTATTTACCATGCTGAGCAATAATATTAGGGGGTTTTCCCCTACCACCTCGCCCTCTATAAGAGGACTCTCCTCTTCCTCGAGAGTTCATATATGTAAATAAGATCATTAAGATAAATATTCTCGAGTTAAGAAATCAGGTAGATGATTATCTTCATATTTTTTATAAATGATTTTAAAATCAAAAGGAGCAAAATGAGCCTGCCATCTTGCAAACATTTGCTTAGACACATCATGTTTAAAATCCTTATTAAACATAAATTTTGCAGATTTGCAATCAGTTTTTATAATAAACTTTTGATTATATAAATCATCTTGAAATTTTAAAATACATCTGACAATAGCTAAAATTTCTTTTGCTACTGTGGAATAATTTTTCTGGCATTATTTAATTTGCCAGAATAAAATCTAATAAGAAATTCTTGTTTTGTTTGGGGATCTTTCTGTTTTAAGATTCCTCCAAAACCTATATCAGAGGCATCAGTTTCAACAATTTTATCCCATTGGGGATTAGCAAGCATAAGACAAGGAAGGTTTTTAACATTTTCCTTAATATTTTTAACAGTAATAGTATGTTTATCAGACCAAGGTAAATGATTTTTCTTTAATCTATCATATAAGATAGCAGAATCTTTAATCAGATCTTTAATATAAGGAGAAATATAATTCAAACTTCCTAAGAATTTCTGTAACTGAGTTTTATCAGTTATAATGTCAGGAAATTTTGAACTAAATTATATACTTCTTTGTATTGGAATTATTTTTCCTTTCTCAATCATATGAACAAGAAATCTGATATTAGTTTGAAATAAAATCATTTTAGATTTTGATATAACAAGACCATGAGAAAACTAAAATGTCATCAATATAAACAATTATAAAATTGTTGTAATTATAAAAAAATATCATTCATAATTTGTTGAAATTCAGAAGGGGCATTTTTAAGGCCAAATGGTATTACTGTCCATTCATAATGTCCTATTGGAACATTAAAAGCAGTTTTATATCTATCAGATTCTTTAACTTGAATCTGCCAAAATTCTGATTTTAAATCAAATTTTGAAAATATAATTGCATTTACATGTCTATCTAATAAATCTTTTTTATTAGGAATAGGATGCCTAATCCATTTTAAAACCTTATTAATGGGTTTATAGTTTATGACTAATCTAGGAACTCCTCTTTCCTATTCAGAATGTTTATTAACATAAAAATCAGTAAAAGACCAAGGAGATTGAGAAGGTTTTATCAAACCTTTTTCTAATAAAGAATGAATTTCATTCTTGCATAATTCTAAATATTCAGAATTCATTTGACAAGGACGATCCTTGGTAGGAATATTCTTTTCATCAAAATTCTCTTCATATGGAAGAGAGATAATATGTTTTTTACGATTCCAAAATGCATTTGGGAGATCATTACAAATTTCTAATGAAAACTTATTGTGAATAAGTTTAATCTTTTCTTGTAATTTAGGATTTTGTAATTTATCATCTATAGTTAAAATATTAACTTTTTCTTTTAAAGAATTAATTTGAAAAGTTTTCCTTCAATCTTTTCTTGTAATTAATTAAGAATTCTATGAACATATTTGGTTATAAACTTAAAGGAAATAGGATTGCCTTGAAAATTTCATATAATACATGTTTCTTCAACATATGTTAAAGGGTAAATTTGGTAAATAAAAGGAAGACCAAGTATAAGTTGGTTAGAAATACCTTTTGCTAATAAAAAACTGGTTTGAATAGAGTTTTTATCTTTACAAATATATACAAGTATAAGTTGGTTAGAAATACCTTTTGCTAATAAAAAACTGGTTTGAATAGAGTTTTTATCTTTACAAATATATACTTTTGGTAATTTTTAATTTATTTCTAATTGTTCCCCTCCTGCATGAGAGAGAGAATGAGTAGTTTTATGAAAATATTTTGTAGTGTTAGAATTAATTTTGTTGTGGAGATGCTAGTAAAAAACCAGTAGATGCTGGCTTAAGTACAAAACCAGTAGATGTAAATAAGCAGAAAACCAGAAGCACTTGTACCTCGCTAAAACCAGTAGCAGCACTGTGGGGACCCGGACGCTAATCAAGTTCTTAATCATCATTGGGACTAATTAATCAATTATAAAACAGGGTCTAAAATTTTTTTCTTTTTAAAATGCGGAACGTAGTGACATAAAAGATATATACATCTCAGTATAAAAGTACAAGTCCTGTACTACATACATTTATTCAACTAAGGTTTAACAGCTAATATCAAATGTCCAACCCTATCTCTAATCCAAGTCCGGAGCCTCCACTCTAATCACGATCTTTCCTCATCTCCTCGACCCTGAACCTGTCCCACCTGTTGTCATGCACACATACAAAACAAGACAACAGCCGGATAACTCCGGTGAGAATAAATCCCAGTATAAAAAATGTAAACATGCAATCATATAAAAACATATATAAACGCATAAATAAGATATCATTAACATGTAGCAACTCAACCAACATGAATGATATAAACATTGTAAATCAACCTTCAAGTCAATGACGGTGCCAGCAGTAGCCAAGAAAGGTTGTCCTAGAATGATACGAACATTTTGACTGTTCTCCATGTCAAGCACCACGAAATCTGCTGGAAGCCTCAATTTATCAATCTTAAGTTCAACATCTTCCACAATACCCAATGACATGTCATCACAGACTCACTCAAACAACGCGTCGTCTCAGACTCGACTCAACTCTAACCAAGGGATCTCGGTTTTGAATATTGAGAATTATATCGAATCTCAGTCGATAGGAATGACTCAACCCTAAACGACATCGATATAATTCCTATATCCAGTGTCTGGACGAAACAGCCACAGAATTGACGAATCAGTCAAGAATTAAGCGAATCGGCCAATAACTAGACGAATTAGCCAGTAATTAAGCGAATCAGCCAAAGTTTAGACGAATCAGTCGATAACTAGACGAATCAGCCGGTGACTAGGCGAATCAGCCAATGACTAAACAATCCGTAGTCAATACATGCAGTGACTATAAATCAATAGACTACAAACATCAATCTCATCAATTACAAATATCAATGCAATAAATTAAGTATGTGATTTAGGGAGACTCGAGTCAAACCTCACTCGAGTTGTGCAATCCCAACTCAACATTAGTTTATACCTTTCTTTCTGATACTCTGTCGAAGTCTCGAACTCAAAGCCTGTCAATACTCAATGTCCAGTTGTATCCTACGTCGAAAGGAACTCAATACCGAAGTCGGATTCAAAATCGGACGGGCGGATTTCTCACAAAAGGCGTAAGGATTTTTAATACAATCACAGAACCCTTTCTCTTTCCTCGAGCTTCTCCCTCCATTTCTTCTGAGAATTACGTGACTATATGTATATATATATATCCCAAGTGCATGTTAAGATACGTGTCCCATTCTCCATGATTTTCAGTAGGCGCTCGGGCAGTTATAAACTACCGCTCGGGCGCCGAACACTCTGCCCGGTACTCGGCTTGTTATCCATTGGCGCTCGGGCGGTAATTTTCTACCTCTCGGGCGCCACAGGTTCTACCCGAATGGTATTCTTATTGAACACTGGCGCTCGGGCGGTCATTTCCTACCGCTCGGGCGCCAACAGTTCTGTCCAAACATTGTACTTTTCATATGTTTTGCCCAGTCTGGTCTCGGAATGGCCCGACTATAATCATCTCAGTTCATAATCAATAAATCATCTCAGATTACAATAGTCAAATTCTGGGGCATTACAAGCACTTATCAAGTACTGCTTAATCTACTTAACAAATGACTTCTTGGCTAAAATCAGAACTAGAAGAAATACAAACTCGAAATAAACACTAGCAGAATTTTGCGTATCTCAAGTCTTTAAATATTACCGTTAATCTATTAACGTGATAATAGCATTTATTGCTTCATTAAATGCCATTAAATGTTGTACGGGAACATTTAAGACGGCTTACCATTTTTAGTATGAACTGAGACTGATTGCTTTAATGTATTCTGCAGGGTCCATTTTCAGCAATAAAGCTGAACCACTGAAAAGTCAAAAGAGCCGTTCAGATTTTAGAACGTTGGATGAAGCCTATATATGGAGACGAATCACTTTTCAAGAAAAAGAGAAGAGAACGAATCTCAATCAAAAAATTTCATTCGAGCATCGCTAGAACTTTCAGTTATCTCAAAAGCTCAACACTGAAAAAGCAGCACACGCTTCATTGCATACATTTGATCATTTGAGATCATTTTGTGCTAGCTATTTTCTTTATCTCTTCTTAAGCTATTCACTTCACTATCTCATTAATAGAAGAATTTGTAACTGGAAAAGAGTCCTTTCCAGAACTTAAGATTATTCAAGTAGTTGAGTTGTAAAACTAAGAGTTACAGTAGGCGAAGAGTAAGTCCTGTTGAAGTGGGTGTGTACAAGTGTTGTACTGTATTCACCAAAATCTTTTAGTGATACCTTCTGAAAACAGAAGAAGGGGAGACGTAGAAGATTCATCTTCGAAATTCCAGAAACAAACCATGTGCCATCTACTGCTTTTCTGTTTTACTATTTTTCACCCACTAACCAACAGATCGTTTCCGCACATTATCTTGTGATCTGCTGGTCTTTAAACTTGAACAAAAAAAAACCTCTAGCATCTCTAACAGGATTCTAGCACATCATTCTGAAAAATCGATTAAGTTTGCCGTTGAGTTTATTCACCCTCCCTCTAAACTCAACCCGATCCTCAACAAGTGGTATCAGAGCAGGTTATTCTTGTTCTGAAAAATATTTAACAGAAATGGCTCACTTAAGCAAAATTCCAATGTTCTCAAAAGAAGACTTTGATGACTGGAAAATCAGAATGCAAGCTCATCTTGCAGCTCAAGATGATGACATGTGGTATGTCATCACAGATGGTCCATTAAAGATCTTAAAGCCAAATCTAGCTGTTGCTATCACCGAAGGTGCACCTCAGATGCTAGAAAAACCAAGATATGAATGGAAAAGTAAGGACAAGAAGAAAGCCAATCTTGACAACGTTGCAAAGGACATTCTGTACAAGACACTCAACAAAAATACCTTCAGCAAAATCAAGATGTGCCTTACTGCCAAGGAAATCTGGGAAAAATTGATTCAGATCTGTGAAGAAAACGAAGAAACTAAGGAAAACAAACTTTCTGTAGTCATGCAGAAGTTTGAGAATATGAAGATGAAGGCTGGAGAAACTATGAATGAGTTTGATGAACGCTTCAGTAGCCTTGTCAATGAACTCTCAGCTCTTGGGAAAGATTTTGGCAACAGGGAAGTTGCATTAAAGGTAATGAGAGCCCTACCCAGAGAATGGGACATCAAAACGATGGAAATGAGAGCTTCTAGGGATCTAAACAAGTTAGAACTACATGACTTGTTCTCAGATCTGAAGGCATATGAGTTTGAACTTGAAGTTCGAAGTGGAGAAGAGCCCTTAGCAATTCCACCAACCAAAGCTCTCACAGCTACTGTTAACTCTACTGCTACAGTTGCCCCAAGTTCATCTTCTGCTACTGCTATAGAAAGTACTTCTGAGAGAAGTGCTGAACAGATAAGCAATGACGCAATGTCATTATTTGTTAAGAAGTTTTCCAGATTCATGAGAATGAATCACAGAACATTTCAAAGTCCCAACCGCAATTTCAAAAAGGAATCACCATCTGGTGATATGGCATACTTTAACTGCGGAAAAGTTGGACACTTCATTGCTGATTGTCCAAAACCAAAGAATGATGACCAGAAGAAGAAGGGTGTCAAACGCAATGATAAAAAGACCAGAAGAGACAGAAAGGCAATGATTGCAGAAAAAAGTAAGTCCAATGGGCAGACTCAAGTTCCGAATCTTCTGGTTCTGAAAGCCATTCAAGTGACAGTGATGAAGATGAGATCAAATGTCTGATGGCAAATACGGAATCAACCTCGACATCCGGAGAGGTATTTGACTTTGACTCTGATGAATTTACACGCACTGATTTAGTCAAAGCATTACACGACATGGTAGAAGAGTATTCAAGACTTTCTCAATCATTCGAGGAAGTTAAGATTGAAAATCAGAACTTAAGAGATCAGAACAGTAAGTTAACTTGCTTGCAAGTAAACAGCTGTAATGATTTACAAGTTGAGATGAGTAAATTAAAAACTGAGAATGAAAGAGTAAAAGCAGATTACCAGACGATGCTTTCTGAAAACCAGAAGTTATCGATACTGGTGAATGCTTGGAACAAGTCCTCTATTTCACTCGAAAAGATGCAAGAGTTACAAAAACAATCTGGAGACAGGAGTGGTCTCGGATTTTGTAATGATGAAGGCACTTCTGAAACGAATACTAAGCCAAAACTGGATATGTGCAAAGGAAAGTACATTCATTTTCTGAAATCCAGTGTGGTACAGAAACCAGAAGTACCTACTGCTTCAATTGAAAGGAATGTAAATCAGATTAACAAAAGGATGCATTATGGTCTGGGTTTTGTTGAACCTAAGGAAAGAGTTGACCAGAGTTCTGGATCCAGTAGAGGATTCAACTCAGGAAGACAACCTGCTATGAAGGTTAAAAACTACCAGTACTACAATTCTAGACCTGTTCAGAAGAGATACAGGCCAGACAACAGAAACAGAAGGGAAGAACAACAGGCTAAGATGCATAATGTTAGAAATAACAGACTCTCTGTTGCACACACCTCCATGGATACCCGGAGTACAAAAATTGTACAAATGTGGGTTCCAAAGGGACTAATAAGGCTTGGACCCAAGTAGATTGGGTACCAGATACTAAAATTTGTGTTTGCAGGTACAGGTGAAGAAAGCCAAGATCAGTAGCTCAACATGGTATTTGGACAGTGGATGTTCCAGACATATGACTGGACAGAAGAGTCTACTATCAGAAATAGTGAGTTGTGCTGGACCAGAGATAACCTTTGGGGACAACTCAAAAGGTAAAACCGTGGGTAAAGGTAAGATTATCCATGGTAACATCACTATTAAGGATGTGCTCTTAGTTGAAAATCTTTGTTATAACTTGATCAGTATCAGTCAATTATGTGATAATGGATTTTCAGTAGCTTTCCAGAAGCACACTTGCACAGTTAAAAATGCTGATGACTCTGCTGTTTTAACCGGAGTTAGAAAAGGCAATACTTATAAAATTTCATGGAACATAGATCATATCATTGCTCCTACATGTTTAGTTGCATCTCTAAGTGATAAACACTGGCTGTGGCACAAGAGATTGAATCACCTGAATTTCAAGTCTATCAACAATCTCAAAAAGCAGAACTTAGTCGATGGATTTCCAGACATAAATTTTGTTAAGAATCATGTATGTTCTGCATGTCAACTTGGTAAGCAAGTAAGATCTAGTTTCAAAAATAAAGGAAGCAAATCATCCTCAAGATGTTTAGAATTATTGCATATGGACTTATTTGGTCCAATCCCCATCATGAGCTTAGGGGGAATGAGATACACCCTTGTTGTTGTTGATGATTTTTCTAGATTTACTTGGGTAATCTTTCTTGCTAGAAAAGATCAAACCAGTAGCCTCCTGATCAAACTTCTGAAAAAGATTCAAAATGAAAAATCAGTTTCTGTCATTAGAATCAGAAGTGATCGAGGTACTGAATTTACTAACAAGACTCTTGAGATATATCTAGATGAACAGGGCATTCATCATGAATATTCAGCTGCCAGGACGCCCCAACAAAATGGAGTAGCTGAGAGGAGAAACAGAACACTTAAAGAAGCTGCTAGAACAATGCTAGCAGATGCAGACATCTCTCAGCGCTTCTGGGTAGAAGCTATTAATACTGCTTGCTACACAAAAAACAGAACAATGATCAACAAGAGGAATAATCAGACTCCTTACGAAATATGAAAAGGGAGTAAACCGAATGTATCTTACTTTCATGTTTTTGGTCGTAGATGCTTTGTGCATAATAATGATAAAAATCATTTAGCTTGCATTTGATTCAAAATCTGACGCTGGAATATTTCTTGGATATTCAGCAGTTAGTAAGGCATTTAGAATTTTCAATAATAAAACACTCAATGTTGAAGAATCTATTCACGTTGTCTTTGATGAAGACAGCAGTGCTCACGAGATTACTAACATATCTAATCTAAGTAACAAGTTAGACAGGGTTCATCTGGAACTAGACAGTGAAGATGATGCAGAAGCAAGTGTCAAGGATATTCAAAATCTAGAACCAAACATTCATATGGCAGAACCAGCAGCTGACATTCCAGAACCAGCAGCTGACATTCCAGAACCAGCGGCTGATAATCCAAAATAATCTACTGCTTTACATAAAGATAATCTAAATCCATTTATTTGGAAAAAATCTCATCCTCCATATTTGGTGATTGGAAATCCAACAGCTCCGCTAAGGACCAGAAGACAGATGATGAATGAATACATGCATGCTGCTTTTATTTCTCAAGATGAACCAAAGAAGATTGAAGAAGCTCTTCTGGATCCCAATTGGAAAGAAGCTATGCAAGAAGAGCTGAATCAATTTGAGAGGAATAAAGTTTGGTTTCTAGTACCTAGACCATCTCACCAAGCTGTCATTGGAACCCGGTGGGTATTCCGAAACAAACTAAATGAAGAAGGAACAGTTGTAAGAAACAAAGCAAGATTGGTTGCACAAGGATTCAGACAAGAAGAAGGAATAGACTATGATGAAACCTTTGCACCAGTAGCTAGGCTCGAAGCTATCAGAATATTTTTAGCCTTTGCTGCTTTCAAAAATTTCAAAGTGTATCAGATAGATGTGAAGAGTGCGTTCCTCAATGGTCTACTACAAGAGGAAGTCTATGTTGAACAGCCTCCAGGTTTTTCTGATCATCTATTACTGAATCATGTTTTTAAATAACACAAAACATTGTATGGTCTGAAACAAGCACCTAGGGCTTGGTACGACACACTTTCACAATTTCTTATTAATCATGATTTCACCGTTGGTACCGTAGACAAGACTTTATTTACCCTAGTAAAAAACAAACACATATTATTAGTTCAAATTTATGTTGATGATATTATATTTGGGTCAACTAACCCCAAATTATGTGCAAAGTTTGCTAAGTTAATGCAGGAACAGTTCGAGATGAGCATGATGGGAGAATTAACATTTTTCTTAGGACTTCAAATCAAGCAACTTGATACTGAAATCTTCATCAATCAAGATAAGTATACAAAGGAACTACTGAAAAAATTTGGGATGGAAGCATGCTCTGCTGCTTCCACTCCTATGAGCTCGTCTACCAAACTTGATAAAGATGAAGGGGGAACTCCAGCAGAGGTAACTCAGTATCGTGGTCTTATTGGCTCATTGTTATATCTTACTGCCAGTAGACCTGATATTATGTTTGCTGTTTGCATATGTGCTAGATTTCAATCAAATCCTAAACAATCACATTTCATTGCTGGTAAAAGAATTTTAAAATATCTGAAGAGTACTCAAAATGTAGGCCTCTGGTATCCCAAGGACTCATCATTTAATCTTATTGGATACTCAGATGTTGATTATGCAGGATGTAAACTGGATAGGAAAAGCACAAGTGGTTTTTGTCAATTTCTTGGTGACAGGTTGATCTCCTGGTTTAGCAAAAAGCAGACTTCTATAGCCACGTCTACTGCAGAAGCAGAGTATCTTGCTGCTGGAAGCTGTTGTTCTCAAATGCTTTGGATACAACAACAACTTAAAGGACTATGGAGTTCAAGCTTCTGAATCACCTATATTTTGTGACAATACCAGTGCAATTGCTATATCGCATAATCCAGTACTCCATTCTAGAACGAAGCACATTGATATCAGACATCATTTCATTATAGATCATGTGCAAAAGAAGAATATTCGTCTGGAATACATTCCTACTGATCAGCAAGCAGCATACATATTTATCGAACCACTTCCTGAGAATAAGTTTTTGTATTTTTGTAATGTTCTTGGATTAATTGATTTATCATAACTACTATTTCTTATCTTCTGTTTTCACGTGTCTTCTGTTTCTTTATTCTAACCAGTAGAAATATTCAGGAATAAGAACAGCACAAGAGGTATGGAAAAACGAAATCTTTTATTCATATAATCAGATGCATTACATTACAAGAAGTACAATTGAAGATATCAGCAGAATGGTTACACAGATTATCCTACTAAGCTTTTCAGTATCATCGATCCACTAGCACTTTCTTATTGCATTAGAATGCTTATGAAAGGGAATGGTGCTGCATCCCAATCCTAATAAGAGCAAACAATCTTTTTGATTGTTCACATTACAACTCCAGGAGTTTGATCCAAGGATCATTATATAAAGAACGATATCCTCAAACATTTTCTTAGAAAACGCAGCAAGTTGTCTTCTGAACATTCTTGCTTCGGCTTCTGGATCAGATTCTGCTTCTTCATTCACATTAGTTTTCATTTGATCTTATGTACGCTTAACTTTGTTTAACTTGTGCAGGTATTTATAGTGGTATTCAAGGGAGATAAAGATCTTTGCGACTGTTCATTATCAATGGTTCAGATTGAAAGTTTGCCAAAAGTCGTTTGGAGTTTAATATCCTTTGATACTGCATTCATTGAGGGGGAACATTGTTATGGCATTTATATTAGAAACTGATTTGTCTTTTCGATAAAACAATGTATCTACCAGAAGTTGTCGAATTGCTGCATTTGTTTCAGCACTTTACCTTCTTCCGGTAGATATTATCATAAAACGACAAATCAGCTTCTGTTCTTTTAGCAACCGCCTCAGACAGCCCGCCATTTTTTTACCGAATTTTTTTTTAAATTTGAAATGAGTAAAGTAACTGACACTCCTGTTTTCTCTCTCTACCAACCATAAACATATCGACACGTGTCCCTATGTTTACTGAGGCTGTACATTTCATTCCTTTTAACCGTTCATTTTCTCTTTCATTGCACTTTACGAATTCAGATCATTACTTTGCATCTATTGCTTTCTCGCATCTACTGCTAATCTACCTCTAATCTCTTTCAACTCAGAAATGGCCGCAGCTTATACTTTGAATGCTTATCATGTGAACTTTGCATCTGTTCTCACCATTAAGGATGAGAACCTCGTTAAGATGTTCAAATCCTTGGAAAAATCTGGACTTCGCAAATTCTTGGAATCGCCTGCTATTATCTACAAGTCTGCTCTTCTAGATTTCTATGCCAAACCAGAAGTTGTCGAAGGAAAGATTAACTATACACAGGGAGATGCATCAATCTCCATTGATGTTGCACTTCTCGGTTCCACTTTCTTTCTACCAATTTCTGGACTTTTCGAGCTTTCGGATATCACAAAGGAAGAGATGTCTACTGCTTTGACAAACTTATCAGCCACTGGAGAAGAGCTTTCACCTTCCTGCTTCAAGAAGCTATTGAAAATTGAGTACCAGGTACTCGCTGATATCGTGGCGAAAGCCTTGTTGGTCAAGGCTGGAACATTCGACAAACTGACCAAAGAGAAGGTTCATGTGATGGTGGCCATCACTTCAGAAAAGAAAGTGGATTGGGGTCGCTTTCTGTTTCGAATTATGAAAGATATGGTTGTAAGGAAAGGTACTGGATTTGCTGTGCAAATCAGTAAAATGTTGCAAGATGCTGGTTTTCCCAGAACAACAGAAGAGGATGGCTCTTCGGTCACCATGACTGATGCTGATAGTGTGCTTGCCTTAAGGCCAAAGCCAATAGTTGGTGAGTTTGTGGCTATAAAGAAGGAGATTGGGGAATCTTAGGTTGAGGGGCAGAAGAAAATCAAAAGAAAAAGAGGTGTAGTTTTGTCTGATTCTGACAAAACGGAATCTGAAGAATCAGCAGCACCCACTCAACAAGCTTCACTGCCTCCCACCCCATCCAAGAAGAAGCCTCGCACCACCATCCGCATCAAGAAAACAGCAGCTCTTGCTGAATTAGAGGAAGTTACTCTTCGACAAGTTTTTCCACAAGCTGTCCCATCCACCAAAGCTAAAGCCATTGAATCAGGACCTTCAACTGCTCAATTTTTCAGACCAACTTCTGGAGTGGTCATTAGAGAATCTGCTACTGGTTCTTCTGCTTTCAAACCAGTAGTCTCTGCTACTTCTGGAAAAGGGAAAGGCAAGATTACGGAGTTGTCTCAGTCACCGGTGGCCACATCAACCATTCAAACAGCAATCGATCTTCATCTGGAAGAATTAATAATTCAATCAGAGAAGACATGAAATTCTTTGATGATTGGCTCAAGGTAAGAGTCTACCATCCAATCATTTTTTTGAGGACTCCAGGTGTTTTTGCTCAAACTGTGAAAAATGAGAAAAAATTTTTTGCTGCTGCCAAGACACAAAATGTGATAGAAGCCATCAATCGCAGAAACTACATTCTGGATCAAGCCAAACAGCAGAATATGGACACTGTTCTGAAAACGTTGAAGTCAAATTTTGACTCTACTGGTCCTACTGCTTTTCATGATCAGAATTTCATTCAAATTTTGTCGAAGCAGCTGACAATTTTGTCTGAGCAAATTGTTACCAAGGAAAAGGCTTTTTCTCAGCCTCCAAAATTTAGTGTCAATACTGTCCCCGCCATATTGAAGACTCAGTCAGTTGAGGAACCGGCCAAAGCTTCTTCTGAAGTCAAGGTTTCTAGTACTCCTGCACCTCAAGAAGCTCCTACCCAATATTCCTCACTTATCTTTGTTCATGATCTGGCATCGGTTGATGAAGTGATCGAATCGATTGTGCAGACTCAAACCGCATAGGATGACACACTGCCAATTATTTCCACTTCTGCTGATCCTCCTCCAGTCCAATCCATTCCAGAATCTGCTACTGCTACTGCTACTACTTCTTCATCTCTTCCAGAGCTTGAACATTTTTTAGAAGCTCATCAAGCTGAAATGGCAACTCTGTTGCCTACTTCACCTTCTGCTGTTGAGCCGAGAGCTATTACTGAACCTGCTGCTGATTTACAACAACCAGAAACGAGGCCAACAGATCAAACTACTGCTTCAAAAGGTCCTTCTGCTGAACCAGAACCAGCTTTTATCACTCAAGCAGAAGCTGCACCTTCTACTGCTCTTACTATTTCTTCTCAGCATTCTCCTGAGCACATCGCCAGAATGGAAGATATTAAGCAACGTGATCTTGCAGAATCTCCTTCACCTTCTGAGACCTCTGCTCTTGAATATGCCATGGAAACTCTTCAAAGAGGACTTCATAATCTATCTGAGATTGTCAAACAACTCTCTTATGAACACAGTGATCATAGCGCTCGCGTCAAATCTAGTCAAGAACGTATATCAAAAGAAGTCGCAAACACCAGCGACTCTTTGACGAGATTTGTTATCGAATTCAGTTTGTTCAAGAAGAATATTTTCCACAATCAAGGTCTCATTTTGATTGGTCAAAGTGATCTCATCAAGACCGTATCTGATCATCACTCCTCAAGTTCAGCAGTTTCTATCAAAGTCGAAGCCTTGGATTCGAAGCTGAAACTCCTTGATACCAAGATTGAATCTCAATTTCAATCTCTTACAAATATGTCAGACATATATTCGAGCCAAGCACCATACTTGGAAATGCTGAATGCGGGAATCCAAACCCTCACAGGCCGAGTTGATGATCTAATCACTCAATTTAAAGAAAGTGATGCAAAAAGAGGGAAGACGATAGAGCTGGAGATAGAACTGCTGGAGATAGAACTAGAGCGAGTAGCAGCAGACCTCATTCTTCTGGAAAGGATCAAAATCCAGATGAAGCTATTTTCAGAGATATTGGAACAAATTAGTTTTATTTTCTTGTCTTGATTTTCTGGATACTAATTGCTTTTATCTGCTTCTTAATCTGTTTTCTCAATTCTACTAACTTTTTAAGGGACATTTAGGTTTTGGCATCACTACAAAGGGGGAAATTGTTAGAGTTAATTTTGTTGTGGAGATGCTAGTAAAAAACCAGTAGATGCTGGCTTAAGTACAAAACCAGTAGATGTAAATAAGCAGAAAACCAGAAGCACTTGAATCGCGCTAAAACCAGTAGCAGCACTTATCAAGTACTGCTTAATCTACTTAACAAATGACTTCTTAGCTAAAACCAGAACTAGAAGAAATACAAACTCGAAATAAACACTAGCAGAATTTTGCGTATCTCAAGTCTTTAAATATTACCGTTAATCTATTAACGTGATACTAGCATTATTGCTTCATTAAATGCCATTAAATGTTGTACGGGAACATTTAAGACGGCTTACCATTTTTGGTATGAACTGAGACTGATTGCTTTAATGTATTCTGCAGGGTCCATTTTCAGCGATAAAGCTGAACCACTGAAAAGTCAAAAGAGCCGTTCAGATTTTAGAACGTTGGATGAAGCCTATATATGGAGACGAATCACTTTTCAAGAAAAAGAGAAGAGAACGAATCTCAATCAAAAAATTTCATTCGAGCATCGCTAGAACTTTCAGTTATCTCAAAAGCTCAACACTGAAAAAGCAGCACACGCTTCATTGCATACATTTGATCATTTGAGATCATTTTGTGCTAGCTATTTTCTTTATCTCTTCTTAAGCTATTCACTTCACTATCTCATTAATAGAAGAATTTGTAACTGGAAAAGAGTCATTTCCAGAACTTAAGATTATTCAAGTAGTTGAGTTGTAAAACTAAGAGTTTCAGTAGGCGAAGAGTAAGTCCTGTTGAAGTAGGGTGTGTACAACTGTTGTACTGTATTCACCAAAGTCTTTTAGTGATACCTTCTGGAAACAGAAGAAGGGGAGACGTAGAAGATTCATCTTCGAACTTCCAGAAACAAACCATGTGCCATCTACTGCTTTTCTAGTTTACTATTTTTCACCCACTAACCAACAGATCGTTTCCGCACATTATCTTGTGATCTGCTGGTCTTTAAACTTGAACAAAAAAAACCGCTAGCATCTCTAACAGGATTCTAGCACATCATTCTGAAAAATCGATTAAGTTTGCCGTTGAGTTTATTCACCCCCCTCTAAACTCAACCTGATCCTCAACATGTAGGAATTAATCCTTCCTGTATAATATTTAAATCTGCACCACTATCAATCATAGCGATGAAATTTTTTTTATAAGAATTATCAGTTAATAAAGTAATATTGGTATACCATTTTTGAGATATGATCATACTTAAAACAGATAAATGTTTTTTATTTAGATCAGGAAATGAAATATCTTGAATATTATCAAAACTTTCAGAATTATTAACTGAATTAGTTTCAATAATTGAAATACGATAATTTAAACTATTATTCTTATTTTGTAAAATTTTTACTTGTTCTTTAAGATTTTCTATTTCTTTAATTAAATCATGTATAGTAACTGGATTTTGTTTACTATATTTTTGTTGTAAAAGGTTTTTTACTTCTTTCATAGAATAAACTTGTTCTTGTTTAACAAAAAAATTATTATTATTGCTAGTTGAAGCAGTATTTTCCATTTGATCTATAATCGTAGATTTTAATATTGGATCCTTAATCATTTTAAGGAATTCTAGAATATTATTGTTAGTTAACACATTAATATTTAATTCTTGAAATTGAGACATAAGTTTATAAAAATCATCATTTTTATTATTATTTTCAATATGATTTGTACAAGATTTTCCTTGTATACAATTATGACATTCTTCTAAGTCAGAAATATCTTATTCACTATCTAATATTTCTTCTGAAATATAAGATTCTAACGAACTCTCAGTTTCACTGTCAGAATTATTATTTGAATCCATTATTATCTTAAATAATGTTTTTTTTAGATTTTTATCTAGATCTAAATTATTAATTTTGTTTTTAGCCCAACATTGAAGCATAATGTCCTGGCTTTTTGCATATTCTACAAATTATTAATTTATTATTGTTTTTATAATTTTCTTCTTTCCAGTAAATTACGGCTTTCTTTTCTTTTCTTCTTTTTATCTCTTTGTCTTTCAGACAAATGTCTTTTCTTTCTATAGATTTTTTCATCTTTTCCTTTAATTTTTTTCTTACCTTTATTAGGTAAGTCCATACCAAATTGATCACAAAATTTGCCTAATTGTTTTTTCTCAAGTAAATTCTGTCTTTTAATTTGATTATTTAATTTTAATTAATTACAGAGAGCTAAACCCTCTTTAATACAAGTATTAATTAAATTTCCATAAGTATAATTTTCATATGGAATATTAATATTATCTTTTCTTAAAATTTTTCTAATTCTTTCGGCAAATAGAAAAGGTAAACCATCTATAAATTTGGCTTTCAAAAAACTATTATTACAATCTGGTATCTCATAAATTCGAGATAAAAAGGTATCTTTATACCATCTAAAATCAGTAAGTTTTTTACATTTTAAATTACTTAATAAAGTACGAATTTTTTCACTATCATCAGTGAATTTACCAGTAAAATGTTCAATCATTGTCATTATTAATGAATACACTACGTTTTCTGATTGAATATTATTCTCAATTTTTATTGAATTTATAATATCATCTTTTTGGGATTGATTTAAATAATTATCCCACCAATCTTTAAGTTGGCCAGTAAAACCTGATATAATCATTTTAGCAATATTTTTTTCATTATTGCCTGAAGTTTTACACACAGTACTATACATAAGCATTCTGTGAGCAGTATTATAAATTTGCTTATCACTAAAATCATCAATATTCCATTCATAAATACTTTTCCCATTATAACTATTAGCAAAAATGTATTCTTGTTCTTCAATAAGAACATCCATGGGAGTAGGTCTATTATAATAATATTTATTTTGGGTAGGTCTATCTGCCTATTTAATTTTATCAATTTCTTCATCAGAATAATTCTCATTATTTTCAAACTCTTTATTAAGAGTGTTTAAATTGAGATTTTTAAATTTTTCTTCTAATAATTTTTCTATATAAGAAACAGAAGATTAAAATTTAAAATTTTTTATATCTGGAGAGGATTGAATAGAAGAAGTAGCAAAAGAAACAATATAATATAATATTTAAAAAAATAAAAAAAATAAAATTGAGGCATTGAGGCGGTGGATTCTTTCATAAAATTCATTTATCCATTGACAGAATCGAGAGAGAAGAGATAATAAGGTTTTCAATTTTTCTTTTCGGTCTTGCGACTTATCGGTTTATCCAATCGACGAACCGACTTCAGTTCTGGGATCGTTGACACGAGGTCTTCGATTTGAGGTATAAATTTTATATTTTTTGTGATGTTTGAAATTCGTCGATTATTTTGGAATAAATCCGATAAATTTTTAAATCATATATAAATTGAATATTGTTGAATAGTGTATGAATTTAACAAAGAAGAGATGATTATAGTGATGTTATTTTGAATTATTCCCATTTTATTAGAATTAGAGAATTTTAATCGTGAGGTTGAAATTGAAGAATTATTTTTCAGTTGTTATTAATTCTTATTATATATGCGGTAGAATAACCGACAAGAAACTAAGTTTTGAAGTCGGAATTGAATTATCTTATGATTTCAATTTGATATGAAATTTCAAAGTCTCAAAAGATATTTGAAACTTACATTGTTGATTTGAATGAAATTATTGATTGAAATGAATATGTTATTGATGTAGATAGATTATTATACTGATATCTTTAAACTACATCGACTGGAACGAAGACCTCAGGTATGTTGCGACTGGGTAACATACGACAGATATCTGTATTATATGATATATGTTTGAATGATTTGATTGAGAATACATGTCTATATGCCTTATGTGTTGAGTTTATGTGGCATACATGACATGCACGTTGAGCTATGATCCTTTGATATCCTGATATGATTGGATTTGATTCTGGGGTTTGTGAACACGATGCTATGTTTGGCATTATGTGGCCCTTAAAGCATAGTCATTAGTGGCCCCGCTGATTGATTGAGATTTGGGATTTGATAGCGCTTTGTCGACGTTATCATACGAGTATCCCTGATTGAGGCCGGTGTGCCAGCTCGAGCATTGATCTGATAGCAATTCGATTGATTCTGAGATATGCTCATTGGATGAGCATTTGACCTAATATCCTCCACGACATACATGCATTGCGTATCATATATCATTGTTTAGATATTTGTGGTATATATTGTAGTTGTTTCAGACTGAGCTTTGCTCACCCCATAGGGGGCTATTGTTGTCTTTGCATGTGGACAATGAGAGGTACTCCAGGATATCACGAGACCGGAGAGGGTGCTTTTGGAGGGAGTCACAGTTTGAGCTGAGGTTTTCTGTTTTGTTTCCCAGTATGTATATATGTATCTATATACCGGAGCATGTCCCGAGGATATGAGTTGTTTGTATGTGGTTGGTTTTGATTAAGTGTGGGCATGTTTTATGATATGAGATGAAATACTATTTTTAGCATTCAAACAAGATATTTTGGGCTCATTGTAAAGAAAATTTAAACTCGTTTTCCGCTGTAATTAATTAACCCTAATCAATTGCATTGTAATAACGACTAGGAGTTAAGGGCTCCACACAAGATCTGATAGTGTATCCTTGCCAAGAGAAGTCGATTCAACTACTACGCTATTTTATCTTCATCGAATTCATTCAATGATTCTCTATGCTTCATCTTCATGTTTTAAAATTTTTGTATATCTAAAGTGAGTTTGTTTTCCTTAGTCTCGTAATTTCTTTCACATAATTGAGATAACTTTTCCCAAATTTCCTAGGTAGTTGAGCATATTTTGATTTTTTCGAAGTTAATCTTGTCAAGGGTTTTCTACAGAATGTCATTGGCCACGTTGTCAAGATTTGTCTTCTTATTGTCTTCTGAAGTCCATTCACATTAGGTTTTTTGAATCATTTGAGGTTCTCCACCTGTAATAGCAACAACAATATTTATCTTCATGATTTTCATTCGCCTATTAGTAATTACATATCACATATCATCATCTTGATTCATGAGGTGATCTTGCATTCTTTTTTTCCAATAATCAAATTCTTCCTTGGAGAACATCAAAATCTTGTTGAATAAAGCCATTGATATTCACGATTCATAGGTCGAGATAAACCCTTTCTGATATCACTTGTTTGGATCAGTAAAGTGTTAAGAGATGACAGCGTGAATAAACAACTCACAATAGAGGGGGAGGGTGAATTAACCGACACCATACAAAATTTTCTTCTTCTGAGCTTAAAGTGTAGCGTCCCTAAAATTTGAAGGTGCACGTGAACCACATGCATGCAAAATTATCAAATTTCTTATGTATTTTAATTAAATTGTTTTAATTGCATCTAGTAAATATGATTGGCATGTTTACATGTTTAAAAGATGGTTTTCTACTAGAACGCATAAAAATATGTTTTAAAGGTTATTCGAGACGCGATCGAGGACCGGAAACCGGGGACCACATAAAGGAAAATATTTTTATTAAATAATAATTTTTAATTGGTTAAGGTGTGGTGTATTTTAAATAGAAATTTCGAAAATGAGGTGTTTTCAGGTGTTTTTATATTTCGAGTCGTATTTTTAAACGGTATTCTATATTTTCGAGAAAAATATGGACTTTTTGAGAGCTCAGCTATTATTTTCACAAATTTTTCTAAATAAAATATTAATTAATAGGTTTAATGAGCTTAATATACTAGATTAATGGGCCTAGGCTTAGACCATGCGTTTTTTAAAAAAAAAAAGCCAAAAACACTTCCTGAATCCCACGAAACACACGCCCATCCCCCTAAATTTTATAGGACTCTTCCTCCATCATCCAACCCACACACCACACGTATTTTGTGAAGGAAAGCCATGAAATTTGAAGGAAAAATCAGCAAGGTTGCATTCCTCGTCTCCCCGCCGACGTTCTTCGCATCGCAAGCCATTTTTCGTGCGTAATATACGTAAAGGCATGCCTTAATCTTCTTTCTCTCGTCTTTCACACCACATTATTTGTTTGATACATGATTGCATTAAAAACATGTTACACTTTATATATTTTTGTTTTTATGGCTATACATGCACCAAACTAGTGTTGTCTTCTTTTAAAACTCATCTTAATGAGGCAAAAGGGGCTGCCTGGTAGGGGAACTTGAAGGGATGATTTTCCACATGTTTACTGACCCTTAGGTTTAGGTTTGAAGGCTGGAAAAATAGGGCAACCAAGATGAACGAAAATTTGGAGTCAAGGGTAGACTAGGGTTTCAGTTTTGCTTCTTAGAGGCGGGTGGCTGCAAGCTTGGGTTAGGGCTCGTCCAGAGGCCTCAAAAGAGGCTAGCCATGATCCTAGGTTGACCACAAGAGGGCTCGAGCGAAGGCTAAGGATGAGTTGTTCCATGGGAGCCGCGCATGGCTTGTTCGTGTAAGGGGGAAGGACGGGCTGCTGTCGAGGGGTTAGCTAATGTCCAGAAGCTTACCTAGGGTTCGTTTAGGCTCCTAAAGGGTGGCTAAGGGTCTGGTCGTGGGGGGAAAAGGGCTGGGGTCGAAGCTAGCCTAGGTTCGAATCACACTAAAACTAAGATTCTTGTGCAGAAAAATACAGCAGCTTCCTAGGCGTGATAGAAGGTCCTAATGGGTTTAGTTTAGGTTGAATATGGTCTATTTAGATTTTATTAAGCTTTGGTTCTAGTTTGGTAAGTTTTGGTTAAGTTTAGAGTCCACACGAGTAAAAACCGGAAGGCACGTCTGAGCTTTAGAAACGATTTGGGAAGTTAGTCAAGGGGCATAATTTTACGTCTAAGGAACATTTACGGGAGTGTTTTAAGGTTATATTTAAGTTTGGAATGATTTGGGATGTCGTTTCGAGATCTAAGGAAAAATACGAAAATTTATGCTTCTAGGGGTAAAACGATCATTTTACACCTATAAAATAGTAAACGTCTTGGCAATGCCCTGAATGCTTTAAAATACGTCAATATGATTATTTTAAATGTTTATGGGATTTTATGATGAAACATTAACCTTAAAAGATATGTCACATGTTTGATTTAAAAACAAAATGATTTATGCATGTTTAATTTTTTATAAAGTGATGAATATATGAAATGTTGAAGGAAGTGAAGTAATTGTAGCTAATACGATGATACGATTATGATGATATGATGATATGTAAGACCAACTCTCAGTTGACGAGTGAGAGTGTCGCTGATGTCCCCGCCGTCCAGTACTGTGGTAATACGTAGATGGATCTATCGAGCTTCAGCTAATACGAAAGTTACAATTAACGATCTGAATTCAACAAAAAAGAAAATGTATATGTAGATGATGAAAATGAATATGTTTATGATAATATGAAAAATGTTTAAGTATATGAATGTTAGAAACATTATTTTAAGTAAAAGTATTTTCACGGTTGCATGTGATTGTATACGTATTATTTGATATCAAGATTATGGTTTGCTGAGTCATTAGATTCACTAAATGTGATGGATGCATGTGAGCATGATATTGGTGTTGAGGGGCTTGATGGTTGATCTTGCTGGACTGAAGGTGAACATAACCCGAGGATCAGCGCTAGTTTTTCCGCAGTTATGATTTTAAGTTTATGTTAAGATTTTTTTATGAGTTCTGATGATTTTGAGAGTTTTGAGATGATGTTAGAGTTAAGTTACTTTTGAAAATGTTAAAATTAGGTTGGTTGACGTTTTACGACTTTATGGTTTGGATTTGTGTTCTTTTTTATTTTAAATTTAATTGGTTAGTTGGTAAATTTAATTTAAAAAAGTTGCAAAAATTATATTTATATATGTATAGGTCCGAGAGTGTGTTTTTTTTAAAAAAAATCTAGTACATTTTAAATAAAAACGAGTAATGGACGTTTCATAAAGGATCTCAAGTGGTATTAATAGTCAAGATCAAATCTCGATTTTCTGAATGCATTAGACAACTTGAATAATAAGGGCGGAAAAGTCCAACTGAACTCAATAATCCAAAGCTTCTCAAAATTAATAAAGTAGAAATTAGCAAACAATAAAATTAACTGAAATTTTGAAAGGTAATTGCACATAGATTTGTTTATTGAATTTCGAAGGACATACTCTCCTTATTCTATTTCAGAAAGACTTCATTAACAAATTTGAAAATTACAAAGATTGCAACCAACCATTTCATCATGACTTAAAATTGCTTTACTGAAACTCTTATTGTACAACTTAAACATTTTTTAATAAAATCTGTGTAGAATCTTTTCTGTCAATTACAAGACTCGCACTAGAAAGGATAAATATTTGATTTACTTGTTAGTGAAAATCTTCGATGCAGATGATCTTTAAATTAGATCAGATAAAACTTGAAGTGTGTGCTTAGTATATCAGTACAGCTTGAATCTCATATGACAGATGTATGCAACTTGTAGAATGTGTAGAGAAAATTACGATTATTTAATTTCGCCTTACACAGATAAATTGCAACATTCAGATTTGAACATTTATATTTCTGTCGTAATGAGATCATATCAGAAATAGTACTCGATGTCATATTTAATTCGTCTTTTTTCCTAAATAGAATATGGCAATAAATGTTTGAAACGCTGATATAAAATGGTTATAATAAATTTGTCCTTATACAAAAAAAAACTCTGAATCATATGATTGTCGATGAATGAGTTTGTCCAGATAAGGAACAGTTCAGAGTTCAACTAACATCAAGATTCACTAGGATGTATATAAATATTAAGTCAAATTCAGCGAAGGCTTCTCATCCTAAAATCGGTAGACCTGTAATGATGTCTTCTGAAGTAATTTCAAGAGGTCTTCTGAAATATGATTCTACTGAATTTTTGTTGTTTGCTAAATTTTAGATATTTCAGTTAGCAACACATCATCAATAAATCTAATTTTCAACAATATATATAAATTAATAATGAATTACGTACGTACAACACATATGGACACCTTATTAATTTAATTAATCAATTAAATGTCATTAAAATTACAACTGATAATGTTGATTAATTAAAAACTATTATTTCCCAAGCTAATATAAGTACATGGTACGTACGCATATGTCAAAGTCTTTATTAGGTCCTTATCTGTAATTTGTATCATAAGGTCCGAAGGGTCTTTTACTAATTTATTACACCAATCTCATTAATTGGACATTGACACAACCACTACTTCATGGTTGTTTTCCTCTGTAGAAAAAATTGTTATTGCTACTTGTTTTATTTTATATTGATGTAACGAAATACCGATTAAGTCAGATCCTGGCCAAAACCTCCAATTCATTTAGGGTCACAGTCAGGCATGAACCATGCAACCCATATACATTCTGACCGTTTGATTTAAAATAAGAGCATTAGGTTCGAATTCTTCAAAAATACTTTGTTGTATATTTTTTGGGCTTCAATTGGTCCTCGCTCTAAATTTTTAGTGGCCCTATTAACAAGAATCTTATTACATGACGGTCATGACCTTCCACTCATCTCTCTTCCCATGGACCAAGAACTGGAAACTAATTCAATTGTGTTGGTCATAGGTTTACCTAGAACGCACAAATAGTAGCGTGACAGGTTAAGTATGCATGAGTGAAAGTAGTATTAAGATGGGTGATTTCTTGGGAATTTCTCATGCGTCAAGTTACAGATGTTACGCCGCTTGATCGTGTTGGTTAGGTGAGCCATAAAATAGTGACACTAGATCTTAAAAGGTAATACTGTCTCTACTGAGGACGACGTTGACAGGTAGGAAAATACTAAGATGGTCTCTAAGGGATATGAGACAACACCAGCAGATAGATACGCACCTCCCTGGAGTCATGGGCATGAAAAAATCGATCGGAATATATGTGTTGAAGGGACCGTATTGTACACTAACCATGACTAAAGGTTCTTGCAGGCACTATCAGTGATACCTAGGGGATCATGGGACGATGCTACTAGACGCTCTTACCATGATCTGATAGGTGCAATAAGAAATGAGTTCTGACATTCTTGATCAAGGTGTTGATGTAAAGAATAGGGCTAGCTAAGGTAAGCCCGAATAAGAATAAATGTTATTCTTAATCACATGGAGATATAAACCCACGATAGCTGTATCCCTGAACCATTGAGGGACACACAAGCATCAGATTCTGTGTTTCCATTGAGAAAGTCAAAGTTCAAAGAGTTGAATTTGGCGGCTTATAGTGATTTATCGGTTCGGGCACCTGTGAGGGTGCTTCAAACACAATATTCTTAATGAGCTGCAATAGCTCGTATTCTAAGAATATATACACAGATGAATTAGATCGAGTTTGGTTTCAAACCAAGAGGAAAACACTCGAAGTAATCCTTCATTAAGAAAAACTGAACGATTTTAAAAACTAATGACTTTTGTAAACTGAACGATTTTAAAAACTAATGACTTTTTTAAACTGATCGACTGAAAAACGGAGAATCGGTTCTGGCTTCTATCATTTCAGCTATGGGCTAAACTGAACTAATATCAGCTGAACTGATCAAATCAGTTTAAAATACACCAAAGCGGTTAATACACAAGATATGTTTATGGATATTCGGAAACTTCAACTTCTCATATGTCACCCCTTCTACCACCTCAGGTAGGATCCACTATAAGATTTTAATTTATACAACACTTTGTACAAACCCACCCAGCATAGAACTTACCCACTGTCTAACTGAACTCTAGTCTAGACTGAAGGCATCACCTACCAGCCAATACTTGTTTACCGTCTGTGTGCCAAATACTACATACACAAGTTTTATTTCTTTGTGCAAGACGGTATTTGAGTGGAGGTGTGTGAGTGTGTAAGAACTGATATCTGAAAACAACCCGAAAGGTGTTATCACACATTGAGGAAAATAAGCTTCTACACTAAGCTGATATAACTTGAAACGTTCCCTTGTTTGGGCTGATTGCTTCTTTGTAAGCTGATATGCAATAAGCGTGTCCTTTCTTGTTTTTCCACACTTGTTGTTGATGTTCTTGGTCTGTATTTAGCTGCAATGAGATCGTACATCAAAACTCATCGCATGTCATCGTTGCAGTTTGAATGCGTTCCTTGAAATTTGTGTTTCGACTTTTCCGACAGCCATTCTGGAACATTTTTTCTTTAAGCTTTGCTGCAACGTCCATTATTGTGCTATTGATAGTACAATTGCTTTTCCTTAATGCACGCAGCTGGATTTCACCTTTGATAAGCTTGTCGTGTTCTGCAAACTGATTGATTCCAAACTGACGCTTTGACTGATCAGTTGAACTGGTCTTCAATTGATCTGGTGAAATCAGTTGACTCGTCAGTTAAACTGATATCATTCTTTCAGTTGAAGTGGTCAGCTGGGCTCTTCATAGTTGAACTCTTCATCCGTTGGCCGGGCTTCTGAAGGTCATCTGTTGAACCACTTATCAGCTGGACAATCAGTTGAACTGGTTCACGATATATCAGTTGAACTGATTCAGTTTCGTGTAATCAGTTGGCTTTTCAGTTTATGTCTTTGATAGCTTCTGTTTAGGCCTTAGTAACTGATCAGTTCAAGGCCTAATCAGTTTCAGCTTCCCCGCACTTAGATAAATCATTAGTAACAAATTAACAAATTTTATTAACATCAAAATCAAGATTGCAAACATGAAATGTTCCAATATATAGTTTGATGGAGATCAAACAGGAAGCTTATAAAGGAGTTTATAAGTTGATTTCATAGTATGGAAGAAATGAAAGTTAGCTTAATTGATAATTAGGGAAGGAGAGTGGAACTGTCTGTTTTGTGAAGGAGTTCACTAAACTGGCAGTCGCCCAATATGGTAAGTGACAATTTTGATCTTCGAAATCTTCGATTTTCATTATATGAACGAGACTTGTATCCTTGATACATCGGCGCTCCCGGATCGACGATAGATTTATAATGAGTTCGAAATCATTTATTTAGTGAATTGAGAATTTACGGATTAAATGATTGTGCTAGTAGCAGTGACTATTAACATGTACAAATTCTCATAAATGTTCTAGGGTAGTCTAGAATTAAATTGACCAATGAGTTAATTTTATAAATTAAATCATGATTATTTAATTTAATTAATGTACATATACATGTAAATATTTTATATGGTAATATAAAATATTTTTATATATATGGTATTAATATATCATATATTATGAAAATTTAATAAATACATTATATATTAATAATATGAGATTTTAAAATAATGAAACATAGAGTCCTAGCATAACAAAGACTCCACAAAGACTCCTCCTTGAGGGAATGAGACTCATATTTTGATTATGAGCCTCACTCTATATATACACCACGAAGGATCAAAAAACAAACACAAGTTTTTGCACACAAAAATTGAAATACCACTCTATTTTTTGGAACATCAAGTCTCGGCCACCTTGATAAACATTGAGGGAATTTACGGCCACCTTGTTCCGTCCACCGTTGCGCCGCCATCGCTGCACCGTATCCGGATTTAGAAAATTCGAAAGCTACAGTCTCAAAGCACTAGAAGTCCCTTGCGATTTCTAGTGCAATCCATGCGAGGAACATATCTTCTGATCATAGACCTAATTAGATGATCAACTTCGAAGTTCTATTCATAGTGATTTACAAGAAGTCATATCCACTTAAAAATCGGAATAGTTTGGAGTTCAGCGTTCTATACGCGAAGGTATAGTTCTAAACGTCCGATTAATGGATTTTAAATACACGACCTCCAAGCAATGTTTCGATTTTCGAAACACAAAATTTTAAACTTCTGCAACGTCTTAGATACGAGAATTCGATGTCTCAACAAATATTTATGTAAAATAAATATATTTTAAGAAGTTATTCTGTTTTTATTTTATTTTATTAAACATTTTCTGTGTTTAATTTTTTATTTGTTTTAGAAATCTTTTGATGTTTCAAGAATCATGACTTTTATGTAGTTTGATTTGACGAGTATAATTTTGTAAAAAAGCATGCCGAAGTGTTAAATTTAACGTGGTTTATCAAACATACCCAATTATCCAACATAAAATTATTTATAATTTATTATTATCCTCTTTCTTTATATTTTTAATAAATTCATATGCTCAAAAAAGTTACTTATTTCAGTTATACGCTCAAACAAAATCTAGTTTATTAATTTGTATATAAAGAAATATAAAAAATCATGTTAATCCAGCCTTAAACTAGACCGTGTGTGAGCTAGGTTGGTGATTTTTCACCTTCTGACATGGAAATAAATTGAGTTAAAAAAAGGATAACTTATTTAAAAATCCCCCTTATCTTCAAAACTTAAATTTTACCCCCCCCCCCCCCCCCCCCCCCCTAACTCCCTCATTTTATAAAAATTCCAAAACTACCCTTACTTCTTTAAATATGGTACATGACATTGTTAGACCTATCGAGCCTGTTCTTGAAAGGTTTATAGCCCCAAGACATACAACCACGCAAGGTTTCCAGCCTATATATCATACTCAAATTATCGATTTTTTTCATGGTTCAAAATGCTTTTGTATATAAATTGTACAGTTTACCTCTTTGACCAGAATGTCGTCGGGTTATATCCATCGGTTTTTACAAACTTCTCCTCATAGCCTAACCACATAGTCGCAACATATGGTTCCTGACACAGATTCCTTCAACAGCACTTAGCACAACCATATTTCGTTTCCTACCTCAGGGTGTATAGTAAAGTAGTTCGATTTGAAATTAATACATAAGAGGAGCAAAAGCCTTGGTTCTTTTATTCAAACATACAAAATATTATTACATAATAACCTCCTGTAGAGGAGGAGAAACTTGTTTAGCTACTTATAGTAGCCGAAGTGAAAACACAAATAAACTTGAAAAATATTACAATTTTTGAAAGAAAACTAAGAGGTTGGATGATCTCTTCATCTTCCTTCTACCTTCTTATTTATAGAAGCCCTTCGGATTTGATTTTCGGACTTCAAATTCTTGCCATAGCTTTTCTAGATTTGTCTTTTTCTAGATCATTAATCTAGAAATTGCTTGTTCTTCTGATCTTATCTCCTGACATAACCAATAGATATGTGTTTATATCCTATCAGCTGAGATCTCGTTCCCTTCTTCTTTTAACTGTATGTAGAGATCTTTAAAATTCATCAGCTGCTTTCTTAATGCTTTAATCCGTCTTTTAGAAAACTTAAGATAAGCAGCATACATTTTCTTTGATTCTAAATTTTGGTTTAAATCTTGTGTGATTTTCTTGTTCTCATTTATTCTTTATTTATAATTGTTCGGGTCCAAGTTTTCTTGGTCATTTAGTGGGTTCATCACATGCCCACTATCTCATGTCAGGGAATCTTTTAACTTTTGTAATCCCCGAGGAAAAGTGATGGTATTCACATGTCCACTTATTTTTGTCGAAGAATCTTAAACTTTTGATTTCTCTAAGAAAAACGTGATTGCGGTCCTTCACCAATTGGTCCTGTCTCAGCAAGTTGCTTCTTGTCTGACCGAGGTCTGAAACCCTTGCCAAATTCTGGCTCCTTTTGATTTGGGCATTCTGAGCAGATATTCTCCAACCATCTTCTCACATGAGCCATATTACAGAATTTTCGACGAGTTTCTTTACTCCTCGGAAGCTTGCTATTTCATAGAAGATTTTTTTTCTTTACAAATAACTCTTCTGCAAAACTTGTTGTTTTTTCCGTCATGGTATTTAACAGGAATGATCCATTTAAAGAATTATAATAAAACTAAATGGAAACTTGACTTTGTCCATCTTAGTGAGACAGACCCATAAACCCCATGCTCTTTTGGTAGAAATGTCGTTTTCAGTTATTGAAGTAACAAGGGGTGTTTCTTTTGACGGAGGATCCTTGATAAATTTCTGAACATTTGTATCTGGCCTCCTTATCTTGATGAAATGAAAGGCTTCGTGTGAGCCTTTTCCTGCTGGTTCTGGGGATCTATTGAAAAAGTATAACCCCAGAATGTCTCTTCTGGTTTTCTGGTTATTTGCCCAAGTTTCATGAACAGCCTCCTGGATCCATTTGGGAAATCCTGAAATTTCTGAGAAGCTAGGTGAGGTGGTATAAACTGAGGCAAGAGCCTCGAATTCATGCCATGCTTTGACTTCGTTTGGATATGAATTTGGTTTCATTCATATCCTAGGATATTTCCCTGAAACATCAACCCTGATTGTAGCTGGGTTAATGCCCCCTCTTGTTTTTAATTTTTCCCAGTTTTGTTGGTACACCTGGAATGGAGGAATTGTGACTTCATTAGTACCAACGTTATATTTACCCTTGTCAGTATTAGGTCTAAGGTAGATCTTTCCTTCTTCAATCCCCGAGGTGAAGAGTTGACTTGAGGACTCGAGATAGGGATCTGGAGTCTCAATTTTTGTTTTAGGCTGACTCATCTGGAGATGATCTCGACTTAACACTTGTGCTATGGGTATTTGAATCCCCTGCTCCAGGTATAGAGTACTGTATTCGAAAACTCTCCATTTGGAAAATTAGTGGCTTCTCAATGCCTTGGAGGAAAGGGCTTTGTAGTACAGACCATAGCTGAGTATAAGCCTGTAAACATCATGTGATTCGATCAGAGACAATTCTCTTATCGGCTTGTTGTAGTCTTACCGCAACTTCTACGTTTAAGGCCAGCTTGTTGAACTCGTTTTGAAGCATTTCAAGGTGTTCTCTCAAATACCTTTGCATTTTTATGATGGCATCAATATCACCGCTCTCCATCTCTTGTTAAAAAATCTTCAAGAATATTTTCATGAGATTTAATTATCACAATATAAAAAATATAATTTTGACATAACGCTTGCCATCTTAATAATCTAGCCTTCTCAGGTTTAGATTCTATCATGTTCCTCAAGAAAACCTTTACCTGTATATTATCAACTTTTAAAGTAAATTTCTTTGCAAGTAAAATAATGGCCATTTTTAAAAAGCCCTTTTTACTCCATAAAATTCTTTTTCGTTGATATGACATCTTATGGCTTCTGTCTCTGAGAAGAGTTCACTGCAATATATGCATGGCTGTTCTCCTTCTGGTGTGAGCTTTTGTTAAGATTATCGTCCACCATTGATCACTGGCATCCGTGTATAATACCATATCATCTTCATCCTGCGGGATAGTCATTTTCGGAAGATTTTTACAAATCTCCTTTAATTAACTAAGTCCCTGGGTGTGTTCTTTTGTCCATATAAACTTTGTATCTTTTTTCAATAATAGACTAAACACTTTCTTGTATTTTGCTAGGTTTTTGATAAACATCCCAGCAAAATTAACAACTCCCAGGAAAACTTTGAATTTGCTTCTTTTTTTTTAGCTTGTTTGGAAAATTTTGCACTTTTTCTACAATATGATTCTGCAAAATTATACTAGACTCATCGATCTATATTCCGAGGAATTCAATCTTCGTTGTGGCAATGACTGCTTTCTTTTATGATAAAAGCAGTCCTTCTTTTTTACAAACATCAGAAAAATCTCCAAATGCTTAATATGTTCTTCCATATTTTTAAATGCAATTAACAATCGTCAATATAGACAAACATAAACTTAAAATAATCTTTAAATATATTATCCATTTTTCTTTAAAATATTTGGGGTGAATTAGCCAATCTCATTGGCAATACTTCCCAAATATAGTGTCCTTGTGGGGTTGAGAAAGCTGTGAATTTATTGGTTTACTCCTGCATCCAAATTTGATAAAATCCGGATTTACAATCGAATTTAGAGAATATCTTCGTATTGTATATGAAACTGATTAGATGTTCTCTACTAGGTATAAAGTACCCATCAAACTCTAGAATCTTATTAATTTCTTGGTAATTAATAACTAATCTGGGTTTGTTTCTTTTTATCTCACCATGATTTCTTACCAGAAAACCTGGACTGCTGTATGGTGAAATTCCTGCTTTGATCAAACCAAAGTCCAAATGTTCCTTGATTATAATCTGCATATCCCTTCGATCAATTATGTTCATTGGGATAGGTTTGCATCGGACAAATTCATACTCTTTGCCTTCCTTGATTTTAAGGCAGGCTTTGTGAAACGTCTGCTACTCGTTTCCTTAAAACGTACTAGAATTGTTTTTTAAAAAACCTCACATAGCATTCGGCCGAATCATAAAATATTTTGGAACCATTTTAAAAGTAAAACAACCAACTATTTTATCAACCCAAAAACATTATTTGAAAAGTATAGCCCCTATTATAACCTCTCAAAAACCACTCATAAATAAATTTTCGTAAAAATATCTTTAACATAACTTAAAATCATAAATCATAACTAGTGCAGAAAAGTAGCGTCAGTCCTCGGGTTATGTGCACCTTCAGTCCAGCAAAGTCAATCCATCAAGACCTCCCAAAACCTTATTATCGTAATCACCTGCATCATACACACCTAGTGAGTATAAAGACTCAACACATATCCTTGATATCAAGTAATACGTAATACAGTTAACATATAACAGTGAAAAATATTTATACTTAAAATATCATTTCCATGAAGATGCATAAACTTAAAACATAGCATTTTCGTAAACATTTTCATGATGCATAAAAACATTTTCATAAAAACGTTTTCATAATCTTATGCATAAACATTTTCATACACATTTTCATATAAACTTAAACATATTCATATTCGTATCAATATTCGTATCAACATATCCATATTCGTGTCAACATATTCATATTCGTGTTCGTGTTTTGTTGAATTTAGATCGTGATTGTGACTCGTATTCTTGATCATAATGGGCGATGGATCCATATAGAGAAAACCTACAGTATTGGGCGGCGGGGGACACCAGCAACACTCTCACCGTTCAACTGGGCCCTGGCCAACGTATTAACATATTCGTATTCGTATTCGTATCCATATCCAAGGAAACACGATCTTCGGGCTCCCACTGTGACCATAACCCTCATGATATCTCCAACATGTAGTAGTCACAATCCTTCACGTCCTTCAACATTTCGTATTTCCATCACTTAATAAAAACATGCATATAATATCATTTTATTTTGAAACCAAGCATGCAACATATTTTTTAAACGTCCAATCTAAATCATAAAATTCATAAACATTTAAAAATCATAATTTAACATATTAAAATCATAAATATCCATACACATTTTAAAATAAACATTTTTAACATATTAAAAATCCTTAAACATTTAAAATAAACGTTTTAACGTATAAAAATCATAAAAGCTATAAACGTTTCAAAATAAATATTTTAACATCATAAACGTTTAAAATAAATATTTAAATCATAAAAATTTAAAATAAACGTTTTAACATATTAAATCATAAAACATTTAAACATTTTAACATCTTACGAATTCATAAACATTTAAAATTGACATATTAACATATAAAAATTCCATAAACATCCATAACCATTGAAAATAATCATATTAGAATATAAAACAGCATTCAGGACACTGCCATGACGTTTACTAATTTCTAGGTGTAAAAAGACCGTTTTACCCCTAGACGTAAAATTTTACGTTTTTCACTTTTTCTTAATTCCATTGACTCTAACATGTCCCAAATAATTATTTAAGCTTACATGAATTTTTCTCATCTTTTTATTTAGCTTAAATCGTTGACTTTTAAATGTGACGTATTAATGCGTTTTAATCTCGAATTAAACCAAACCTTAATATAAAATTCCCAAATTCAAAAATTAGACTTTTAATAATTATTTAAGCTTAAATATAATTTTTCATAATTTTATAAGGCATAAACTATGTTTTTCAATTAATTCTTTAATTAGCATTTCGTGCGGCGATTAAATCCCGGATAAATCCAAAACTCATTATTTTGATCCCAAATTTTAAAAATAGCATTTTTATGATTTATTCTACCCTTCCAATTCATGAGCCACACCCGTGGACCCATGGCTCAATTTTTTGTTCTTAAATTTGAAATATGACACCTAAACGAACCACCCGAGCCATCTTCCAAAATACTCGAGCCACCTTGAGCCAAATCCTAGCCAACCCACCTAGGGACCCTACTGACCAAGCCCAGCCCAAAGAACCAGCCCTGGCCCGCACAAAAACTTGCTGGATTCTCACCCAAACCTGCGCACAAGGATGAACTCTTTCCTATAAACTCCTAGTGACTCTAGGACTCTCCCAGCCCTTAACCACCGAGACCCACCTGACCCTAGCCATCCCTGAACCATGCCCAGACCAGCCCATGTCCTTGAACTCCCGCACAAAGCAACGCACCAGATACATGCAGCTTGGCCGAGACTCCTCCTTGGATAGGACTCCACATTTTTGCTGCTAGGGACCCAACCACCGAGCCACCCCTTGAACCAGCCCCTCAAGCACCATCTTTGGACCCTAATGACTCGACCTAGCCTAGCCCAAAGCCCTCAGGCCAAGCCATCTCTCCATTGCACCAGCTTCTGTACCTGCGCCACTTTCCTGCATCTCACGGCAAGCTAGGACTCCTTCCCAGCCTCTTGTCTCGAGTCCTATCATGGCTAGGACTCTTCCCTTGACCCCTCACGGACCCCAGCAAAGCCCTGGTCCCAACCGAACCCAAGCCCAGCCAACAATCCCATAGAACCGAACCCATGATCACATGTGACAGCAAGTTGCTTCATGATCGTGTGTGGTGTTTAGGTGATGTTCTAGGACTTTAAATTCATGAAAAACAATGCTTAATTGTGTCCTAATCATGGCAGCCCTCTCAAACACATAATAACATGAATTGGGAATAAAAAACATTGCTTGAAATTTCATGTGATATACAAAAACGAAAATACACAAAAGTGTCACTTGTTTTCCATATTTTTCATGCATAAAACATATTATGATGTGATGATGAGTAAAATGAGAACATGGCGTGTCTTTGCGTATTTTACGCACGAATTTACTTTGACGATTGCGAAAAACGATGACACGAACCCCCGGCTGAATTTTCCTTTGAAATACTCGACTTTTTCTTCAAATTACTTGTGTGTGTGTGCCGTGGATATTGTAAAGTGTTTTTGGGAGAACGAATTTCTGAAAGTGGCGTGAATATCCAAGGGTTTGGGTGGGGTTTACCATATTTTTATAGTTAATTAATCCTTAATTATGCTTAGGCCCATTAAGTAGGTAATTTAGGCCTATTAGTGCTTAATTAGAATTTTAAAAATAGTTTTGTTGAAATAAGTTTGTGAATTTATTAGCCGGGTTGCCAAAACGTTATTATTTTTGTTTAAAATCTAACACCGATAAAAATTACGTCCCGGCATATAAAATCACCTCAAAGCCCTTTATTTTCAAAAATATGAAAAAGCAACACTCATATTTTAAATAATTAAAAACAATTATTTAATAAAAACATTTTACGTTTTTCAGCCCTCGGTCCCCGTTTCTCGATCGTCACTCGAATTACCTTTAAAATAACATTTTAAAGCAACCATGTAGAAAAATAAATTATAAACATGTCAAAATACACAACAAAATTAATTAATGTAATTAAAACATTTAATTAAAATACAAGAGAATTTAATAATTGCATGCATGTGGTTCGCGTGGACTTTAAAATTTTCGGGACGTTACAATTTGAGCTGATTTTTATCCCACCATGACAAGGGATCCTCATTGTAATTTTTCTTTGATCCTTTTCTTGACATCTTCAAGTGATACCTTTGATTCAAATGATAACTCATTCTGATATAGGGCTATTTTAAGGCATTCTATTTCTTTAGGTTGGAGCTGTTTATCTTCTCTTAACTGGAGCATTGTTTCTCCAAACCGTCTAGAATCGTTCATTTTGGGTTTAGAAGTTTTCCTTCATCACCACGCTTGCTGCGAAACTGAATTGGCAATTTTCTGTAAAATGCCTCTCGTAGTCTCTGAACTATGATCTTGTGATCACAAGGCGTTGTGAACGCTAATCGTCTAGTCTCATTTTCTTGCGTATATGACTTAAACATTTTTAGAAAATTATAAAGCAGAATGTCAGCTCCTGTATCATGAAAATAAATCGGTGGTATTTTTACCTTATACCAAGGCGTTTGTCCAGCGCGTCCGATCATGATTTACGTCATCTTAGTCCACTTACATAAGATTAAGATTCTTCTGGAGAAATTTCTTTCAGCAATTTTTGGTAACTCTTCTTCCAAATTATTTGGAAAAACTCATCTTTTTGCTGTACAGATTCCTGCACCTGAATCAATATAATCAGCAAAGTATTATGCTTTATATTGTTCGTATAACATCCCGACTGGAATGTATATCGAGAGTGGTCATTGGATTTTCCACATACTATCTTCTGTCATAAAATCCATTCCATATTCTAAACGTTTCCAAGATTTTCCTCGAGAAACTCTAGTCCAAGAACCAATCGATCTGGTTCTTTTCCTGGAATTCCTTTGATATGAACTTCCAATTCTCCGATATTAATCATTCCTTGATAAATTCCTATCATGGATTGTTCTAAATAGTATATGGTATTAAAAGGAAATTGATTCATTTTTTTTGTAATATCAAATACTATTTCTACTTCCTTCCACCCTTCTGGTCATCTAAGCTTTCTAATTGTGGAAAAGCTTTTTGGCTCCTATTCGGTTTCTTGGACATGCGTTTTTTCCCACCTGTAACTTTAACTCTATCTCCCTGAAAAGATAGTCTTCTTGACATCTTTTTTCATTTTCTGGACAGTTGGTTGAGATATGACCTCTTGCTCCACATGTCCAGCAATTACAATCTTTAAAACTTTCATTAGCTCGAGTATGAGCTCTTCTGAAAGTTCTTTTGTAGGTTTTCTTCATGTGCTTTGAGATGTACTCGATGCTTGGGACGATATCCTACTTCTTGATGGTCCACTTCTTTGTCAAGATTTGTAAGATCTGGCTTTCTATCTAGAGCATACTGTTCTTGGTTTCCATGAACTCCTTCCACTTGTAGCATAAGGATGAGTTCTAAAATTTTTCCTCTTATGCCACTGTGGTTTACTTCCAATAATTATTGGAAGATCATTTTCCTTATAACACAAAGGAGTACGTTTTTTAATACCCCTTAATAGTTTGTAATTCTTTTGTACTGCTGCCAGATGACCATTCTGCCAATTTGCTTTTGAGAAAAGAGGCTCTTCGTGCCGATGTATCTGGATTGCCAGAAACATATTCCCTTATGAGCATTTCTCTCCAAGGAATTGGAATTTTGGCAAAGAAGAGTTTCATTGCTATATCTTCTTCAACCCCTGAATTCCATCTATATTTAGTGAATAACATAATGTATTCATCCACTAAACATATGTCATGTAATTCAAGACTATACAGAGCTTGAGTATATATTTTTTTTCTTTTCTGTATCTTGACTATTAAAATATTCCACCCCTATAAATTGTACTTTTAAAAAAGGGAGTCATTTTACGCTTTTTACTTTTTTTTGATTTCATTGACTCTAACATGCCCCAAATAATTATTTAAGCCTACAGGAATTTTCTCATATTTTTATTTAGCCTAAATCAAGGACTTTTTAAATTAATCTTTTAAATGTGACGTATTAATGCGTTTTAATCCCGAATTAAACCAAACCTTAATATAAAATTCCCAAATTAAAAACTTAAACTTTTAATAACTATTTAAGCTTAAATCTAATTTTCCATAATTTTATAAAGCTTAAAATTAGGCGTTTCAATTAACTCGTTAATTAGCGTTTCGTGCGGCGATTAAAACCCGAATAAATCTAAAACTCAATATTTTGATCCCACATTTTAAACATAACCTTTTTATGATTAATTCTACCTTTCCAAGTCATGATCCACACCCGTGGACGCTTGGATTCAATTTTAGTCTAATTAAATTCGAAATTGACACCTTATCGAACACACCGAGCCATCTCCTAATTTACTCGAGCCACGCCCGAGCCACCTTGAGCCAAAACCTAGCAAACCCATCTAGAGACCCTCCTGACCAAGCCCAGCCCGTAAAACCACCCATGGCCCGCTCAAAAACTTGCTGGACAGAAGACCCATTTGCATGTGATGTGTGTGCGTGAGTTTCGTTGAACCATAGGACTCCCACCTAGTCTAGGACCCTTCCAGCCCTTAACCACTCGACCCATCATGACCCTAACCTCCCCTGGACCACGTCCAGACCAAGCCTAGACCAACCCAAGCCCATGGACGCGAGCAGCAACCCACTGAAGCTTGACAGCAACATCTCGCCTACTTGCTGTCATGAGCTTCAATCTCACGTTTTTGATGCTAGGCTTCTAACCATTGATCCACCCCTTGAACCATCCCCTCAATCACCATCCTAGGACCCTAAAGACCTAACCTAGCCCAGCCCAGACCCCCTGGCCGAGCCCCTCTCTTCCCTGCACCAGCAGCAAACCTTCGCTGCTACCCTTGCAACTCACGCCCAGCCCTGGTGTTCGAGTCCTAGCATGCTAGGACTCTACCCCTGGCTCATATAAGACCCTAGCTAGCCCTGCACAAGCCGAGACCTAGCCAACCCCTCCCTCGTGAAACCCGAACCCCTTGAACCCCATGACAGCAGAAATCGATTCCTGCTTTGTTGCTTGATTCGTTCGACCTTGGTGCTTAAGGTGAGCATGTTGTTAGGACTTTAATTCATGTATAGACACCACTTCTTCCATCCTACATTCATGGAAGCCCCCTTTACAATAATAAATCTATGAATTTGCATCAAAATCTCATGTTTCCCTATGTGTGCATGATATATACCAAAAATACTGAAAAATAAATCCATGTTCTTCATGCATACAATAATTAAAACAATAATATGATATGATGGATGAGAAAATGAGATGTATGGCGTGCCTTTGCGTTTTATACGCACGAAATAACGTTGACGACGAAGAACGGATCGAAACCTTGGCTTGTTTCTCCTTGAACCTTCGAAAAACCCTTCAATATGCTGTGTATGTGTGCCGTGTGTGCTGTGTCTTTGTTGGGAGAGTTTTCTGAATTTTTGGGAGAGGGAGGCGTGAGTTTTAGGGCAGGGTTTTAGGTGATTAGTGTATTAAATAGCTAATTAGATACTAATAAGGCTTTAGGCATATTGAGCCTCTAAATTAAGCCCATTAGTCGTAATTAGAATTTAATAAAATATTATCAAGGTTTTTGTTTAAATAAATTTGTTAATTTATTAGCTGGGTTGCCAAAAAGCTCGTATTTTATTTGAAAAACCAACACCGATAAAATTTACGTCCCGGCGTATAAATCACCTCAAAACCCCTTATTTTCAAAAATATGAAAAACCATCAACTATATTTTAAATAATTATTTAATAAAAACATTTTTCGTTTTTCAGCCTCGGTCTCGGTTCCTCGATCGCAACTCGAATAACCTTTAAAAATACATTTTAATGCAACCATGTAGAAAAATATATTTTAAACATGCAAATATACACAACATAATTAATTTATGTAATTAAAACATTTAATTAAAATACAAAGAAATTTAATAATTTGCGTGCATGTGGTTCGTGTGAACCTTTAAATTTTCTGGGCATTACAATCTCTCCCCCTTAAATTGAATTTCGTACTCAAAATTCACTTATCCTTAATAACCCAAAGTTTAGGCTTAGTTCTAGTATCCAAAAAAATACATGCTTCCGCTGTGCTATTCTGATAAAACTTAAGTTCTAGAATGTCCTTACGTCTCCTTGATCTCAATTAATTTTTCTTCTAAATCCTTATTTGCAACTCGCAACTTAAAAAGACCCATAATGACTTAGTGTTGTTACTATTATAACCTCGAATTTCAACTTTTCTTAAAATTCCCAATATAAAAATATGGCTGACCATACTTATCGTATATTACTTTTCTTATTTTATACCCAAAATATTCATTGACTTATCATATTTCAATGTTACAGAATAGAGGTTTAAGGACAATGTTACGGACGTTACAAAATAGACGAATGTATGCCAAGTTAAGCAAGTGTGAGTTCTGGCTTGACAGGGTGGCATTCATGGGTCGCATTGTATCTCAGGATGGCATAGAGGTCGACCCCAAAAAAGTAGAGGCAGTCAGAGATTGGCCGGTTCCGAAGAGAGTGACAGAGATCCGTAGCTTCTTGAGATTGGCAGGTTACTTCAGGAAGTTCATCCAGGGCTTCTCTTCTATTGCGGTGCATATGACCGCCTTGACGAAGAAGAACATCAAGTTTATCTGGGGATCTGAGTGTCAGTAGAGTTTCGACAGACTGAAGCCGGCCTTGACCACAGCGCCAGTTCTAGCTATGCCATCAGGGCAAGGAGAGTTTGGGGTATATACAGATGCATCGAAGCTTGGGTTGGGCGTAATTCTGATGCAGCAAGACAGAGTGATAGCCTATGCGTCCAGACAGCTGAAGGTTCTTGAGAAAATTACGCGACTCATGACCTCGAGCTAGTAGCAGTGTTATTCGCCCTGAAGATCTAGAGACACTATCTATATGGGGAGAAGTGCATGATTTTTACAGATCATAAGAGCTTGAAGTACTTCTTCACACAGAAGGAACTGAACATGCGTCAGAGGAGATGGCTTGAGCTGGTGAAGGACTATGATTGCGACATTAGCTACCATCCGGGTAAGGCTAATGTATTTGCAGATGTACTGAGCAGGAAGCACGCGGTGATCGCTCATCTGTCAGTGCAGAGACCACTACAGGCTGAGATTCAGATATTTGAGCTTGCAGTTTATGCCAGGGGCGAGGCCCCGAATCTTGCTACTCTGACAGTACAGCCGACTCTGAGAGACAGAATCCGGACAGGGCAGACTTTTGACGAGCAGTTATAGAAGTAGAGACAGAAGAACGAGGCTAAGGGCCAGAGATTGTATATAGTTGTGGACGGCATAGTCAGATATAGGTACCGTCTATGGGTTCCTGACAGCGATTCCCTTTAAGCAGATATCTTGAGCGAGGCCCACAGCACCCCATACTCCATCCATCCAGGGAGTACGAAGGTGTATAAGGATCTACAGGCTCTGTATTGGTGGTCGGGCATGAAGAGAGATATTATGCGGTTTGTCTCCGAGTTTTTGACTTGTCAGCATGTCAAGGAAGAGCATCAGAGACCTAAAGGGAAGCTAAGACCACTCCCTATTCCCGAGTGAAAATGGGAGAACATTACTATGGATTTTGTGACAGGGCTTCCGAGGATTACTGGAGGATTCAATGTCATATGGATGATTGTTGATCGGCTGACTAAATCAGCTCATTTCTTACCAATCAGAAAGACATTCACCATGACTCAATACGCAGAGCTGTACATCAGAAGATAGTCAGAATGCATGGGATTCCAGTGTCCATCGTTTCAGACAGGGATCCGAGATTCACGTTTGCATTCTGGAAGAGTCTCCATCAGGCGTTGGGTACAAAGCTACTATTCAGTACCGCTTTCCATCCTCAGACAGATGGTCAGTCAGAGAGGAAGATTCAAATTCTGGAAGACCTACACCGAGCATGCATGATCAACTTCCAGGGCAGTTGAGAGCCGAAGTTACCTCTTGTGGAGTTCATATACAACAACAGTTATCAGGCCTCGATAGGTATGGCTCCATACGAGATACTGTACGGGAGGAACTGTAACTAGCCAGTTTATTAGGATGAGGTGGGTGAGCGTGCAAAGTTAGGTCCGGATATTGTCAGACATAAAACATATTTAGTGGCCCGGATTAGAGACAGGATGAAGACTGCACAGAGCCGTCAAAGAGTTATGCTGATCAGAGGCGGCGAGATCAAGAGTTCACAGTAGGGGATCATGTTTCGTGAAGGTCGCATCGATGAAGGGTGTGATGAGGTTCGAGAAGAAGGGCAAGCTCAGTCCTAGATTCATCGGACCATTTGAGATCCTAGAGAGAGTTGGGACACTCGCATACAGAGTTGCTTTACCGCCGAATCTGGTGGGAGTTCATAATGTGTTCCACGTCTCCATGCTGTGAAAGTACATGTTGAATCCCTCGCATGTGCTTAACTATGAGCCACTTCAGCTGACATTGTACCTATCATTTGAGGAGAAACCCACCCAGATATTGGACATGCAAGAGAAGAGGCTCCGGAACAAGGTGATCCAGATGGTCAAGGTCAAGTAGCTGAATCATTCCGAGGAGGAGGGTACTTGGGAGACCGAGATCGAGATGAGGAGTCGCTACCCGGAGATATTCGGTACGTTCTAAATTTCGAGGACGAAATTTTATTTAAGAGGGGGAGAGTTGTAAGGTCCAGGAATTTAATTCACGTAACCTGAATGCATGCAATCTAGGATTTTATTTTAAATTATGTGTTTAAGTATTTTTATACATTTTATGCATAATTCATGCATGGTAGAATTATTTCATGAAATTTTAAAAGTTAATGCATTAGGGTTTCTAGATGCATTTCGCGCTCGAACGAGGAGCGAAGACCAGAGAATTTTCAGGAAATTATTTTTATTACACGATTAATTTTTATTAATTATTATATGATGTTTTAAAGGTATTTTTCAGAAAATGGAATTTATTGGGTATTTTTACCCGCATGATTTTATTTTATCCTCTACGCAAATTTTATCGAATCGGTGGATTTTTTGAGGGTTCGACTATTATTTTCAAAAACTTTCCCACACATAATATTTTTCGGGAGTGTGTTTGGATTTAATGGGCCCACTTTTAAGCCTATTGGGCTTAAAACTCTTTTAATCTTTTAATTAAACAATTTAGGGCCCATTAGCTATTTGATTACTATTTAATTAACACTACACCATTCTTTAACCTAACCTAATCCTCACTCGACCGACACACTCCTCTCACCAGAAATTCTCCTCGGTTTTTAGCGCCTCCCCCGTTGCAAGCTTCGGCTGTCACTTGTTCTTGCATCGAATAATTCCAACGGCTTTTGGCTCAATTCCCTGGCGTATTTGCATCATTCAGGCATGCTTGTTACTTCGTTTTGCACCATGCACATTAATATTACTGTTGTGTGTGCATACCTACATGTAATCTTTCGATCCAGTCAAAAGCATGAGAGATCATTCGACTTTGCACGATTTTATTTCATGGGGTGTTGTGTTGCTCATGTTTTCACGTTTGGTTGCGAGGGGATTATCGTGTGGCTTGCTGACAGGGTTACTTTACTCGAGGGTAGGCTGTCTTCGGGTTGGTGACGAGATGTAGGGGTGTACGCTAGAAACCGTGAAGGCAGCAAGGGGTTTTGTTTCGGTTTAGGGGAGATCGTGTACAGGGGTTGGGCCAGCAACGCCAGGACCAATCCGAGCCACGTATTAGACCCTGGTGGGTCTGAGACAAGGTTTGGAGGAGTTCAACATGTGCTGGAACCAGCCCAAGCGCGTTTGATCGAGAGTTGTAGAAGTTGTCTTCGAGTTGACGTTTTGTGAGAATCATGATAGTGGGGGAGCTGCGGTTAGAATGGCGGGACAGCCGTGGCTTATACTGGTTCATGAGGGTCCAGTCATGGTCTAGGAGGGTCTTGTAGAGTCCGGGGTTGGTTGGGTTTGGAGGGAGGCCGAGATATTTGGGCTTGAGAGTCAACTAGAGTTTCAAATTTTTGGTACAAAATCCAGCAGCATACCAGCAAACTTTTAAGGGTACTAAGGGGTTCTAATTGAGTGGATTTAAGTCTGGTATGGTGTTGTTAAGTCATGTTTTAAGTTTGGTAAAATTTGGGGAAGTTTCGGTTCGATTCGGATTAAAACCGGAACCCCGGTCCAAGTTTTAAAACGAATCGGTTAAGTTCTGTATTGGGCTCGATTTTATGTCTAGAAATGCTTATAAATATGTTTTGGGACATTTTAAGGAGTTTGGTAAGCTTCGGGTCAATTTTAGAGGTCCAGAGGTGAAACGATAATTTTTGGGTTTCCAGGGGAAAATGGTCATTTGCACCCGGGGTGAGATTTTGGTCATGGCAGTGCCCTGAGCACAAATTTATGATATTTTAAATTTTTTTGCATCATGGTTCACGATTTTTAAGATTTTATGAAAATATACGTTGCATGCTTGAATATAAAGAAAATTGCTTTTGTGCATGATTTTTTTATAATTGATGTAAATGATGATGTTTTGAATGATGGGAATTAGTTGTGGCTATCGAAATATATGTAAATATTTAAGATGTATGTGTAAATGCTGATGATGAGGCCTAGGCACAGTAGATGGGTAATCCTATCACTGATGTCCGACAGCCGTCGGGTACCGCGGTTCTAAGTATGATGAATCCATCGTAAATGATGATGTACGATAGTCACCTCTAATGAACTGAATTCACCTATAAATGATGAATGATAAATGATGATTAACGATGAGCTGTTTTGACACGTCACGATTGCATATGACACGTCTGCATTAAGTTTTTAAAGTTCATGAAAGATATGTTGAATATGATATTTTTCACCGTTGTGTGCTATTTATAGGTATTTTTTATTTATGGTACAGGTGTGTTGAGTCTTTAGACTCACTAGGCGTGTGTGATGCAGGTGAGTTCGATGTCGAGGAGACTTGAGGTGCTGAACTCCGAGTCAACAGATCTGGTGGGCGACACGACCTGAGGACCTTATTATTTTTCCGCACATTTATGATTTTATGTTATTGAGAGGATATAAGTATTTTATATGCTGTTTATTTTGCTATTTGTTGTTAGGATTTTACTCTTTTTTTTACTCCGCTATATTTTTAGTGGTAATTGTTTATGATAATTTTTAAATGATATTTTTAAATAGGATTGCATGCATGCGATTTATTTAAATGTTTATTTCAAAATGAGAGCTTTTATAAAAAAAAATAATTCCGCACTTTTAAAATGGTAGACGTTTGACTTTCCCTCGGTGGTTCCTGAGAGGATTACCAGGTTATGGAGGGTGGTTCACCTCCTGTTGTTTTCGCCTTCAAATCTACTACCTTGAGGTTTGCAAATGATTCTGCAAGTTCTTGGAGATCCTCGAGACCAATCCTTTATGAAGTTGTTATCAGATTAATTTCTTTTCCGGGACAGATTTAATTAGATAGATCATACTTTCTTCTTCAGTTAAAGGTTTTAGCATTATTTTGGCCTTCCCTCGTTGATATAACAGAGGTTCAGTGCCAAAAGATGATGGTAACTGTAGAGCCCAAAATCAGTATACGTAAAACCCATGCATTTATGTAATTGTTAAATCATTTATTTAAATTTAAAATGATTTTTTGTGATGCATGACCTATTTAAATTGCATTATTTTAAATTATGTATGTTTATGTGATGCATGTTAAAATATGGTATTTTATTTTTAAGTGAGGATTGAGACATTTTAAAAGATTTATTTAGTTTCACCAATTTTAAAAACCTAATGTAACTATTAGGTGATTTTATGATTTTAAAGTTTTAAAAGAATTAGCACTTGTGCACTTTATTTTTTAAAATTATGGGATTTTATAAGATTAGAAGGGGAAATTATTTTAATTAGCTTGCTAATTAATAATTTAGCAAATTTGGCCCTAATTATCTACTAATCACACGCACACACACAATGACACACACACACTTACTCGTCCAACACACAACACACATATACACATTCTTATTTTCAGATTTTCAGATTTTAAAAGAGAGAAACTTAGGGTTCTTGAGAGGGAGAGCAGCCGCCCCTATTCCCTTCAGTTTTCCAGCAATTTTCGTTGGCTTTTGTTGCAAGAAATCGTGTCACGATCGTCCCAGATCAACCCTCGCACTCGTTCCGCTTCGGTACTGTCGGTTCGGTAAATTTTATTATCAAAAGGCATGTATATTCTGTTTTTCCTGCGTCGATCTAGTCATATTATGTGTTGCGATGTTTTTATGCGAGAAATTACATGTGTGATGTGTAGAAGTTTGAGCAATGATGTTTGGATCACCTTTGAAACCATTTTTTGGATCTCAAAACACGTTTTTGCTGATCTTTTAAATACTGAAATTTTTCAGTCGCTTTTCCGGAAAAACTTTCAACATATGAAACCTAGAGCTTTTTGATATCTTCGATTTGATATAAAATTCGAAATATTTGGATAAAAATTGAGTGAGTTATGATGTTTTTTGTGGGACTGCTCAAACTGCGTTTTCTGAAAAATATGCTATTGATGTGTTCTTGAAGTTTATTTGTTGCAGGCTTCGTTGGGAACCGTCGGGTGATCGCTGCTGTGTTTAGGTATATGCAGTATGAGTTTAGGATGAGTTTTGATGCTTCGTTTTGTGTCGATAGTCGTTGGTTGCATTAGAAATCGTAGGAAACAATTGGTGTCAAAATTTGAGTTTATGGGTTTTATTGCGTTGCGTGTGGTGCGTCGTTTCTTTGGGAACGTTTGGGACATTTTTATGGAGTTGGGTCAGAGTCATAGTGTCCTAGGATGAGTCTCGATGGATTGGTTCCCGAAACGTATTATTTAGTTAGGAGTATTAAGATGCAAATCGCGGAGTCCAGTTTACTCGGCTCCCGAGCGGTAGTTTCTTACCGCCCGAGCGCCACTCCTTCTGTCCGAGTGATTTTCCCAGAAGACCTGGCGCTCGAGCGGTAAAGTTTTACCGCCCGAGCGCGGCCCCATCTGTGAGAGTGTTTGGGTTCTTTCTTCTTTTCAAGTTCAATAGTGAGTTCATGTCTTTTGTTTTTGGGAAATGTTCACACGTCATTTTAGAGCTTGCTTCGGGGTTTGATGTCATGGTTAGTATGATTAAAAGAGGTCAAGTCTTGAATGTTCTAGAACGTCATAAGCCACTTATTTACTTCTGGGTTGAGTACGAGTAGTACGTCTAATTATGAAAGCTAAGCACTTGTTAATGTGTTAGTATGTGCAGCAGTGGCCCCAAGCGAGATCTAAGAATCCCTCAACACCAAGTAAGTATGTTAGACGTGCAAAGAAAATACTTTTAAGTTTTTGAGGTATGCTAAATGTCTTGTGACCAAATTATGTATGGGATTGGAAAGAGGTAAAGTATGACCAGGGACCAATCCACCCTGTTAAATTATGAACGGGTTTAGATCAGGATTGGAAAGCGGTAAAGTATGACTAGGGACCAATCCACCCGTTAAATTATGAACGGGGATCTCATGTATGTGGCAGTGGATCTTCCCTGTCAGCCCAGTACTGTGGTTTAGTCTGATCAGGCATATTTATGTATGGGTCACTTGCTTTGAAACATGCATCTACGCAAAATGATGAAGTTTGTGTATGTTCAAGTATGTACAAGTATGCAAGTATGTTTAAGAAAAGTTTTATGTTGATGGCACGTCTACGTATGTATGTACGTATGTTCAAGCTTTTGGTATGCAAGTTCAAGTTCTAGTATGTACGTTCTATTTTAAAGCTGCATGTGATTTTATTACGTAGTACTCGTTACTTCCAGTTTATGCATGTTGAGTCTTTAGACTCACTAGACTTGATCGATGCTGGTGAGGATGAATTTGAGGAGGCGAGAGGTGGGGACTAGTGAGCTGGCTTGGACTGAGCGGGAGGCTAAACCCGAGGACCGCCCATGTTTTGAAGATTTTACGAAATTCTCAAAATAATTTTATTTCTCTTTTTGGTTTACAATTTTTAAACAAATACTTTCTTTAGCAACTTTATTTGACATCTTTTGTCGCAAATATTTTGGAAGAATAGTATATTTTCATTTGGAATTTGAAGGTTGAGTACTCATTTAAGAAAATTTTTATTTTTTCGCAAATTTTAAGTAGTTCAAAATTTGATACGTTACAGTTGGTATCAGAGCGGTGTTCTTGTAAAGGGTTATGCCTACTACCAGTTGCGAGAAGCTCACGAAGCCACACCTCAAGTTTGTAAGTTTTAAAGTTTTAAATTATGTTATGTATTAAGCATTAAGTCACGATTTCAGCATGTCCATGTTTTAAGTTCGATTTTCGTGCATCTTATGCTATTGACATTATGTTCATGCATATTGGGTTTACGTGTTGGGTAAATTGTTGGAACAGTATGCCTCCTAGACGCTTGATTAATCATGAAGTAAAGGATGAGGACAGGGAGGCTCGGGAGGAAGGGAGAGACGCTCCTCCTCCACCACCGCCAGATATGCAGGCACAGATGCTTGCAGGAATGACTCAGTTCTTCGCACAGTTTGCGGGGAACCAGATGACAGTGGATGCAGGGGCTAGGCCCAGACCGAAGGCGGTGTATGAGAGGTTCAGGAGGATGAACCCAAAGTAGTTTTCGGGGACAACCGAGCCGATGATAGCTGAAGGATGGATTAAGTCAATCGAGGTGATATTCGAGTTCATGGAGCTGCAGGATGCAGACCGGGTTAGGTGCGCAACCTACTTGTTGACTGGAGACGCCAAGATATGGTGGGAAAGTGCATCAGTGTCAGTTAACTTGCCAACATTGACGTGGAATGGATTTAAGAAGGTATTCTACTCCAAGTACTTCACTGAAGAAGTACGATCCAGACTGACTAGGAGTTCATGACGTTGGGTCAGGGAGACAGCAGTGTAGCTGAGTACGTGAGGAAGTTTGAGAGGGGGTGTCATTTTGTGCTTCTGATACTAATGATGCCCATGGGAAGCTGAGGCATTTTATGGATGGGTTGCGGCCGATCTTGCGCCGCGATGTGAGAGTTGCTGGTCCGATTACCTATGCCGTTGTAGTATCTAGAGCCTTGGCGGCAGAGCAGGACCAGAAAGATATCAAGGTCGATAGGCAGGGCAAGAGGCCCTATCAGGCACCACAGTAGCAGCAACAGCGACCTCAATTCAAGAGGCCATTGCAGGGACAGCCAGGGAAGAAGCCATATCAGGGACCGCCGAAAGTCAAGGGTCCTATCCCACAGCCTAAGGCTCCTCAAAGGCCGGCATACCCAGTGTGCCCGAAGTGCAACCGCCAGCACCCGGGACAGTGTTTATATGGGTCGGGAAAATGTTTCAAATGTGGAACTAGTGATCACATGCTAAAGGAGTGCCCACAGTGGAGGCAGCCTACCCAGGGGAGAGTGTTCGCCATGCATGCTCAGGAGGCGAACCCATACACGACGCTATTGACTGGAAATATTTTCATAAAGAGAGTATCCACGAAGGCCCTGATAGACTCAGGAGCCACCCACTCTTTTATTTCGGAGACATTCGCTAGTCACCTGGACGTCAAGTCTATTGAACTCGACGTGAGCTATTCAGTGACAGTCCCATCAGGGGAAGAATTATCTGCTACTAGTGTGGTCAGGGACATCGATCTCGAGCTACAGGGCCACCTAGTGTACGCCGATTTGATCGTGTTGCCGATGCCAGAGTTTGATATCATTTTGGGAATGGATTGGCTGACGAAGGACAGAGTTCTGATTAATTTTTATAAAATGTCAGTGTTAGTAAGACCTTTGAGCATGCAGCAGTTTCTCTTTGAGCCAGCTAAATGGAGGAGTTTCCCTCGCATGATTGTATGCGGGCGCGGAGACTTATGCACAAGGGTTGTCAGGCTTTCTTGGCCAGCATTATTTCTGCACCTGACGTACCCACTCCGTCATTATCTGATGTACCAGTAGTCAGAGAATTTCCTGACGTCTTTCCAGATGACGTCACAGGCCTTCCACCAGAGAGAGAGGTGGAGTTTTCCATTGATCTTATGTCAGGCAATGTGCCAATCTCTATGGCATCATACCGTTTAGCTCCAGCTGAGATGTTAGAGCTCAAGCAGCAGATCCAGGAGCTCCTTGTCAAGGAATTTATCCGCCCAAGTTTCTTACCTTGGGGTGCACCAGTGCTTTTTGTGAAGAAGAAAGATGGGAGCATGAGGCTGTGTATCGATTACCGAGAACTGAACAAGGTAACGATCAAGAACAAATACCCACTTCCAAGGATCGAAGACTTGTTCGATCAGTTGCAGGGAGCTACAGTGTTCTCTAAGATAGATCTTCGATCAGGGTATCATCAGCTGAAGGTGAAGGAGGCAGATGTTCATAAGACAGCCTTCAGAACCAGGTATGGGCATTACGAGTTCTAAGTGATGCCGTTTGGATTGACGAACGCTCCAGCAATATTCATGGACCTCATGAACCGAGTATTTCAGCCTTACCTTGATCAATTCGTCATAGTGTTCATTGACGACATCCTTATCTACTTTAAGAGCCATGAGGAGCATGTTCGGCATCTGATTACAGTTTTACAGGTTTTGCAGAGTCGCAAGTTATTTGTGAAATTCAGTAAGTGTGAATTCTGGTTGGGGAAGGTAGCGTTTTTGGGCCATATAATATCTAGCACTGGTATTGAGGTGGATCCACCTAAGGTAACAGCAGTCCAGGAATGGGTTGAGCCGAAGAATGCGTCTGAGATTCGCAGTTTCCTAAGCCTAGCAGGCTACTACATGAAATTTATTCAGGGATTTTTGTCGATAACAGTGCCACTCACCTCATTGACAAAGAAGAATACTAAGTTCGTATGGAGTGGCGAGTGCCAGAAGAGCTTCGATACTTTGAAGCAAACTCTTATTTCAGCGCCGGTGTTAGCCATGCCAGCAGGGCAAGGAGATTTTGTGTTATACACCGATGCATCCAAGCTCAGGTTAGACGCAGTGTTGATGCAGCATGGTCGGGTTGTAGCTTATGCTTCCAGACAGTTGAAGGTGCATGAGAAGAACTACCCGACTCATGATCTTGAGTTAGCCGCCGTTGTCTTTGCCTTGAAGATTTGGAGACACTACTTGTACGGCAATAAATGCCAGATATTTACCGATCACAAGAGTCTCAAGTATTTCTTCACGCAGAAAGAGCTGAATATGAGACAAAGACGATGGTTGGAGTTGGTTAAAAACTACGATTGTGAGATTAGCTATCATCCAGGGAAGACTAACGTTGTGGCGGACGCCTTGAGCAGAAAAGTTGCAGTCGTAGCACAGTAATTAATTATCCGGTAATTTGGCATAATTAGAATAATTATTGAGTTGTAAATTAAAATAATTATTTATGCCAAATAAATCCAAGAAGTGTGTTAGAAATAGGTATTTTATAATATCAGAGAATTTAAACGATATAAAATACATATAGAGTTTAAATAACACACGAGAGCAAAATAAATACAGACTGGGATAGATGGGCTTGAGTTACTATTTTAGTAACCAAATACACAATATATAAATATACATATACATACACACCACTTACCTTAATGAGAGAGAAGGAAGTAAAGGTAAAAGAAAAGAAAGAAACTTCTCCAAACCCAAATTTTCGCAACCTTTGGAGCAGCTGCGGGAAAGTTGCGATATCTCCTTCGTCCAGCGTCTAAATCTCGATCAATTTCAAGGGATGTTTTCCTAACATCCTAAGCTTCGATTCAAGCTAGAAATCATGAAGTTTGAGCAAGGATTCAGGTAGATCGAAGCTGCTGTTCCGGTGCTCTTTTTCTGCACGAATTCTTCCAGTTTTTGGGCCGAGAGTCTTGAAGAGAAGTTGATATTGGAGTTTCAAGTTGGTATAGGTATGTTACAGCTCGGTAACATACGAAGGTAAAACATAAATTATGTTTAATTGTCATTCTGTGTTGCATTGATCGTGTTTATGACTTGTTGACTGTCGTAATTTGTTAAATGCCTTCGTTGTGATATATATTTATTATTGTGACATATTATTGGCATTTAGCATAGGGCATACTGTTATGACATTCATGTTGAGCCCTATCATTCTTGTTAGCCGTTGTTGATATCCGTTGTTATCTGGCACTGTTGTTTATCTCGGGATCATAGTGTGGCTGATAGGCCTATACACATAAGACCGTAGATGTGATTGAACAATCCCGTGGTTAGTGCAGCCTTTTGAGGTGAGCGCTAGGGTTGTGTCATCTAGTTCATTCTGTTGTGCCATCCTGTTATATCATATCAGCTGTATGGAGGCCGAGTCAGGGGTGTTATTCAGTGCAGCTTGGCATACCTCGCATACTTGGCAGGGCGGTTTAGCTGCATGACGATGTAGCTCCCCTGTGTTGTTGCTTGAGCATTATTCCAGTTGTTATCGTATCGTTTGTTGGTTCCTATTATCCCGATTATTCGTTGAGCCTTTCATATTGCATATTACATTTCATTATATGATTATGCATGATTTATGTTATTGTTGTTATTGTTGGACTGTTTCATACCAGAATCCTAACATCAGTTGTTTACTGGGGGGGCTGTTGTGGTTACTTTTGGCACCATGGTAGATCTCCCGAGTCGTTTGCAGCATTAGGCTGGGGTTCAGCCAGTGGAGCTCGAGATTGAGGTTGGATTGCTTGGTTCTGTTCAGTGGAGTCTCCCAATTAGTCTATATGTATGTCTTGAGATGTTTCAGTCTTGCATTGTAGTTTATTTGCCGAGGAGATGCCCCATGTATCTGTAGTAGTATTTTGTTGTTTTGTGATGTTCTGAGTCGACTCTGTGATATTTATGATCTGGTGAGTATTTGGTAAGTTTTACTTTCTGCTTAGTCCTGGCCAGTGCGGCTATAGGTTGTTTAACTTCGGTTTTTGTTTTATTGACTCTAGTTGGAGTATATTTTAATATAAATTGCTACTTGAGTTTTCGGGATGTCCTATTTACGGGGAGGTCATGTCGAAATTTTTCTAGGCCCTGAGGTCCGTTTTAAATTATTTTAAACCATTTCCGCTGCAAATATAAATCAAACCATTATTGTTTGATCATTAATTGTCATTAGAGTAAATGGGCCTCACATCTTGGTATCAGAGCGTAAACTGGGATACGCTCGAACTAGAGTCTAGGACACTTGAGTCTTGGCACTAAAATGGTTGTTGCGTCTATGTATGCTAATTGACAATATGTTTATGTGATTATATGATTTGTTTACTTCCATTCTAATTGTTTTGGTGTTTTATCGTATAGAATGGAGGGAGGTGGAGAAATTCCTGTTGATGAGATTCCTTTAGCTCGAGATCGAGGTCGTGTACGTGGTAGACCTTGTGTCCGTGTTGTTGATGATACTTTTGTGGAGCAAGCTGCTGATCAGTTAGAGCAGCTTAGGATGGATGAGTTAGTTGCGCGTTTCCATTCTATGTATCCACCTCGATTCAGTGGTTCTGAGGGAGCTGAGAAAGCAGAACTGTGGATTTCTGAGATTGAGGAATTGTTTGATTTGATTGAGTATCCTCCAGAGTGTTGATTGAGATTAGCTGTGCATCAGTTGAAAGATCGTGCCAAAATGTGGTGGTCTACTACATTGATGACTTTAGATGCTCAGAGGATTGTTCCATTGTGGGATATATTCAAGCTAAAGTTTAAGGAAAGTTATTGTCCTCCATCATTTTACAGTTCTAAGGCTTCAGAGTTTCATAACTTGAAGTAGGGCGATATGTCAGTTGCGGATTATGCGGATAATTTTTATGCTATGCTGAGATATGCTCCTCATGTTGCTGCGAGTCAGGTTGCTGTTGTCGAAAGTTTCATTGAAGGATTGAACGATCATCTGCACCCTTTTGTTTCGACCGGTAAGCCACTGAATTATCTTGAAGCAGTGGAAATAGCAAAAAGGGCTGAATCTAGTCTTAAGAGCAGTGGCAATCGAGCTCCTACCCAACATCATTATTCGGGGAGGCAACAATTCAGTTCATCTGGTTCTGCATCTCTTTGTCCACGTGGGACGCAATTTAAGAAGCCTTGTTCTAGTTCTTCGAGTTCAGGGAGTTCAGGGAACCGTGGGGGATATTGCTATAGTGGACCATACTGTGATCACTGTGGAGGTAAGCATTCCAGTAATCACTGTGTTGGAGTTCAAGGGGTTTGCAATGTGGTAAACAGAATCAGTCACCTGTTCGTGTATTTGCCTTGACTGATTCTGTTTACCACATTGCAAACCCCTTGAACTCCAACACACTGTTCGTGTATTTGCCTTGACTGAGGATGAGGCTCAGGCAGCTCCAGGTACTGTCATTACCGTTAACTGTACTCTATGTGGTTTTATAGCACGTGTGTTATTTGATACTGGAGCATCTCATTCTTTTGTTTCTCATGCATTCGTCGTTTCGCATGATCTTCGCACCACTAGTATGAATTCCAATCTATCTGTTGCTACTCCGATGGGCAAAATGATTATCACTGATAATGTGCTGTTCAATTCGGTTTTGTTTCATGAGGAAAATGTTCTGTATCTGAATCTCATAGTCCTACCTATACATGACTTTGATTGTATAGTGGGTATTGATGTTTTGACTGCAAATCGTGCCACTGTTGACTGTTATCGAGAAATAGTTCGTTTCAGGCCTAGCTTTGCTCCTAAATGGAATTTCTATGGCCGTGGTTTTCAAGCCAAGATTCCTCTAGTTTCAGCCACTGAGATGAATCGATTGTTAGATTCTGATCATGAAGGTTTTCTAGTTTATGTTGTTGATCTATCGCAGGATGAACGATGGGCTAGAGTTACTATTTTAGTAACCAAATACACAATATATAAATATAGACCGGGATAGATGGGCTTGAGTTACTAATTTAGTAACCAAATACACAATATATAAATATACATATACATACACACCACTTACCTTAATGAGAGAAAAGGAAGTAAAGGTAAAAGAAAGCAACTTCCCCAAACCCAAATTTTCGCAACCCTTGGAGAAGCTGCGGGAAAGTTGCGATATCTCCTCCGTCTAGCGTCTAAATCTCGATCGGTTTGAAGGGATGTCTTCCTAACATCCTAAGATTCGATTCAAGCCAGAAATCGCGAAGTTTGAGCAAGGATTATGGTAGATCGTAGCTGCTGTTCCGGTACTCTGTTTCTGCACGAATTCTTCCAGTTTTTGGGCCGAGAGTCTTGAAGAGAAGTTGATATTGGAGTTTCAAGTTGGTATAGGTATATTACAGCTCGGTAACATACGACGATAAAATATAAATTATGTTTTATTGTCATTTTGTGTTGCATTGATCGTATTTATGACTTGTTGATTGTCGTAATTTGTTAGATGCCTTCGTTGTGATATATGTTTATTATTGTGACATATTATTGGCATTTAGCATAGGGCATACTATTATGACATTCATGTTGAGCACTATCGTTCTAGTTAGCCGTTGTTGATATACGTTGTTATCTGGCACTGTTGTTTATCTCGGGATCATAGTGTGGCTGATAGGCCTATACACATGAGACCGTAGATGTGATTGAACAATCCTATGGTTAGTGAAGCCTTTTGAGGTGAGCGCTGGGGTTGTGTCATCTAGTTCGTTCTGTTGTGCCATCCTGTTATATCGTATCAGCTGTATGGAGGCCGAGTCAGGGGTGTTATTCAGCACAGCTTGGCATAACTCGCATACTTGGCAGGGCGGTTTAGCTGCATGACGATGTAGCTCCCCTGTGTTGTTGCTCGAGCATTATTCCAGTTGTTATCGTACCATTTGTTGGCTCCTGTTATCCCGATTATTCGTTGAGCCTTTCATGCATTGCATATTACATTTCATTATATGATTATGCATGATTTATGTTATTGTTGTTATTGTTGGACTGTTTCATACCAGAATCCTAACCTCAGTTGTTTACTGGGGGGGGCTGTGATTACTTTTGGGCACCATGGTAGATCTCCCGAGTCGTTTTGCAGCATCAGGTCGGGGTTCCGCCAGTGGAGCTCAGGATTGAGGTTGGATTGCTTGGTTCTGTTCAGTGGAGTCTCCCAGTTAGTCTATATCTATGTCTTGAGTTGTTTCAGTCTTGCATTGTAGTTTATTTGCCGGGGAGATGCCCCGTGTATCTGTAGTAGTATTTGGTTGTTTTGAGTTGACTCTATGATATTTATGATCTGGTGAGTATTTGGTAAGTTTTACTTTCTGCTTGGTCCTAGCCAGTGCGGCTATAGGTTGTTTAACTTCGGTTTTTGTTTTATTGACTCTAGTTGGAGTATATTTTAATATAAACTGCTGATTGAGTTTTCGGGATGTCCTACTTACGGGGAGGTCATGCCGAAATTTTTCTAGGCCTTGAGGTCCGTTTTAAATTATTTTAAACCATTTCCGCTGCAAATATAAATCAAACCATTATTGTTTGATCATTAATTTTCATTAGAGAAAATGGGCCTCACAGGTATTGTAAGATACAGAGGTAGAATGTGGGTGCCTAGTGTTGATTCGATCAGAGAGGATATCCTGACAGAGGCACACGCATCTCCGTATTCTATTCGCCCAGGTGGTACTAAGACGTACAAAGACATGCAGATTTTCTATTGGTGGCCAGGTATGAAGAGAGACATACGTCGGTTTGTGTCTGAATGTCTCACTTGTCAGCAGGTGAAGGCAGAGCATCAGAGGTCAGCAGGGATGCTTAAGCCACTCCCTATCCCCAAGTGGAAATGGGAGAACATCACCATGGACTTCGTTGTTGGATTGCCGAGGTCAGTCAGGGGATCCCATGCTATTTGGGTTATAGTGGATCGACTTACTAAGTCGGCACACTTCTTGCCAGTGAAGATGACTTTCTCCATGACGCAGTATGCGGTGCTCTATATCAGGGTGATAGTACGATTGCACGGAATCCCAGTTTCTATTGTGTCCGACAGGGACCCGAGGTTTACATCGTCCTTTTGGAAGAGTTTGCATGCAACCATGGGGACGAAGTTGCTATTCAGTACAACTTTTCACCCGCAGACAGATGGCCAGTCTGAGCGAGTGATTCAGATTTTAGAGGATCTATTGCGAGCCTGTATGATCAATTTACATGGGACTTGGGAATCTAAGCTACCTCTAGTGGAGTTTACCTACAACAACAGCTTCCAATCATCTATAGGTATGGCCCCCTACGAGGCATTGTATGGGAGGAAGTGCAGGTCGCCGATTCATTGGGATGAAGCCGGTGAGAGGTTAGAGCTTGGTCCAGAGATTGTTCAGCAGACTGCAGATGTGGTGGTCAAGATCCGAGACAGGATGAAGACCGCTCAGAGTCTTCAAAAGAGTTATGCTGACAAGAGGAGAAGGGATCTCGAGTTTGCCGTGGGTGATCACGTTTTCGTGAAGATAGCACCCATGAAGGGTGTTATGAGATTTGGGAAGAGAGGCAAGCTTAGTCCGAGATTCATCGGTCCGTTCGAGATTCTTGACAGAGTTGGGACACTAGCTTATCCTGTTGCCCTCCCACCGAATCTGGTCGGGGTACACAATGTGTTCCACGTCTCGATGCTGAGAAAGTATTTAGCGAATCATTCGCATGTTTTGAGCTGTGAGCCGTTGCAGTTTGCTCCAGACCTGTCATATGAGGAAAGACCTGTCCAAATCCTAGACAGACAGGAGCGGAGATTTCGGAACAAGGTGACCAAGTTGGTCAAAGTCCGGTGGCTGAATCAATCAGTGGAGGAAGCCACTTGGGAGACCGAGACAGATATGAGGAACCGCAAACCAGAACTGTTTGGTAAGATTTAATTTCGATGACGAAATTTACATAAGTAGGGGAGGAACTGTAGAGCCCAAAATCAAAACACGTAAAACTCATGCATTTATTTAATTGTTAAATCATTTATTTAAATTTAAAATGATTTTTTGTGATGCATGACCTATTTAAATTGAATTATTTTAAATTATGTATGTTTATGTGATGCACGTTAAAATGTTTTCTCGAGTTTCATGTTTCAGGCGATTATTCGATGCGGGATCGATGAAAAGAGACCAGTGACGACTTTGGAAATTTTAAAATATGGTATTTTATTTTTAAGTGAGGATTGAGATATTTTAAAAGATTATTTAGTTTCACCAATTTTAAAAGCCTAATGTAACTATTATGTGATTTTATGATTTTAAAGTTTTAAAAGAATTAGCACTTGTACACTTTATTTTTTTAAATTATGGAATTTTATAAGATTAGAAGGGGAAATTATTTTAATTAGCTTGCTAATTAATAATTTAGCAAATTTGGCCCTAATTATCTACTAATCACACGCACACACACAATGACACACACACACTTACTCGTCCAACACACAACACACACATACACATTCTTATTTTCAGATTTTCATATTTTCAGATTTTCAGATTTTAAAAGAGAGAAACTTAGGGTTCTTGAGAGGGAGAGCAGCCGCCCCTATTCCCTTCAGTTTTCAGCAATTTTCGTTGGCTTTTGTTGCAAGAAATCGTGCCACGATCGTCCCGGATCAACCCTCGCACTCGTTCCACTTCGGTACAATCGGTTCGGTAAATTTTATTATCAAAAGGCATGTATATTCTGTTTTTCCTGCGTCGATCTTGTCATATTATGTGTTGCGATGTGTTTATGCGAGAAAATACATGTGTGATGTGTAGAAGTTTGAGCAATTATGTTTGGATCACTTTTGAAACCATTTTTTGGATCTCAAAACACGTTTTTGCTGATCTATTAAATACTGCGATTTTTCAGTCTCTTTTCTGGAAAAACTTTCAACATATAAAACGTAGAACTTTTTGATATCTTCGATTTGATATAAAATTTAAAATATTTGGTTAAACATTGAGTGAGTTATGATGTTTTTCGTGGGACTGCTCAAACTACGTTTTCTGAAAAATATCCTATTGATGTGTTCTTATGTTTATTTGTTGCAGGCTTCATTGGGAACCGTCGGGTGATCGCTGCTATGTTTAGGTATATGGAGTATGAGTTTGGGATGAGTTTTGATGCTTTGTTTCGTGTCGATAGTCGTTGGTTGCATAAGAAATCGTTGGAAACAATTGGTGTCAAAATTTGAGTTTATGGGTTTTATTGCGTTGCGTGTGGTGCATCGTTTCTTTGGGAACAATTGGGGCTTTTTTATGGAGTCGGGTCAGTGTCATAGTGTCCTAGGATGAGTCTCAATCGATTGGTTCACGAATCGTATTATTTAGTTAGGAGTATTACGATGCAAATCGCGGAGTCCAGTATACTCGGCGCCCGAGCGGTAGTTTCTTACAACCCGAACGCCACTCCTTCTGTCCGAGTGATTTTCCCAGAAGACCTGGCGCTCGAGCGGTAAAGTTTTAAGGCCCGAGCACGGCCCCATCTGTGAGAGTGTTTGGGTTCTTTCTTCTTTTCAAGTTCAATAGTGAGTTCATGTCTTTTATTTTTGGGAAATTTTCACACGTCATTTTAGAGCTTGTTTCGGGGTTTGATGTCATGGTTAGTATGATTAAAAGAGGTCAAGTCTTGAATGTTCTTGTAATGCCCGAGATTTTTATGTTGTTAATCTGAGATTATTGATTATGAATTGATGTGATTATAGACGGACCACTCCGAGACCAGCTTTGGTAAAGCATGTGATATGACTTATGTGCGAGGACAGAACCCCTCGCACATATGCGCGACCACGAGGCGCGCATATGCGCGAGACAGGCAGAGAACCTCGTGCATATGCGCGAGACAGGACGCGCACATGCGCGAGCATGTGATATTGACAAGGGCGGAGACAGTAGGTCTCACGCATATGCGCGAGCAGAAGATTTTGATGCGCAGAGACCAGTAGGTCTCGCGCATATGCGTCGATGAGCCACGTTTCTTGACATGCATATTTAATATGCAATTCTTTCATTTCTTCAGATTTCCAGCAAGAAAACGAGGAAAGCTTCCTAGAAATCTTTAAATCTTCTTAGATTCTAGAATTAAGATTGTGCAAGATCCGTCCGTCAAAATTTCAATCCGAGTTTGGTTCCGTGCTTCTCACGGTAAGAGCTTCAAGAATATGTGAAGTTATTTTCTTTCCAGCATGGTTTGAAAATATGATATTGAAGGAATCAGAGTTTGATCTATATTATGTGTTCCTGAGAATTTAGTAATCTTATAATTGAAATCAGATCGAATAACAGATACAGTATGAAATTTTTATCATTTTCAGATTGAATTTGATTGAGATTATACAGATTTGGTATCAGATTATGTTTGTTATCGATTATGATTTATGATTTGTATCTGCTGATATTGTATTGCTGGGTATATCGAGATTGTGCTGTTATGCCGTCGAAACAGAATTAGATTGAGTTCTGATTATATCCAGTTTTGATTGGGTTGTATATTGATATTGTACTCCTCAATATTGTCATTGCCAGATTGAGTATTGACAGCTTTGAATTCGAGACTTCGACTTCGTCAGATCGACAAAAGAAAGGTATAAATCAATGTTAAACCGAGAAGATACGACTCGAGTTAGATCTGACTTGAGTTTCCCAAAACCACATACTTTATTTTATTGCTTTGATATGTGCAATTCATGAGATTAATATGCTTAGTCTATTGAGTTATACAAAGCCTGAGCTAGAGTTTTGGGAAGATGTGCCTAGTCTTTGGCAGAGCCGCCAAGACACTGGAATTTTGGTGTATCGATGGGCTTAGGATTAGATCGACTCTTAATGCAGAAATTCGATACAGAATGCCAAAGTCTGGGAATAAGAACGTACGACCATCTAGCTGGGAAAGTAGGTGGGGAGACTGTTGCGTTCTTATTCGACCGGGATCCCTAGATTAGAGAAGAGTCGAGTCAGAGATTATGAGTCAAGAGTTTGATTTACAATTTTATATCGATTCATGTCTTTCAAATTATGAGACATATTATTGTTAACTGTTCCATGCTTTTATATCTATTTATATGATTGCATTTATACGTTGTTTATACTTGGAATATATTTCTCACCGGAGTTATCCAGCTGTTGTTGTGTTTGTATGTGTGCATGACAACAGGTGGAACAGAATCAGGGTCGAGAAGAGTATGAGAGATTGAGATTAGCGTGGAGATTCGGACCCAGAAGTAGAGTTGTTTTCATTACCTGATATGTAGTGAATGAACAGTAGTTTGTTATGAATTACTTTTGTACAAGACTTGTACTTTTGATTTAGATGTTGATCTTGTAAATGAAATAAGATTTATTTCATATGTTGCACACTCATGTATTTTATAAAAAAAAATTTATAACCCAGTTTACTTAATTGTTACATTTGATCCTAATAATGATTAAGAAGATGAATTAGAGTCCGGGTCTCCACAGCTGGTGGTATCAGAGCAATAGGTTCCTTAGACTGGAATAGAAGAGAATGAGCGGGGTAGATTGAATTTTCTTTCCTGCTTATGAAATGCTAGCATGACAACATGTTTTACCGTTTTTAATACATGTTTACCTGATTATCTGATTTGATTGAAAACATGTATGACTTGAGAATGAATCAGAACCGATTCTTGATCAGCAGTAAGATGATCAGAGGAGGACTGAAACAGAATTGTTGTATTTGGTTGCTAACCCTTTTGATAATCAGATATGCCTCCTCAAAGAATCCCAGAATAGGGTAGTATCTCGACTAATCCGATGGATGTTACAGCAACACCGATGGAAACACTGCTGAAGAAGTTTCAGTAGTTTAAACCGCCGACTCTAAAGGGCACTGAGACTTCAGTTGACTGTGAGAGTTGGTTAGATGATATTGAGATGTTGTTTGATTCACTGGATTATACAGACGAGCGCAGAGTTAGACTGATTGGGCACCAGTTGCATGACGTTGCAAAGAATTGGTGGCTCACGACGAAGAGGGCTTTGAAGCATCGAGGTACAGTTATTACTTGGAAAATCTTTAAGACTGAGTTTTATCAAAGATTTTTCCCAGTATCATACAGGAAAGACAAGGGTGTATAGTTTGCCAATCTGAGACAGGGTCAGTTGAATATAGAATAATATGTGGCCAAGTTCTCTACCTTGCTACGATTTGCTCCACATGTTGCTGAGAATGATGAAGTTGTTGCTGATCAGTTCATTAATGGGCTGAATCCTGAGATCTTTACACTGGTGAATGCTGGGAGACCGAATAACTTTGTTGATGCTTTGAACATAGCCAAAGGAGCAGAAGCAGGTTTGATTAGGCAGAAAGGAGCATCATATGTTGCCCCAGCACCGAAACAGAAACAACCTTCAGTCCCATTCCAACAACTCCCTCCCAGATTTGAGAGTGACCGTAGCAACAGTGGAAAGAAAGATTATTTGAAAGCCAGAAGAAGACAGTTCAAGAGGCCTAGTAGTAGTTCATCTAGCTCCTGTGGTTCACGACAGAGCCAGGGTAATACCGGAGCTTATTGCAGAACTTGCGGAGGGAGACATCCCACAGAGCAATGCCATGGAGTATCTGGTAGTTGCAACATCTGTAGACAGCAGGGACATTTTGCTAGAGTTTGTTCACAGCGAGGTTCCAAAAGATCCCAAGGAGCAGAATCATCTGGATCAGTGGCTCAGACTGATAGACGATCATCTGCAGTTCACTCTTTCCAGCCACCTACTACTACTCAGTCACAGCCGAGGCCAGGAGGAAGCCAGACTGTTAGCCAGCCTCCGAGACAGCAGGCCAGAGTATTTTCTTTGACTTAAGAGCAGGCACAGGAAGCCCCAGATGATGTTGTTGCAGGTAACTGTTCTCTTTGTGGTTATCCTGCTTATGTATTGATTGATACGGGTGCATCTCATACTTTTATATCTGAGCTATTTGCATTGATACATGATTTGCCTGTTGAGTCATTATATGTTGTAGTATCTATCTCTTCATCTTTGGGGAGAGATCTTATATCAGTGAATTCTGTGAAACATTGTATGCTACACTATGACGGGCATGAGATTGAGTTAGATTGTATTGTACTTGGGTTGTCTGATTTTGACTGCATTATTGGTATCGATATGCTGACCAAGTACAGAGCTACCGTAGATTATTTCCAAAAGATTGTGAGATTCAAACCTAATATGGCTGATGAATGAAAATTTTACGGTAAGGGTTCTAGAGCTAGATTTCCTTTGATATCTGTGTTATCTATGACTCGATTATTACAGAAAGTAGCAGAGGGATTCCTTGTGTATTCAGTAGATGTACTGAAATCGAGCCCATCATTGGCATATTTGCCAGTGGTATGTGAATTTGCTGATGTCTTCCCAGATGATATTCCGGGTTTGCCTCCAGTCAGAGAGATAGACTTCAGCATTGAATTGATACCAGGTACAGTTTCTATTTCTAGAGCTCCGTACAGAATGACACCGATTGAATTAAAAGAGTTGAAAGATCAGTTAGAAGATTTACTGGCCAAGGGTTACATCAAACCGAGTGTTTCTCCTTAGGGTGCTCCAGTACTGTTTGTCAGAAAGAAGGATGGTTCAATAAGACTCTGCATTGACTATAGGCAATTGAACAAGGCTACGATAAAGAATAAATATCCTTTGCCTCGTATCAATGATTTATTTGATCAGTTGCAGGGTTCTTCTGTTTATTCCAAGATCGATCTGAGATCTGGATATCATCAGTTGAGAGTAAGAGATTCTGATATATCAAAGACAGCTTTCAGAACCAGGTATGGCCATTATGAGTTTATTGGCATGCCGTTTGGTTTAACTAATGCTCCAGCTGTATTTATGGGTTTGATGAACCGTATATTTCAGAGATATCTTGATGACTTTGTGATTATTTTCATTTATGATATTCTGATTTATTCAAAGAATATGATTGATCATGCTGAGCATTTGAGAACTGTATTGAAGATTCTGATAACTGAGAAACTGTATGCTAAGATGTCTAAATATGAGTTTTGGCTGAAGCAAGTGATATTTTTGGGACACATTTTATCTGGAAATGGTATTTCTGTTGATCCTAGCAAAGTCGAGGCTGTGATCAGTTGGCCTAGACCAACATCAGTGCCAGAGATACGCAGTTTTATGGGTTTGGCAAGTTACTATCGTTGATTTATTAAAGATTTCTCCAGTATTGCGAAGCCTATTACTCAGTTGACTCAGAAGAATGCACCATTTAATTGGTCAGAGGAGTGCGAAGCTAGTTTTCTAGAGTTGAAGAAGAGACTGACCAGTGCTCCTGTATTGACTATTCCGTCAGGTACTAGTGATTTTGTTGTTTATTGTGATGCTTCTCACAGTGGATTGGGTTGTGTTTTGATGCAACGAGGACATGTTATTGTCTATGCCTCGAGACAATTGAAGCCACATGAGACTCGCTATCCAATTCATGATCTTGAATTGGCGGCCATCGTATTTGCATTGAAGATTTGGCGACACTATCTTTACGGTGAGAAGTTTGAGATCTATTCTAATCACAAAAGTTTGAAGTATCTCTTTTCACAATCTGAATTTAATGTGAGACAACGAATATGGCTTGATTTACTGAACGATTTTGATTGTGAAATCAAATATTATCCGGGAAAATCGAATGCAGCAACTGATGCACTGAGTCAAAAGGTATGTTCTTTATCTTTATCGACAATTGGTGTTTCAAATTTGATTGAAGGTTGCTGCCTTTCTGGATTGATATTTGAGACAGATTCTCAACCTCTGATATTATATGTCATTCATGTTGAACCAGAATTGATTCTTCGAATTAAAGAAGCACAGAAAGTTGATCAGAATGTTCAGAACTCGATATTGATGGTCAGATCAGGGCATCAATCAGAAAATCAAGTTCGTAATGATGTATTATATGTGAATAATCGTCTTGTTGTGCCCGATGTTGCAGATTTGAAATGACAGATATTGTCAGAAGCGCACAGTAGTCGATTCAGTATTTATCCTGGTGGCAGAAAAATGTATAATGATTTGAAAAGACAGTTTTTGTGGAAACAGATGAAATCAGACATTGCAGAGTTTGTATCCAAATGTTTGAATTGCCAACAGGTGAAAGCAGAAAGAAAGAAACCAGGAGGTCTGTTGCACAGCTTGTCGATTCCTGAATGAAAATGGATCACATTTCTATGGATTTTGTGACGAAGCTACCACGTTCCTCCAGAGGTTGCGATGCGATTTGTGTCGTGATTGACAGATTGACCAAATCAGCATGTTTTATTCCGTACAAGATGACGTACAGACATGACCAGATGGCAGAGATTTATGTCAGAGAACTGGTCAGATTGCATGGTGTGCCAAACTCTATCGTATCAGACCGTGATCCTCGGTTTACTTCACACTTTTGGCACAGTTTGCAGCAAGCTCTAGGTACGAAGTTGCATTTGAGTACTGCATATCATCCTCAGACAGACGGACAGTCAGAGCGGACTATCCAGACATTAGAGGATATGCTTAGAGCTGTAGTTCTAGATTTTGGCACTAGTTGGCAAGATTCTTTGCCACTTTGTGAGTTTTCATATAACAACAGCTATCAGACGAGAATAGAGATGGCTCCATTTGAAGCATTGTACGACAAGAAGTGCAGATCCCCTATCTATTGGGATGAAATATCTGAGGTACCTGAACTTGGGCCTGATATGATTCGAGATATGACTGAAAAATTGAAGCTAATTCATCAGATAATGAGAACAGCTCAAGACAGACATGCCAAATATGCCAATATTCGACGACGACCATTGGTATTTGAGGCAGGAGACAAAGTATTTCTGAAGACTTTTCCTTTCAGAGGCGTTGTTAGATTTGGCAAGAAAGGACAGTTGTCTCCACGGTATATTGGTCCATATGAGATTCTGGAGAAGATAGGTGATCGTGCCTATCGACTTGCTTTACCTCCGTCTTTATCTGGAATACATGATGTCTTTCATGTATCTATGTTACGAAGATATCTTCCTGATGCTTCTCATATTCTTTAGCCAGATGAGGCAGAACTTGATGAGACTCTGAGTTATTTCGAAAAGCCGATCCAGATATTAGATCGTAAAGAAAAGCAGCTCAGAACGAAGACTATTCCGCTTGTGAAAGTTCAGTGGAGTCGTCATGGCATTGAAGAAGCTACGTGGGAGACTGAATCAGATATAAGACAGAAATTCCTAGAGTTAATTCATTGATGTGAGTTTCCTGTTAGCTTCTGTTATACATTTCTTATTATATATGATTTGATTGCCTGTGATTTCGGGGACGAAATCAGATCTTAGAGGGGGAAAAATGTAATGCCTGAGATTTTTATATTGTTAATCTGAGATTATTGATTATGAATTGATGTGATTATAGATGGACCACTCCGAGACCAGCTTTGGTAAAGCATGTGATATGACTTATGTGCGAGGACAGAACCCCTCGCTCATATGTGCGACCACGAGGCGTGCATATGCGCGAGACAGGCAGAGAACCTCGCGCATATGCGCGAGCATGCGATATTGACAAGGGCCGAGACAGTAGGTCTCGCGCATATGCACGGGGTCAGGGCGCGCATATGCGCAAGCAGAAGATTTTGATGCGTAGAGACCAGTATGTCTCGTGCATATGCGCCGATGAGGGTCGCGCATATGCGAGAGACGTGCTGCACAAATGAATGAGCCACGTTTCTTGACATGCATATTTAATATGCAATTCTTTCATTTCTTCATATTTCCAGCAAGAAAATGAGGAAAGCTCCCTAGAAATCTTTAAATCTTCTTAGATTCTAGAATTAAGATTGTGCAAGATCCGTCCGTCAGAATTTCAATCCGAGTTTGGTACCATGCTTCTCTCGGTAAGAGCTTCAAGAATATGTGAAGTTATTTTCTTTCCAGCATGGTTTGAAAATATGATATTGAAGGAATCAGATTTTGATCTATATTATGTGTTCCTGAGAATTTAGTAATCGTATAATTGAAATCAGATCGAAGAACAGATACAGTATGAAATTGTTATCATTTTCAGATTGAATTTGATTGAGATTATACATATTTGGTATCAGATTATGTTTGTTATCGATTATGAGTTATGATTTGTATTTGCTGATATTGTATTGCTGGGTATATCGAGATTGTGCTGTTATGCCGTAGAAACAAAACTAGATTGAGTTCTGATTATATCCAGTATTGATTGGGTTGTATATTGATATTTTACTCCTCAATATTTTCATTGTCAGATTGAGTATTGACAGCTTCAATTCGAGACTTCGACTTCGTCAGATCGACAAAAGAAAGGCATAAATCAATGTTAAACCGGGAAGATACGACTCAAGTTAGATCTGACTTGAGTTTCCCCAAACCACAGACTTTATTTTATTGCATTAATGTTTGCAATTCATAAGATTGATATGCTTAGTCTATTGATTTATAGCAAAGCATGAGTTAGAGTCTTAGGCAGATGTGTCTAGTCTTTGGCAGAACCGCCAAGTCACTGGACTTTTGGTGTATCGATGGGCTTAGGGGTAGATCGACTCTTAATGCAGAAATTCGATACAGAATACCAAAGTCTGGGAATAAGAACGTACCACCATCTAGCTGGGAGAGTAGGTGGGAGAACGTTGCATTCTTATTCGACCGGGATCTCTAGATTAGAGAAGAGTCGAGTCATAGATTTTGAGTCACGAGTTTGATTTACAGTTTTATATCGATTCATGTCTTTCAGATTATGATACATGTTATTGATATCTGTTCCATGCTTTTATAGCTGTTTATATGATTGCATGTATCCGTTGTTTATACTGGGAATATATTTCTCACCGAAGTTATCCGGCTATTATTGTGTTTGTATGTGTGCATGACAACAGCTGGGATAGGATCAGGGTCGAGAAGAGGATGAGAGATTGAGATTAGCGAGGAGATTCGGACCCAAAAGTAGAGTTTTTTTCATTACCTGATATGTAGTGAATGAACAGTAGATTGTTATGAATTACTTTTGTACGAGACTTGTACTTTTGATTTAGATGTTAATCTTGTAAATGAAATAAGATTTATTTCATATGTTGCGCACTCATGTATTTTTAAAAAAAAAAATTTATAACCCAGTTTACTTAATTGTTACATTTGATCCTAATAATGATTAAGAAGACGAATTATCGCCCGGGTCTCCAAAGTTCTAGAACATCATAAGCCACTTACTTAATTCGGGGTTGAGTAAGAGTAGTACGTCTAAGTATGAAAGCTAAGCACTTGTTAATGTGTTAGTAAGTGCAGCAGTGGCCTCAAGCGAGATCCAACGAATCCCTCAACGCCAAGTAAGTATTTTAGACGTGCAAAGAAAATACTTTTAAGATTTTGAGGTATGCTAAATGTCTTGTGACCAAATTATGTATTGGATTGGAAAGCGGTAAAGTATAACCAGGGACTAATCCACCCCGTTAAATTATGAACGGGTTTAGATCAGGATTGGAAAGCTGTAAAGTATGACCAGGGACCAATCCACCCGTTAAATTATTAACGGGGATCTCATGTATGTGGCAGTGGATCTTCCCTGTCAGCCCAGTATTGTGGTTTAGTCTGATCATGCGTATTTATGTATGGGTCACTTGCTTTGAAACATGCCTCTATGCAAAATGATGACGTTTATGTATGTTCAAGTATGTACAAGTATGCAAGTATGTTTAAGAAAAGTTTTATGTTGATGGCACGTCTACGTATGTATGCACGTATGTTCAAGCTTTTGGTATGCAAGTTCAAGTTCTAGTATGTACGTTCTATTTTAAAGCTGCATGTGATTTTATTACGTAGTACTCGTTACTTCCAGTTTATGCATGTTGAGTCTTTAGACTCACTAGACTTTATCGATGCAGGTGAGGATGAATTTGAGGAGGCGAGAGGTGGGGACCAGTGAGCTGGCTTGGACTGAGCAGGAGGCTAAACCCAATGACCGCCCATGTTTTGAAGTTTTTATGAAATGCTCAAAATACTTTTATTTCACCTTTTGGTTTATGATGTTTAAACAAATACTTTCTTTAGCAATTTTATTTGACATCTTTTGTCGCAAGTATTTTGGATGAACAATATATTTTCATTTGGAATTTGAAGGTTGAGTACTCATTTAAGAAAATTTTTATTTTTCCGCAAATTTTAAGTAATTCAAAATTCGGTACATTACAGTAACCTTCCTTCTGAAGTTTTTTTACTAGAACTTGAATTTTGTTCTAGTTTTTGAATTCTTGTTTGAATCTCCTTTAGTATTACAAGAATTTCTTCGTAGTTTCAATGATTTTCTCCACCTTTTGAGGTACATAATACAGCATACCGCCATAATTTTGTACCGTTTTCTGGATTTCTTTTAGATCTCCTGATATCTTAGAGGAATCTGGTACTATTTCAAAAAACATCTTATTTTGAATCATAGGTTTACCTCAGAACTCTGGGAAGTTCCTTTTTGATATTTAACTTTGGTTAGATCTTCATGTTTCAAGTATTCCAATATTTTGGAATAACTCCTGTAAAGAATTAATCTCGAACCTGGGTTCGGATTCATATAATTTGATAAAATTCTCCTCCTCAATCATTTAATTACTTCATAATAATAAATTCGTATGTTTGAAATAATTTTACCTCGGCCCTAATACCATTTTCTGCCCAGAAGATCAATCATTTGATTTTTATGACATATAATGACCAATAAGGGTATTTTTGTCTTTTTCAAATACTTTTAGGGGGTGAAAACAAAGTTTTTTAGTGCACGGAGTAAATTTAAAGTTTAGTTTGGTTTGAGCATTTTTTCACAATTTACCCTTAAAAAAATTTAGTATCGATTTTCAAACTCAAATTTAAATTTCAAAATAATTACTATTAACAATAATAATTTTTAGAGTAGTTTATTAACAACAATATTTTGTGTGTATATTATATGTTATCGTTTTAAAAGCGTCACATGCCAATCATGTTGCTGATTTCACAAACATCCATTAAATATTATCTGTTCAAACGACGCAGTATTGGCATGTGGCTGATTTCACTCACATCCATTAAATATTATCTGTTCAAACGACGCAATATGGGGAATGAGAAAATTGCAAGAAAAAGTTTCTAATTACTATTTCGTGTATATCTTTGCTATAAACTCTTTCGAGATTGTTTTATAGAATAATTTTATGAGATAGATCTCCAATCCGACTCGATCCAACTGATGAAAAAATTATTATTCTTTATGTCAAAACGGTTTATTTTTCATTATAGGTATAAGTCGTATTGACTCGTCTTATATATATATATATATCCGTGTGACCGTCTCGCAAGATATCTACTCTTGATGTAATTAACTATAAAGTCTAAAATAGAAATTAATTTCTAGTAATGTTCATCTAACTTCCAAACTCTAATTATTTTAGATTTCGAGAACAAAAATCCTTGTCGTTTCTATTAAACGGTGTCTTTGTTGTGAAATTTGTCATAATTAATTAAAGATTTAATATTGATGTCATGCAATTTGTGTCATTTTCACCATCTAATAATTATTTTTTTAAAAAAAATGTGTCTATAATAATTTGACATATGACAAAATTTAATAAACAAGGAAATAATCAGCTCCAAAAGTTTCAAATTAATTTTGATAGTGGATTTATTTAATTTAAGAAGAATAGGACACATAGCAACATAAGAATTCATTCAGTGGGAAATGTAAGTAGAAAATGGTGCAAAGAGATTGGAACTGAAACTGACACGAAATTTGCTGCACAACTCCCTACTCCATGTATTATTAAGTACATTCTTTTGTAGCTATGTAATCAGTTGAATTTGATTCTGGATTTAACTTAATTTAATTTAAGAATTTTGTTTTTGTTTTTTTTTTTATTGATGAACTACACATTGCAAAATAATCATCTGTGTACCGGGTAATTGAGCAGAAGATTAAACAAAAGATTGGAATTGAAACTCGTGTAATTGGGAATGATGAAGGTTATTGTAACTCTATAAATTTAAAAATTAAGATAGATCTCGTGAAACGGTGTCACGAATCTTTATCTGTTAAAAAGATCAACCCTACCGATATTCACAATAAAAAGTAATATTCTTAACATAAAAAATAATATTTTTTCATGAATGACCCAAATAAGAGATCTGTCTCACAAAATACAATCTGTGAAATAGTCTCACACAAGTTTTTAACTTAAAATTATTGTGTTAATCAGAAAGTTAACTCGTAAACATAGTTTACTGTGGGGACCCGGACGCTAATTCATTCCTTAATCGTCTTTAGGAATAATTCAAACAATTATAATAAACATGGTCTAACTTTTTTAAAAAAAAAAAATACAAAGCGGAAACGTAATGTAATTCAATTCAAATTACATATTAAACATAAACATACAAATCTTGTTTTATCTACAAGAATTCAACTAGGTTCAACTATATATCAGTGCTGAATCCTAAGTTGCTTCGAAGCCCGGATCTCCACGCTATCTAGTCCAGCCTCGTTCTCTTCTTGACCCTGATCCTATCCCACCTGTTGCCATGCACACAAACAAACAAGACAACATCCGGATAACTCCGGTGAGAATTAAATTCTCAGTATAAATCACGTATACATGCAAAAACAATCTAAAAACATATAACAAATATTTCTAACATGTATTCAAATCAGAGTATAAACCCATATCAAGAATCAATCCTATTCTAAACATGTACCATCATCAGGAACATAATTCATAATGTACCATATTCAGGAACATAATCAACATAACTCAATATAAACTGTCAATTAGACTCATGACTCCACATTTAAGACTAGACTCAATCCTAGTCTAGGGATCCCGGTTTCCAGAAGTTGGCATTCCCATATCGACCAACAGTAATAGAAAAGACTCCAGTTCTATCCACATCGATAGGGTATCGATCACCAGTAATAGAAGAAGCTCTGATTCTATCCACATCGATATAGTATCGATCACCAGTAATAGAAGAAACTCCGATTCTATCCATATCGATATGATATCGATCATCAGTAATACAAGAGTTACGATTCTATCCACATCGATACAATACCGATCACCAGTAATAGAAGAAGCTACAACTCTATCCAAATCGATAGCCAAACATCCGGTGACAGACTTTGGCACTGTCGCCAATACACGATCTTGTGACATCATTCAATGTGCCCGTGACGATCCCACCACTATCAGGCACCTCTGTCACAAGATTACTCGTCTAATACCTGCTGTCTATAAATCAAGAGAACAAGTACATCAATCAAATCAACACAATAAGGTAAAGTATGTGATTTATGGAAACTCGAGCCAAACCTCACTCGAGTTGTGCAATCCCAACTCAACATTAATTTATACCTTTCTCTTCTCGGTCTGACGAAGTCGAAGTCTCGAAGTCAAATCCGTCCATACCCAATCGGTCAATGACAATATCGAATAGACAAAATATCAATATACAGCTCAATTCAAGGCCTGTTCTGATCAATACGCAAATCAAGGCATAGTCTGTTCAATGTCAACGATACAACGATACAATCTCAATCAATACTGAATCAGATCAATATCAATTTGCTGATGTTTCGACGGCATAACAATACAGTCTCAGTAACCCCGTCAATCTCAACATCACAGATACAATATCACGGTTTATAATCAATATCTGTATAATTCTGAATCTAACTCAAAATCAACGACATAACGGAATAATCTCGATATCCCCGTCAATACAATATCAACATATATCAATTACAATCCATAACCAATATCCAATACCATCTAAAATCAATCAATAATCCAAATCTGTCCAATATCAATCAATATACTTCTTAAAAATCATAACAATTTCATAATCAATCTGTTTCTCAATCGGACTTTGATTCTATGATGTCTAACATGTCAAGAACATCATATATGAATCATATCCGATTCTGACAATACCATAGTTTCAAGACATATCTAAACGTAGTAAAACTTACGTCCAGTTGTAGCCTGCGTCGATAGGAACACAGTACTGAAGTCGGATTGAAAATTAGACGGACGGATCGAAATATAAAGGCGTAAGGATTTCTACGAACTTTTCCTCGCTTCTTTCTTCGAAGTTGTGAAGGAATAATGTATTATATGTATATATATATACCAAGCTGCATGTTAAAACAACGTGTCCTCTTTTCTTGAATCTCGGTCGGCGCTCGGGCGGTGCTAAACTACCGCTCGGTCGCGGCATTCTCTGTCCATGCGCTTGTTTTATTATGCACTGGCGCTCGGGCGGTCACAAAATACCGCTCGGGCGCCGCATCCTCTGACCAAAACATGCTCCTGTTGAACATTGGCGCTCGGGCGGTTATTTTCTACCGCTCGGGCGCCAATAGTTCCGTCTAAAAATTGCACCCTTCATATGTTTTGGCCAATCTGGTCTCGTAATAGCCCGTCTATAATTATATCAATTCATAATCAATAATCTCATATTAACAGAATCAAAATCTCTGGCATTACATTTACACAGAAATATGACTGATTTCATATATAACATTATATGATTTTTTTTGGTACTCTTTATCTCCTGCTATGTTTTGCTGGCCAACTAATTTTGATAGTGAAATTTATTCAATCTAAACATTTTGATTAACTGGATATGCTGCTTTCCTGGTATAACATGAAATGGATCGAGTACGAAATGGGGGGTATTTTTTTTTTAACATTGTTCAACTATATTTTTTAAAAAAATGAACTTGAAATTCAAGTGTATCTAGGCCTGGAAAGAATGAAATCGAAACAACGGTAAGAAAATGGACAGAGATATTATCGGTTACTTAATTGCTAATAATACTCCACCAACAAAATTAATCACATATAAACTCTTGTAAAATAGTAGATCCGATCCATTTCATAAAAATATATATTTATACTAAAAATATATTACTTTTGACGATAGATAGATAGAGATCAAATAATTCGTCCCTGTCTGTAAAACCATCTCACAATACACATAAACAATTAACTAAACTTCGTTCTTCGCTAACAAATAAAAATAAACAAAAACTGAGAAAAGAAGGTTAAATATGACAAATTTAAAGCAAGATACTGATTTTTTTACTGAATTGTCAAAACTTCACAACAGCATCAAGCGGCGAGCCATAATTGAATCCCTCACCTATTTTTTCACCCAAATACCACGCGATTATCCCCACGCGCCGCCGGTAATCAAAACTTCTGTATGCATTTCCCCCGCGGCGATTCGAAGTCCGAAAGAAACGGAAGAAAACAGAACCTACGTACATAATTACGACCGAATTTACACACACATCAGATAATTATGCGATGAATACGCCGATCGACGACGAGCAGCCAGTTATATGGTGCAGCCGCAGAAGACGAAGAAGAAGCAGAGGAAGGAGACGAGCGCGACGGACTCCACGGCGGAGACGACCGACCATACGACGTCGTCGATGTCCGGGAGACTGAGACGCGTGGCCCACCGCCCGGGCTCGATGGTGCTGAGAGTGAGGATAGTGCTCCAGCTCGGCGGCGTGACGTAGGAGGCGAAGAGGCGAGGCCACCGGAATAAGGAGGTCGGCAAGGAGAAGCTGGCGTCGATCCACCGGAAAGTCGACGTCGCCGCCCACCAGGACATGGCTGGAATCGGAGGAAGAGGAAATCTGGTGTGGTGGGAATACTCTCTCTCAATGAGGGAGGGAAAATCTTATAAAAAGGAATGATCGGATTGATCTGGGCCGTTGCTTTTGTTTGTTGGGTTCAAGGACATGTTCCGCACTTGTGGTGTGCCGGACCACGTTCTTTTCATTTTCTCGTTCGGACTCTCTCCATAATTAAATATCTCAAAATTATAATTTTTAAATCACAATTTGATTTTTTTAATTGTAAAGCTACATGTCAATTTTTTTCTTCCCATAAAGTATAGCTTGATGATGATCTCACTAGTAGAATAGAAAATTTAAAATGTTTGAATTTTTGACATATTGTGTCTTCTTAGTGAAGGAATCATTTCATCACTTATAATTAATTTAAAATTTAATCATTAAGAGATGTACGTACCTGTGTATATATACAATGAAATATTATACTTTTGAAATAACAAATAATATTTATTTACTTAATTATTTCGGGACAGTCTCATATGAATTTTTATTATTAAAAAAAAAAAAGACAAGAGGCGTCTCAATGGATTTATAGACTAATCTTAAATTTTTTTTTAAAAAAAACATTAAAATCTCAGAAATTTACGATTTGTGATGAAGAAAACCAAGAGTTTGATGTATTAATTTCTTACCTAAAACGAGCTAAATAATTAGTGGAGGCATTCAAGGTCAAAGTTAATGGCAATGCCAAACGGCGTGTTTAACTTAGCTATCCTATCTTTGAAAGTTACACATGTATAATGTATTTAATAATATGATGTAACATCATATCAGAGTAGAAAATTTATCTTTTGAAATGAAAACTAAATCCAAATAAAGAAGATATAAACAAGTGTTGCCGACAAATATTATTCCTAAAAAATGCCATCTGTTTGGAATTTCAATTATTTAGAAATTAAATATCTTTGAAAATAGTTTTCGTTAATTTAATAAGACATCTAAAAATCTATTTGGAATAGTTTCTTAAATATGATAAAGACATTTCAAATTTTTTAAATATATTTTATAGGATGTTAATATGATGAATAATGAATAAATATATTTTTTTATATACATTTCAAAAATTATATTGAATAAATATTTTAAAAAAATGAATAAATATTGAATTGTATTGTATGCATTCAATGATAGAACATTTTTGGACACACATTCCCATTCAAAACTTGAATTGTTTGGTCTTCAGCTCTTTCCCACCGAATTCCTTGTAAATTCCCCCATTTCAAAAGTTTCGAGGGTAAATTGTCTCGCAAAGAGGCGGAAAGTTTCATGTAAATTGGCGCTATTGCAAATTGCAATGTTATTGTAAATGAAAACATATCCAACTACTTCATGATATGGCTTTTATTTATTAAGTAGATTATGATATTTTTCTAAACAAAATTTATTAAAAACTACATGTATTACTACAAGTAAAACATTAAATTGAATTTTTGGGATATTTCTATTTTTAGTCCTAAATTCATCGCATTTTTCCGATTCAGTTTCTTATTTTTTGTATGTCCGTCCCACTTTAATCCTTCATTTTACATAAATTTTTTTTTTCCCGATTTCGTCTTCTCGTTAATTGTATATTTAAAAATGACGGAAAGTAAGCATGTGAACGAATGCGAATTCCATATTTTGGGAAGACCCGCAACAACCATTTCAACAGGTTAAAAGAACCTCAATTTCTCCCAAAATAATTAATCTAATTAATTAAGTAAAGAATGGATTAGAAATTTATTAAGGATTTTATTATCCTTGTCGAGAAAGGCATGCATTCGGTGGGAATAAAAAAGAAATAGAAGAGGACCGAAGCTTTGAGAAAAAAAGAACAAGAAAAATTTTCAATCGGCCATTCTTGCTCTCAAAAGCTTTTGAACCAATTTTGTTTTCTTGATCTCAAATACAAAATATCTTCTATACTTTCTAGTGCAAGTTATACGAGGAACATATATTCCAGTCGTGAACTGGATTAGGAGTTCTTGAAGAAAGTTCATAAGAAAATTCAACAAGAGCTACGTCCGCTAATACCGGAGTAATTGGAGTTGAGTGAATTGTTCACTAAAGGTATTTTCTTTAACATCCTATCCTATGTATGTTGTTTTTATTTAAACCATACGAGTGTCCAAAGAAAATTTTGAATTTTCATAACCAACCGTTGACTTGCGGGACATCTACTCTAATAAGTCATCCAACTAAAACCATTGTAATTCCAGATAAATAATTTTCTTGGACAAAAAGTGCCAATAAATAATGATAAATAAATAACAATACAAGCAAAAATACGTGAGGTATTATGTAATATAATATATAATATGCAAACACTATGTGCTACATGTATCATGGAAATCATGTGTAACTAGCCTCAAACGCTCACCACTTGCGTGAGCATATATTTTTATATATAAAATATTATTTAATATAATTTTGATATATTGTTCGTTCACAGAGTTTATTAAATTATGTGTAGCTAACCTCCAATGCTCACCTGTTGCGCGAGCATATATTTTTATATTTATCTGTGTTCATCTATGAGATATCACTCATCTATTGAATAAACAATTTGGATATGCTTATAACATCCACTAGATGAGTGTTACCTCATAAGTAGACACAGATGTAGGCACGGTGAGCGGACAACATATCAAAAATTTTTATTTACTATATATCAAAGTTAAAACTCTTTTTGGTGTGTTGATCAAGCCTACCATTTTTATTACCATAATTTTCTAATATACAGTCCCTTTAATATCTCTCAAATTTTTCAATTTATCAACCAAATACAATATATTATTGGAAAATTATATGTGCACAATGAGAGTGATAAATTTGACCACAACATGCATTTAAAAATTACAAAATTATCCTTACATTTTATTTGAAAATCTTTTTCAAAAATGTATTTAAGATAATTTTGTAATTTGAAATTAACTTTGTAACACAATGTGCAACCCACATTATATATATTGCATGACCCTAAATTATTTAATGTTTGATATATTTACAAATATTTCTATATTTATATTTTTTTTTCTTCGATTCAAATTATATTAACAATATATTATTAAAAACTTGTAAAAAACGAAATATTTTATTTGTATAAATATATGCTCATGTAAGGCATGTGCTATGAAGACTTATAATTTGTTTCTATTTATTAAATACTTTATTACAGTGAAACCCTCCATATAAATATTTCGATGTCTTAGTGCACCCTACTATTTCTTTTTCATAACTCTCTCTCTTCAACAACCACATTCTCTAATTTTTCAATCAAACAATACAAATTATTTAATCCTTAACATAGTTATATTTACATTTTTATATTGTATTCAAATTAAATTAATTATATAATTAATTATATATAATTAAAAACTTTAGTTAAATATATAAAATAATAAAACTTAATAAGACCAATTTTGCAATTTTCATTGACACTTGGAATCGACGAAGGCCAATTTCCCGGATTTTTAGGCTGTGTGTGTATCTTCTGGTCCCAACCAAAAGCAGTGGCCTAAAATGATTAAAAAAAACCAACTAATGTGACTAATGCTGCAATTTTCCTTCAAATCAATAAAAAAATCTGCAGGGATTGTGCACCGAAGGGGGTAGGGCCTTCAGGCTGTATCGTAAAAAAATAAATAAATATTTTAAATATTTATTTAAAATAATTTCTAAATCAAGACACACTTGTTAGATTTTTTGATGGAAGCCAGAATGGCGCGCCGAATTTTGTGACATTTTCACTAAAATTTTTAAGATTATTCAAGATAAAAATTTACCAATCAAAAAAAAAAATTTTAATTAAAGATTATCACTAGCAAATGGAAAAAATTAAGGTAGATGAAAAATTTAGAGTCAATACAAAGTATATGTGGATCAGATGGGATGAGAATAACAAATGAAAACAGTTTGATATTATTAACTCGCGACAAGTATTACAGAAGTTGGGAACATTGAAATTTGATTGAGAAACTGTTTTCTTGGGAACATTGAAATTTGATTGAGAAACTGTTTTCTTGGGAACATTGATTGGTAGAGCTAATGGTAGACACGTTCTTCACATTATTTGGCTTTGGATTTAATTGACATGTTAAAATATGTAGTTGGCATTTAATAATACCTGAAAAGCAAATCAGTTTAGCCATCCGGTCTGGATCTGAAAATGGTTGAATTATCGACGGCATAAATATGAAATGACCAAACTTGGCCCCAAAATTTTCTGTTAAACGAGAGATTTTATTTGTTGCCTTTCGAATAGTGGGAAACACTATTGGGCTATTTTTGTATTTATTGTTGTTGTTGTTCCGGTTGTTGTGAATGTTACGTAGGATCGAGTGATTGTTGTTTTACAAAAAATTATATGTGATGGTAATGATGCAAATCAAATATTTTAATCGTACAACAGACCAAACGTCACGTTTCAATTGATCCGACAAACAAGTTAAATAATTGCACTCTGACAACGTCTCTCCCAATAATTTCACTCATTGTAATAAAAAATAATCAAACATGTGACCTTAGCTTTTATCAGTGTTAGAATCAAACAATTACCATCAGGCTAAAAGCTACATCTGTTAGCCAAGGTGTAACATTATTTCTTATATTTGTGGCAGCGTAGAGTGCACCTCTTTGTTTCTAAGTGTCGGACTATTGTCACATATCTATTAGAGATCAGTTTTATCTTTTCTCTATCGTCAGCCATGTCCCCGATAAAGGCAACATTAATCGTTAAGAAACATCGTGACTTTTTTGCGGTCCACCTAATCAACCGTTTGATGCACCAGAACTTCACAGGTGGTCACTCATCATGATACTATTTTCGTTCGTACACACTTAACCCAATATTTCCTCCAAAAAGTATAGAAATATTTTTTTCTATACTTCTTGGAAAACTTGAACCCATGATTTCTCTAATATAAATTGTAAGACCGAATGCTTATCAATTTAATCAAAAGCTATAGTTAGTGATAATTGTTCAACTCAAATATTTTAAATCATATAGAAACTTAAATGCTACGTTTGAATTACTTTAATAAATAAAAACAATTATTGTACCCAACATATTTGTACTTGACAAATGAAATTTAAAGTTACACAACGGTTATAAATTGTTTGATTATAAGTTCATAAATAATATTTTGGTACTCCTGAAATTGGATAAATATTTTGATTTCACACGGAGGCTCTAAAAAATAACACAAATTTATGCTCCTGAAATAACACTATTTTGATTTTATGTTGATGCATATGAAATAACAAAAAAGATGTTATGTTGATAACCGAATCAGATATATGACATGAAATCAGATATATATTAATATTTCCAATTCAAGATCAAAGATATGTCAATATTGCTGAAAAATATTGATATAAATTATATATGTTAATATTATTGAAAATATATTTATACAATTCAAAACCTAATATTATTCCTTATAAATGTTGATATAAGATTTAGAATTTGTAAATTTAAAATATCGTTCATATTCCTAACTAATATTAACATAAGATCTACGATTTGTCAATATCCTAATGAATATTGATACTAAATATAAGAATTGAAAATATTTTCGAAAAATATTACTTAAATTGATTTTTTTATTTCTTTACAGACGAGTTTTATTTTTTTAAAAAAATATATAATTATATATAAAACCTTAATTTTAAAGAAGGTTGAAGTAACATATATTTGGTTGGTTTCAATTTACAGGATTTAGGACCGAGCTTTTGTCGTTTTATCAAAACTTATAGTTGATGGTAATGTTGCAACTCAAATATTTTAAACGGTACAACAATCCAAACATCACGTTTCGATTGTTCTAACAAGCAGTGACAATTATTGCACCCCAAAAATATATCTCCCAATAATTGCATTCATTTTAATTAATGAGAATCGAACTCGTGATCCTGGCTTTGATATCAATTATAAGACTAAGCACTTGTTTTACCAAAACATATAGCCGATGGTAATGGTGCAAGTCAATTTTTTAAACCATACAACTGCCCAAAAGACACTGATGCACGTTAAAAATTTTCTCGAGTTTTATGTTTCAGGCGATTATTCGATGCGGGATCGAGGAGAAGACACCGGTGACGATTTTGGCAATTTTAAAATGTGATAAATTATTTTGTTGTTTAGATTGGGAGCATTTAAGTGATTTATAAGTTTTAATATTTTAAAAGCCTAAATTATTTATTTAAGTGATTTTAGAATTTTAAAACTTTTAAAGTTATAACACTTGTGCAAGTTATTTTAAATTTAGAGATTTTATTATAATTAGGGGAGGGTTAGTATTTTTAATTAGCTGATAATTTTTAATTAAGCAAAATTTTTCCCCTAATTACTATCAAACTCACGCACACACACACTTTTACACACACTCACTCACGATATCATGCACACACACATTTTATTCCACAATTCAGATTTTTATTTTTAGAACAAAACCTAGGGTTCTTAGAAGGAAGAGCAGCCGCCCTATTCCCCACGATTTCCAGCAAGTTTTCGTCACTTTCGTTGCAAGAACATCGTTACACGATCGTCCCGGATCAACCCTCCCTTCCTTCCCGCTTCGGTGTCGTCGTTTCGGTAACGTTAAAGTTTTGAAGGCATGTATATTATATTTTTTCTGCATCGATCTCGTCATATTATGCGTTGTGTTGTTTATTATGCGTAAAAATCCATGTGTGATGTGCAAAGTTTGAGCAGAAAATTGTTGGATCGATTTGTGAAACGTTTTTATATCTAAAACTCGTAATTTGCTGTCATTTGAATTACTGTGATTTTTCGTTCGAGTTTCTGGAAAACTTTCAACATATGAAACGTAGAAATTTTTGATATCTTCGATTTGACAGTAAATTCGAAATATTTGGATAAGAAATGAGTGAGTTATGATCGTTTTCGTTGGACTGCTCAAACTGCGACTTTTATGAAAATGTGTTCTTGACATGTTCTTGAAGTTATTTGTTGCAGGCTTCATTGGGCATCGTCGGGCTTGTGCTACTGCATTTAGATATGTTATGGGATGTATTTAGGTGTTATTTGGTGGTTCGTTTGGGTCGGGATTGGCTTGGGATGTAATAGAAGTCGTAGGAAGCGAAACAATGTCGAATTACGGGTTATTGTTGTATTGAAGTTGCTTGTCGATGCTTGAGGGACGTTTGGGGTGTTTGTACGGGTTTGAATCAGTATAACAGCATCCTAGGATGAGTCTTGAGATGTTGATTCATGGTCCTTAGGCTTGGATTGAAAGATTGAATGAATAAGATAGCGAATTTTCGTGAATTTTCATGTCCAGAGGCTACCCGAACCCCTCCCCGGACCCCGACACGGAGTCCGTGTCCTTCTTCCTTCAAAAATACAAAATTCCAGTGCCTACCCGGACTCCAACACGGAGCCCTACACGGGGTCCGTGTACCCCCCTTTAAATTTTTTTTTTATTTTTTATGAATATAAAGTATAGGATTTGTTTTGTGGGTCTGAATATAAAATATATGATTTGTTTTGGGTTCTATGTCTTGGTTTAGTACGATGATTGAAAACAAGGTCAAGTCCCGAGTGATTTAGAATGTCATAAGCTATTTATTTACTTCGGTGGCGAGCCCGAGTACACTACAACAAAAATGGCTTTTCGCAGCGCGCAAATTCTCTTTCCGCGGCGCACATTGCACGCTGTGAAGTTGCAAGCTGTTGAAAATTCAAGATTATCCGCAGCGTATATATGCACACTGTTAATACTATTATCAACGGCGTGCATATGTACGCCGTTCATATAACTATCCCCAGCATGCAATGTACACCGTTAATATTCAAAAAACATCTACGGTTTAAAACCGAAGACACCGTCGCTAAATCAACGACGGTTTACAATCCGTCGCTAAATTAACGACGATATTTAAATTTAGCGATGGTTGCAAAATCGTCGCTACATTTTACGACAATTTATAAACCGTCGTAAAGTTTGCGTAAAAATAAAAAAAATTTACTTTTATAATTTAATAAATTTTTAAAAAAACTGCAATACAACTATGATAAAGTGACTGATAATCTTAACTAACACTTAAAAATTAACCAAAAATTGAAAAAAACAAATGTACCAAAATCGAAATTAAAATCGTATAAGAGAGAAATTTTAAGTGTTGTGAAGTGGTGTGGAGGAAAGTGGAACGAAAATCGGATATTTATAGACAATTTGCGACTATTAGCGACGGTTTTCCATCAAATCGTCGCTATTAGCGACAATTTAAATATAATAGTCGCTGATTTGCGGCTATTAGCGACGGTTTAATAAAAACCGTATTAAACCGTCGCTCGCTGTTAGCGACGGTGTTTATTAAACCGTCGTCGATTTAAAATCGACGACGGTTTATCGTATACCGTCCTTAAAGATAGCGACGGTTTTGTAAACCATCGCAATTTTTAAATTAGCGACAGTTTGACCAAAACTGTCGCTAATTTTAAAATTCGCACCCATATTTATGCAGCGTGCTTTTAATGCACGCCGTGAATGCATAGGGTATTAACAACGCACATTATTGTACGTTGCGGATAGTATATAATATACTTTCCGCAACGTGCTTTTAATGCGGGCCGTTAATGCATATGTTAATAACGGCGCGCGTTAAAAGGACGCTGCGGAAAGTATATAATATTTACAGCACACAAAAATACACGCTGCGGATATTACTTTCCGCAGCGTGCTTTTAATGCACGCCGTTATTTCTTTCATGTGCAATAATATTAATAGCGCACATATTGATGCATGCCGTTAAAAGTACTATTCGCATGGTGCTTTTAATGCACGCTGTTGATGATGTATTGCGAAAAATTAATTTTCTTGTAGTGGTACCTACGTCTAAGTTATGCAAGATAAGTGTTTGAGCTCATGATAGTATGTGAAGCAGTGGCCCCAAGCGAGATCCAACGAATTCTTCATTGCCAAGTAAGTATGTTCGACGTGCAAAAGAAAATATTTCAAGTTTTTGAGGTATGCTAAATTTCTTGTGACCAAATTATATATGGTATTGGAAAGCGGTAAAGCATGACCAGGGACCAATCCACCCCGTTAAAGCATGAATGTATTTAGATCAAGATTGAAAAGCGGTAAAGCATAACCAGGGACCAATCCACCCGTTAAAGCATGAACGGGGATCTCATGTATGCGGCAGTGGATCTTCCCTGTCAGTCCAGTACTGTGGTTTAGTCTGATCAGGCGTATTTATGTATGTGTCACTTGCTTTGAAACATGCCTCTACGCAAAATGATGAACTTCATGTATGTTCAATTATGTACGATGCAAGCATGTTTAAGAAAAGTTTTACGTTTATGGCACGTCTATGATATGTATGTATGTTCAAACTTTTATATGCACGTTCAAGTTCAAGTATGTACGTTCTATTTTAAAGTTGCATGTGATTTTATTACTTATTACTTTTTACTTCCAGTTTATACATGCTGAGTCTTTAGACTCACTAGACTTGATCGATGCAGGTGAGGATGAGTTTGAAGAGACGAGATGTGAGGACCAGCGAGCTGGCTTGGACTGAGCGGGAGGCTAAACCTGAGGACCGCCCATGTTTTTAAGTTTGTATGCGATCCTTCAACTACTCCGATTTTACGTTTTGGTTTATGATGTTTAAACAAGTATTTTTCTTTAGCAAACTTTATATGTGATCTATCTCATTGCTAATACTTTTGGTTGGAAATTTTATCTATGATCACAATTTGAAAGTTTGTTTTATATTTAAGAAAATTTTTATTTTTCCGCAAATTTCAAGTAATTCAAAATACGGTACGTTACAGTTGGTATCAAAGAGGTGTCCTTGTAAAGGGTTATGTCTACTGCCAGTTGCGAGAAGCTCCCGAAGTCACACCTCGAATCTGTAAGTTTTAAAGTTTTAAAATTCTTTTATGTAGTAAGCATCAAGTTATGATTTCAGCATGTGCATGTTTTAAGTTCGATTTACGTGCATCTTAAGATATTGATATTAATATTATGTTCATGCATGTTGGGTTTACGTGTTGGACAAATTTTGGAATAATATGCCTCCTAGACACATGATTAACAGGGAAGCAAGGGATGAGGACAGAGAGGCTCGAGAGGAGGGGAGAGACGCTCCTCCTCCTCCACCGCCAGATATGCAAGCACAGATGCTTGCGGGTATGACTCAGTACTTCGCACAGTTTGCGGGGAACCAGGCAGTAGTGGACATGGGGGCGAGGCCTAGGCCACAGGCCGTGTACGAAAAGTTTAGGAGGATGAATCCTAAGGAGTTCTCAGGGACTCACTACAAGAAAAAGGCCTACGACAACGATTTTTCACCGTTGTCGTAGGTCTTTTAAAACTATTGTTAAAGCCCCTGTTGTTAAAGGGTGCGCTTAAAGACAATAGTTTTTTTTCCATTGTTGTAGCTACAATTTGCGACGGTTTATGAGAAATCGTAGCCTACAAAATTAGCGACAGATTTATGTAAAACCGTCTCTATTTAGCGACAGATTAAAAAATCGTTGCCTTAAAATGTAGCGACGGAATTTAGCAATCGTCGCTAAAATTAGCGACAGTTTGTTCATGCATTCCGTTGCTACCCTTAGCGACGGTTGTATCATTATTTCCATCGCTAATATTTTCGGTAAAATAAAATAAAATTTACTTTTAATAATTTAATAAATCTAAAAAAACTTACCATATTACTATGATAACATAATTCCTGATCTTAACTAACACTTAAAAATTTACCAAAAATTAAAGGAAAAAATTTTACATTAAATCGAAACTAAAATCGTGTAAGAGAAAAAATTTTAAGTATTGTGAAGTGGTAAAATTGTGTAAGAGAAAAAATTTTAAGTGTTTTGAGCTGGGTGTAAGAAAATGTTTCAATGTGGCGGTATTTATAGAAAATTTTGCGACGGTTATTGGTTAAATCGTCGCTATATTTAGCGACGGTAAAGCTATAACTGTCGCTAATATTAGCGAAGGGTTAAGTAAAACCGTCGCTAAGTGAAAACATGTGACAGTTTTCCTTTACCCGTCGCTAAATGTAGCGACGGTTTAGCAAAACCATCGCTAAATATAGCGACGGTTGCAAGTCAAACCTTGCAATTTTGAAATAGCGACAGTTTTGATAAAACCGTCGCCAACCGTCGCTAAATATGGCAACAGCTGACACAAACCATTGTCGATTGTCCAAAAAACACGCTAATAGACAACAGTTCACAGAACCGTTGTCATAAATGCTCAAAGACAACGATTTTATATAACCGTTATCATTGACCCGAAAAACCGTTGTCTTTGACCCCTGAAAGACAACCGTTGTCTTTTGCTTAAAAAAAGGCTCTACGACAACAGTTTTAGCTAAAACTGTTGTTAAAAAGTTTTTTAACAACGGTTTTAGTTAAAACCGTTGTCGTATGTGTGTTGTTGATTAAAAAATTTCTTGTAGTGACTACTGACGCGATGATAGCTGAAGGATGGATTAAGTCGATCGAGGTGATTTTCGCTTTTATGGAGCTGCATGATGCAGATAGAGTCAGGTGTGCCACATTACTTCTGGCAGGGGACGCCAGACTGTGGTGGGAAAGTGCGTCAGTGTCAGTAAACTTGCAAACACTGACGTGGAATGGGTTTAAAGAGGTATTCTACTCCAAGTACTTCACTGAGGAAGTACGGCCCAGACTGACCAAGGAATTCATGACGCTGCGACAGGGAGACAGCAGTGTTGCAGAGTTAGTCACGAAGTTTGAAAGGGGGTATCACTTTGTGCCCCTGATAGCTAATGATGCCCAGGGGAAGCTGAGGTATTTTATGGACGGTTTGCGGCCGATCTTGCGCCGTGGTGTGAGGGTTGCTGGTCCGACTACTTATGCCATTGCAGTATCGAGAGCTTTGGCGGCAGAGCAGGACCAAAGAGATATTGAGGTCGATAGGTAGGGCAAGAGGCTCTATCAGGCTCCTCAGCAGCAGCAGCAGCAACCTCAGTTCAAGAGGCCGTTCCAGGGGCAGCCAGGGAAGAAGCTATTTCAGGGACCACCGAAGGGCAAGGGTCCTGTTCCTCAGTAGAAGGCGCCCCAGAGGCCGGGTGAGCACCCGGTGTGCCCGAAGTGCCACCGTTAGCATCCGGGACAGTGTTTATATGGATCGGGCAAGTGCTTTAAGTGCGGAGCCAGCGATCACATGTTAAAGGAGTGCCCACTATGGAAGCAGCCGACCCAGGGAAGGGTATTCGCCATGCATGCTCAGGAGGCGAACACAGACACAACATTATTGACCTGTAAACTCATTTAGTTAAGCACCATATTATTTTGCCATGCATGTTTTGAATTTGATGTTGGGATTTTTAGTGTGTTAGTTAATATTTTGGTGACTTTAGATATAAATTTCTACTATGCTTGAGGTTAAGATTAGAATTTTTGGGAAATAAGTTTTTGTTGTTGTACCAACGTCTCTCAGGAAATATTTTCATAAAGAGAGTCGCCACGAAGGCCTTGATTGATTCATGGGCCACCCACTCTTTTATCTCAGAGACGTTCACCAATCATCTGGACGTCAAGTCTATTGGACTCGACGTGAGCTATTCAGTGATAGTCCCATCAAGGGAAGAATTATCAGCTACTAGCGTGGTCAGAGACATCGATCTTGAACTGCAAGGCCACCTAGTGTACGCCGATATGATCGTATTGCCGATGCCAGAATTTGATATCATTTTGGGAATGGACTGGCTGACGAAGAACAGAGTTCTTATCGATTTCCAAAAAAGGTCAGTGTTGGTAAGACCTTTGGGCATGGAGCAGTTTCCCTTTGAGCCAGCGAGATGGAGGAGTTTCCCTCGCATGATCTCTTGCATGCAAGCGCGGAGACTTATGCACAAGGGTTGTCAGGCTTTCTTGGCCATCATTGTTTTTGCGCCTGACGTACCCACTCCGTCGATATCTGATGTACCAATAGTCAGATATTTTCCTGACATCTTTCCAGATGACGTCACAGGCCTCCCATCAGAGAGAGAGGTGGAGTTTTCAATTGATCTTTTGCCAGGCACCGTGCCAATCTCTAAGGCACCGTACCGGTTAGCTCCAACTGAGATGTTAGAGCTCAAGTAGTAGATTCAGGAGCTCCTAGACAAAGAATTCATCCGCCCGAGTTTTTCACCATGGGGCACACCAGTGCTCTTTGTGAAGAAGAAAGACGGGAGCATGAGGCTGTGTATCGATTATCGAGAACTGAACAAGGTAACGATCAAGAATAAATACCCACTTACAAGGATCGAGGACTTGTTCGATCAGTTACAGGGAGCTACAGTGTTATCTAAGATAGATCTACGATCAGGGTATCACCAGCTGAAGGTAAAAGGTGCAGATGTTTAGAAGACAGGCTTCAGGACCAGGTACGGGCATTACGAGTTTTTAGTGATGCCTTTTGGACTAACGAATGCTCCACCGATATTTATGGACCTCATGAACCGAGTATTCCAGCCCTACTTAGATCAGTTCGTCATAGTGTTCATTGACGACATTCTCATATACTCGAAGAGCCACGAGGAGCACAGTCAACATCTGAGTACAGTTTTGCAGGTTTTGCAGAGTCGCAAGTAGTTTGCGAAATTCAGTAAGTGTGAATTCTGGTTGGAAAAGGTAGCGTTTTTGGGGCATATAATATCTAGCAGTGGTATCGAGGTGGATCCAGCTAAGGTAGCAGCAATTAAGCAATGAGTTGAACCAAAGAATGCGTCAGAGATTTGTAATTTCCTAGGCCTAGCAGGCTACTACAGGAAATTTATTCAAGGGTTTTCTTCGATAGCAGTGCCACTCACTTCACTAACAAAGAAGAATGCTAAATTCATGTGGAGTGATGAATGTCAGAATAGTTTTGATACTTTGAAGCAAGGTCTTATTTCAGCCCCATTGTTAGTCATGCCAACAGGGCAAGGTGATTTTGTGCTATACACCGATGCCTCTAAGCTCGATTTAGGCGCAGTGTTGATGCAGCATGGTCGGGTGATAGCTTATGCTTCCAGGAAGTTGAAGGTGCATGAGAAGAATTACCCGACTCATGATCTTGAGTTAGCTGCAGTTGTCTTTGCGTTGAAGTTATGGGGACACTATCTGTATGGTGAGAAATGCAAAATATTTACCGATCACAAGAGTCTCAAATATTTCTTCACGTAGAAAAAATTGAATATGAGACAAAGACGGTGGTTAGAATTAGTGAAAGACTACGATGGTGAAATTAGCTACCATCCGGGGAAAGCTAATGTTGTGGTAGATGCCTTGAGCCGTAAAGTTGCAGTAGTAGCACAACTGTCAGTACAGAGACCTCTTCAGTCAGAGATTCAGATATTTGGATTAGAGGTTTATCCTAAGGGCAGAACTCCTAAGCTATCTAATCTGACAGTTCAGTCTTCGCTGCTAGACCGAATCTGTGCAGGTCAGCCTTCAGATGAGCATTTACAGAAATGGCGACCGAAGGATGAAGCCAAAGACAGTGTACTCTACACAGTGTCCGATGGTATTGCAAGGTAGAGAAAAGATGTGGGTGCCTAGTGTTGATTCGATCAAAGAGGATATTATGACAGAGGCACATGAATCTCCGTATTCTATCCATCCAGGAGGTATCAAGATGTACAAAGATTTGCAAATTCTGTATTGGTGGCCAGGTATGAAGCGAGATATCCGTGGATTTGTGATTGAATGTCTCACTTGTCAGTAGGTGAAGGCAGAGCATCAGAGGCCAGCATGGATGCTTAAGCCACTCCCTATCCCCGAGTGGAAATGGGAGAATATCACCATGGACTTCGTTGTTGGATTGCCGAGGTCAGTCAGGGGATCCAATGCTATTTGGGTTATAGTGGACCGACTAACTAAGTCGGAACATTTCTTGCCAGTGAAGAGGACTTTTTCCATGACGCAGTACGCGGAGCTCTATATCCGGGAGATAGTCCGATTGCACGGAATCCCAGTTTTTATTGTGTCCGACAGGGGCCCGAGGTTTACATCGTCTTTTGGAAGAGTTTGCATGCAACCATAGGGACGAAGCTGCTATTCAGCACGGCCTTCCACCCTCAGACAGATGGCCAGTCTGAGCGAGTGATTCATATTTTGGAGGATTTATTGCGAGCCTGTATAATCGATTTCCATGGGACACTGTGTAGAGTACACTGTCTAGTGGAGTTTACCTACAAAAATAGTTTCCAATCATTGATTGGTATGGCTCCCTACGAGGCATTGTATGGGAGGAAGTGCAGATCGTCGATTCATTGGGACGAAGTCGGTGAGATGTCAGAATTGTTCAGCAGACTGCAGATGTGGTGGTCAAGATCCGAGACAGGATGAAGACCGCTCAGAGTCGTCAAAAGAGTTATGCTGACAAGAGAAGAAGGGATCTAGAGTTTGCCGTAGGTGACTACATTTTTGTAAAGATAGCACCCATGAAGGGTGTTATGAGATTTGGGAAGAGAGACTAACTTAGTCCGAGGTTTATTGGATGGATCGTTTGAAATTCTTGACAAAGTTGGGACACTAGCTTATCGTGTTGCCCTCCCGCCAAATTTGGCCGGGGTACACAATGTGTTCCATGTCTCGATGATGAGGAAGTACCTAGCTAATCCTTCGCATGTTTTGAGCTATGAGCCGTTGCAGATTGCTCCGGATCTGTCGTATGAGGAAAGACCGGTCTAAATTCTAGACAGACAGGAGCGGAGACTTCGGAACAAGGTGACCAAGTTGGTCAAAGTCCGGTGGCTGAATCAATCCGTGGAGGAAGCCACTTGGGAGACCGAGGCAGATATGAGGAACCGCTACCCAGAACTGTTTGGAAAGATTTAATTTCGAGGACGAAATTTATATAAGTGGGGGAGGAACTTTAGAGCCCGAATTCAGTACACGTATAACCTACGCATTTATTAAATTGTTAAATCATTTATTTAAGTTGAAAATGATTTTTTTGAGATGCATAATTTATGAAACTGCATTATTTCAAATTATTATGTTTATGTGATGCATGTTAAAAGTTTTCCCGAGTTTCATGTTTCAGGCGATTATTCGATGCGGGATCGAGGAGAAGAGACTGGTGACGATTTTGGCAATTTTAAAATGTGGTAAATTATTTTTTTGTTTAGATTGGGAGCATTTTAAGTGATTTATAAGTTTTAGTATTTTAAAAGCCTAAATTATTTATTTAAGTGATTTTAGAATTTTAAAACTTTTAAAGTTATTTTAAATTTAGAGATTATTTTATAATTAGGGGAGGGTTAGTATTTTTAATTAGCTGATAATTATTAATTAAGCAAAACTTTTCCCCTAATTACTATCAAACTCACGCGCACACACACACTTTTACACACACTCACTCACGATATCACACACACACACACACACATTTCATTCCACAATTCAGATTTTTATTTTTAGAACAAAACCTAGGGTTCTTAGAAGGAAGAGCAGCTGCCCCTATTCCCCACGATTTCCAGCAAATTTTCGTCACTTTCGTTGCAAGAAAATCGTTACACGACCATCCCGGATCATAAAATATATTATTTGTTTTGGGGTTCGATGTCATGGTTTAGTACGATGATTAAACGAGGTCAAGTCCCGAGTGATTTAGAATGTCATAAGCTATTTATTTACTTCGGTGGTGAGCCCGAGTACCAACGTCTAAGTTATGCAAGATAAATGTTTGAACTCATGATAGTATGTGCAGCAGTGGCCCCAAGCGAGATCCAACAAATCATTCAACGCCAAATAAGTATGTTCGACGTGCAAAGAAAATATTTCAAGTTTTTGAGGTATGCTAAATGTTTTGTGACCAAATTATGTATGGGATTGGAAAGCGGTAAAGCATGACCAGGGACCAATCCACCCCGTTAAAGCATGAACAGGTTTAGATCAAGATTGGAAAGCGATAAAGCATGACCAGAGACCAATCCACCGGTTAAAGCATGAACGGGGATCTCATGTATGCGGCAGTGGATTTTCCCTGTCAGCCCAGTACTGTGGTTTAGTCTGATCAGGCGTATTTATGTATGGGTCACTTGCTTTGAAACATGACTCTATGCAAAATGATGAAGTTCATGTATGTTCAAGTATGTATGATGCAAGCATGTTTAAGAAAAATTTTACGTTTATGGCACGTCTATGATATGCATGTTTGTTCAAGCTTTTATATGCACGTTCAAGTTTAAGTATGTATGTTCTATTTTAAATTTGCATGTGATTTTATTACGTATTACTTGTTACTTCCAGTTTATACATGCTGAGTCTTTAGACTCACTAGATTTGATCGATGCAGGTGAAGATGAGTTTGAAGAGACGAGAGGTGAGGACCAGCGAGCTGGCTTGGACTGAGCGGAAGGCTAAACCCGAGGACCGCCTATGTTTTTAAGTTTTTATGCGTTGCTTCAACTACTCTGATTTTACGTTTTGGTTTATAATTTTTAAACAAGTATTTTTCTTTAGCAAACTTTATATGGTATCTATCTCATTGCAAATACTTTTGGTTGGACAGTTTATCTATGATCACAATTTGAAAGTTTATTTTATATTTAAGAAAATTTTTATTTTTCCGCAAATTTCAAGTAGTTCAAAATACGGTACGTTACACTTTGTTTCCGGTGGATTTCTTCTTGTTCCGATAATTTCTCAATTTCTTTCTCCAACTCACAAATGCGGTTTTGATTATCTTTAGCAATGTGAGACCACTGTAAACATTTAAGCTCTTCACTCAGAATCTTAATTTTCTTACCCATTCTATTGAATCTGGTCCCCGCCCAATTTGAAAGTTCACCACTACATTGAGAGAGTTTTGCTTTGAGAGTAGAGTGCGTACGAGATCTATCCCAATCAACTTGAATGATTGTGTAAAATCATCTTCTAGCAACCACTTGTGCTCAAAAGTAAAACGTCTCGGGTATTTCCTGATACTACGGTGGCCACGGGGAACCAAATTCAGAGATATTGGTCTATGATCGGACCCAAAATAATCTAAGTTTTCCACCGACGCTGTTGGGAACCGAAGCCGCCAATCAAAATTATACATAAACCGATACAATCTAGCAAATATAGCATCATCTCCTTTCCTTCTGTTACTCCAAGTAAACTTGTCGCCCTTACAAAAAAGATAATGAAGACCACAATCTTCAAGAGCAATCGAAAAGTCTGCCATTTGAGACAAAGATCTCGCCGAACCCCCATTTTTTTCCGATTCATATTAAATCTCATTGAAATACCCTCCAACCAGCCATGGAAAACATTGGAGCCCATAAATACCTGCAATTCTCCTAAGAATTTGCCAAGAGAAAGTGCGCATGGAAGTCACTGGATTACCATAAAAACATGTAAATCTCCATTTAAACAGCCGCCGCGGGATTACCACCATCTTCTTGTAGTAGAGTAATCTCCATCTTCATTCGTTTCTCCCAGGTATTTAAAGTACCTTGCTCAACCATTTGCCGTTTCATGGAACTCTTCATTAATGATCCTCCCACAGACGGTTCCCCTGCATTATGTATCCCTCGTGCCAACCGCTTCCACTTCGGCTTACTACTCATAGTCACAACTTTAGTTTCTGAAACCGTTGATTGAACTTCAGTGTTAACATGTTGCACCACTTGGTCGATGATATCCAACCCTGGTGACCTCATGCTAGCAACTTGAACATCTGCATTACGACTCAAGTTTTCATTCATTTCACTCTTATCTCGAGAAGAATCTCTTTCCTGACTTACAAGATTAAGCGGAACCATCGCCAAAGGTTCGCCTAACTCCTCCTCTTCATGCTGGGAAGTCGCAGAAGGCGAAGTACTATGGTTTGTACTGGAACCTTTTGGTGAGTAAGCTTTTCACTCCCCTGAATGAGTTAATACACGGATCCAGTTACCAAATTTTGGTTCTGTTTCTTCCTCCCCATGATTATCACAATCTCTAACAACATGTCCAAGCCTCCCACAATTGAATCAAAAATTTTGTAAACGTTCATACAATAGCAAAATACAAATTTCTTCCGGAAATTCTTTGGGTAATCCAAATCCCCTGTTTCAGTGGCTTATTGATATCCATGATGACGCGGACTCTCGCAAATTTACCAGTGCATCTCCCATCTTCTCCACAATCCACCTCAATAACCTTACCAATTTGTGCAGCAATATTACGGATGATTTTCGAGTGCATAAACGCTAAAGGTGCATCGTGAAATTTATCCAAAGGCTTTTGGAGTCCCACCGGTGCCTTAAAAATCACCAAATCTTTAAAATAATTCCAAGGACCATCAGTAAGCGCGTGACGTCGATCAAGGGGAGACTCAAAATCCAGTAAGAACATATTTTCCCCAATAACCTCAGCCTTTACGTATTTCTTTGCCTGAAGTATACGAGGCATCTGTGTCCTGAAAGCTTCACGATTCACCACCCGCGTTGACAGCACTTTACCCACCAAGCAAGATTCCAACTCTTGTTGCCCAAAATTAGTCAGATCTGCAGAAATAATGAGAGGACCTTCATCATTTTTACCAGAAATTTTCAAACTATCGACTCTCCTTGCAATTTCTTTCGGATCCATGACAAAGGATACTCCTTAGCACCAAGCCGAGGAGAAGAAATCTACTCTAAGGCAGGAGATCTGCTTTCACCAATGCCTTCAAGAAAAAGGCTGAGAAACCCCTCAGAAGGAGACGAGAGAGAACTTTAGAATTCTTATTATGTAATGCATTGAATGAATACAATCAAGTCTCTTGTATTTATTTTATAAAATTGTTTCTAACTAACTATTGTAATTACCATTAATAAATAGAGATATAATATTTTCTCGCACTAAAAAAAGCAGCGGAAGTTAAACAATTTTTGTTTTGTTGTTTAAAATGTTCGTTTAGCGTATTATGATTTAAACTATTAATACGATGTTGTAAAATAGTTTACCTTTGCATATATAAGACAGAATCCAATTATTATGGATTTTAAGCGAAGATAGCCCTTGTCGTAAATTCGTAAGAATAGATCTTTCTGTTTCTTCAATTGTCTAATTAGGTCTACGATCAGAAAGATGATTCATCATATAGATCGTACTAGAGATCTAAACGAAATTTGTGTTGAGACTTGGATCGGCAGAATTTAAAAAATCCGACGGCGACGTCAAGGCGACAATGCGGCGATGCTGTGTAGGTTTTGTCGTGCCTTGTCCAAATTGGAAGGTGGTGGCCAAAATGTTCTTGTGCAAGAAAGAGAGAAAATCTTGACTTGATTTTCTTGATATATTTAGTGTATGTGTATGTGTATGTGTATGTATTGTGTATATTATCAAATTTTGATAGGATATAAATAAATACAATATTTTCATCCTTATAAGATTTTAACCTTAACAGAATTCTATATTTTCATTATTTAAAATTCTCATATTGAATTTTCTATTAGACTTGTATTTCACTAATATACATACTCATACATAAAGAAGTCATCAATGAAGGTAATGAAGTAAGATTGTCAATATCGCGTGCTAACACTTAGCGGGGCACACACATATTTATGAATAAAATCTAATAGATCATATGTACGCTCCATTTTTCCTAGGAAAGAGAATTCGGTTAAGAATATCTTGTTTTTTTTATTTATTGTTGAAATTTGGTGGACAATGTTTAATGGAATATCACCAAATTCTTTGAAATCTAGCTATTGCTAGAATACTTCTAGCCTCGATACTTTTCAATGTCCATGCTTCTTGCAGTAGAAACAAACATGTTTTAACTTATCGGGACTTGTGGGCCCTCTAAACATTATTCGGAGCTTGCTTTTTATTGGATTTGATTTTTTTGCGAGGGGAAAAATGCTTTTTTCCTTAACTTGTGGGACCTCTTTTTGTTCTAGACGAGGATCTCAGTAATAAAACAATATTTTCCTTCTTTATGGTGACCTCATATTTCATAAACATATTGACTAGCTCTTCAGGGCTAGCTTCTATATTATTCATATTGAAGTTAATATAAACCCGTCAAATGAGGCAGGGAGTGACAACAAGACGTTGTCATCATTGAACTCCTTAGAAATCATCAATTCCAAGCCCACCACCTTAAACAATAAGCCCAATCTTATGTACACCACGCTAATGGACCAGGCTCCATCTTGCATGCATGTATTCATGAGCTCCTTGATAGTAGTGGTCCTCACTATACGAGTTTGAGCACCACACAAGTGTTGTATGTTCTTATGAATGTCAACATCATTAATTATTTCTTCAAACTGTCTCTACAGTTCATTTTACAAAGAAGTTATCATATTACACTTTAGCTTGCATATTATGGTCTCACCATTTCGCATGCTTCTGCTAGTTCAGCAAGACTGACATTAATGTGTATGCTACATTATCCGGATTTAGAACAACTTTAATTTCTTAGCCAATCTCAAAATTAGAGTACAATTAGCTTGTTTTAATCGAGGATAACAGAAAGAGATTTCGTGACGAAATCATAAATATAATGAATATGAAACAGAATATATGTTACTGACTATTTTAAAATATTTTATAAGATTCAAAACATGTTCTTTTGTTTTTATGAATTGCTTCCCATTATTTTTCCATTTTCTTCACCCTCTAATGAAAACGGAAAATTAAATTTCCTTAATGAGTATGCAAGGCTCAATTTGCTAAATTATGATATCGAAAAATATCAACCAATCATAATTCCAAAAAGTAGAGGCCAATTGCGACCCCTTACGGCCTCACGTATGTTGCCTCATGTTTGATGAGATCCCAATAATATGATGCTCTTTCTCTTTATGCGTCAAGGCCTACCCATCAATGTTGAATTTTAGTAGACGATCACCATTAGATCACCTAATAACATGAGTCGGGCACTGACCACGGGTAATATTCATCATGCAACCACTGTTGATGGAAGGCAAAGAAAATTTAAGCTATGTTTAATTTTATTTTATTGGGCTTAATATAAATTTAGAATCTTATCCAAAATGAATGATTTTAATTTTTGAAAATTTTTTTTATCATTAATTTTAAAATCTCGTCTTATGTTTATTTGCATGTTTTTTTATTTTGGATTCATACAACCCTTGTTATTATATTGTAATAAAGCACATACTGATTATTTATAATATATCATATACATTAAAAATAATAAAGGATGATTGATAACCGAGAGCTAATTGATTCATATTAGCCAAATATGAATGTAATTCCAAAACCTAGGCAAATGCAGTTATGCAAATGCAATATTACATTAACTTCCAATATTTTACAAATCTTCAATCTTCAAAACTTTTGCGGAAGTGGGCCACCATATTCAAATCTTGATCACCTTAAAAATCTAATATTTACATTAAATTTATATAGCACACTGAGATTCAAATTTAAGAGGTGAGAACACGTCATAAACCAGACTCACTTAAAAAATGATCAAATATTAAAAAATATAAAATATTATAACATACACCTATAACTGTGTCATGACTATCAACCATATTTATATCACATAATATCATATATCATATGAAAACATAATATCAAATATTATCACTTAAATCATGTAACGTATAATTTTATCACTAATCACAATAATTAAAAATAAAATAGTAAATTGAATAAACACATTTACTAAATTCTCCAATTACTTTATTAATAATTAATTTTTTATTTTTTTTAAAACACCTATTAGCATAAATAATTAAAATTTAATTATCAACTATTTTTTAAGAAAATTCCATATTGTATTAAAATTCATTTTCAAAGGTTAATTTGATTCAAATTAACATAAAACATCAATTTGATCCAAAAATTTTAAAAAATTAGAAAATCTCCTCGAGACCAATAAAAATCAGATTCTGTAGGGGTAAGGCTGCTCGAGACCATCTAGGGCACCTTGCCAGTGCCCCTTTTGTATTGCCCACCCAATTTTTTTAAATTAAAAGTTTACTGGACAGTCGCTGCGTGCAAATTTTGTTTTTTGTGTTTCAAAAATCATATTTTCAGGGGCTACAACTTTCTGGATTTTCAAATGCGGTTAGAAACAAATTACTCAATACAATTTAAAAATAAATACCACTGTTTGTGTAACTCGTACCGAAGGAGAAACTAAAGTTTAAAATTTTTTTTTTGGAGTTCAAAACGTTCATTGGAATTCTTATGATTTAAAATATTAATAAAGTGTTTTAGAATAGTTTATCTTTGTGTATATAACGACGGCTCCAACTATTCATGATTTTAATCAGTTATACTCTTTGTTGTAAATCTCTACGAACATATCTTTTTTCTTTTTCAATCGTCTAATCAGATCTATGATCAAAAATTGGATTCCTTATATAAATCACACTAGAGATCTAAACAAAATTTGCGTCGACAATTAGATCGCCAGAATTTAAAAAATCCAACGACGGCGTTATGACAGTGGCGTGGCAGTGCTGTGGAGGTTCGGCCGTGCCTTGTCAAAAGTGGTAGGGGTTGTCGAAATTTTCTGGTGCAAGAGAGAGAGAAAATCTTAATTTGATTTTCTTGATATATTTATTGTATGCGTATGTGTGGCTTATATTATTAACTTTTGATAACATATATACAAATGCAAAATTTTGCTTATATTCTAACCTTATCAAAATTCTATATATATTCCCAAAAATATCATATATAATCAACCCTTGATAATGCATGATATATATATATATATATATATATATATATATATCATATATAATCAACCCTTGATAATGCATGATATATATATATATATATATATATATATATATATATATATATATATATATACATATCTATGAATAAAATTAATATTTAATTACTCAAATAAACCATTAGTTAATGAATAATGGTCATCATTATTCATTATTTCAAAAGAAATGTAACGTGAAGTCAATCATGAGTTTCTTATATTTGAATCAATAATAATCACTACATTTACAATGATGGTGATACCTTACTCTAGGATTTCATTAACCCGAAACTAAGAATTTGGATAAGTTAGGAGGTCGGGCATATATATAGCGAAAGTACTAAGGAGTCAGACCGGGCTTCAGCTAGCTCTACTATTAAAAAACAACATCGGAAAATGTGAATTGATGTAATTAGCAGTACATAAGATTAGCTTAAGTTTAATCATTAACAAACGACAACTATTAGAAACTGGAAGAGTTTTAAAAATTCGGCAATTATGAGACAATTATCTGCCCAAAACTATATAATTTTTGCCGCTGTGTCTAACGTATCAGAATTGTTTTTTTAAGTTTTGTGTATTAATTTTTTATGTGAAAAATATATCACTATATTTAATTGGGCCTTCTAAATGAAAAGTTAAAGCTTAGTGATACGAACATAAGATAACGATGGCAAAAGCTCAGTTGTGAGCGTATGTGTTTAACAAGTCTAACGTGTGGATTGGTTTTATTGACTCTTATATAAAAACAATATTTGTTTTAATAATATTTTATGAACTTATTTAGTTATGACATTTATTTTATCTGTGTATACATGCAAGCTACATAGATAAAGTACTTGGATATACAATAGGTACTATGTGATTTGGCTCTCAACGTAAGATCATGAAACATATTAGGAAGCGTATTGTATATTACAAACTGATTCCAATTCGATTCACCCGCTTAAAATAAGAATAAATATTATTCGAACTTGAGAGTAATATCTGTGATGTAAACACAATGTTTCATTGTCAAGAACATGAAGATGTCAATTTGAAACGTCCCTGACTTATACATTGTTTTTTAAAATTGGATTGGAAAATTTTTTTTTTAACCTAAGGTTTTGGCCGAAAATATATATATGTATATATGTACCTTTACTAAATTTGAACCATTAAATTAATCCAACCATCTAATTACTTAAAAATCCATAATTACAGTAAGAATCACAAAAATAATCGTAAACGTCCAACCAAACCTAAAATTAACATTTTCAAAAACAGCACGAACGTCATAAATCCTCTCAAAATCACTTCTTCGCATAAAATTCATAAAAATATCTAAAGTAATGTTAAATCATCAATTGTGCAGAAAATTGCATAACTTTAAACATTTTCTTCTATCATTATATTCATATACATTTCCTTTTAGAGGGAAATCAGTTCATTAATTGTGACCACCCTTTCGTCTTTCGGTCGATTGATCAATCTCAGCTGTAACCATGGTACCAGGCGGCAGGGCAACAATAACCACTTTTTCGTTCTTTTCCTTGGCATAAAGTTGGCGGGGACACCAACAACCACGTTTCCGTTACTGGGCCGTGGCCTATGGAAATTCGGTGTTGGGTTCCCACGGGGCTTTGTCCCGTAAACGGGTTCCACTGGGGCTTTGTCCCTAACAAACCCCCATTTTTACCATCACAATCAAATCACTTCATTCAAAATATTTTCTTCATTTCCATCACTTTATAAAAATACATGTATAAATATCATTTTATTTTTAAACCAAGCATGCAACACGTCTTTTAGCTTTTGTCAATTTTTATCATAAAATTCCACAACCTTTCAAAATAAACACTTTTAACATTCATTACAGTATTCAGGACACTGCCAGGACTCCCAACATTTTTTAGGTGTAAAATGACCGTTTTACCCCTGAAACCCTAACTTTCTCATTTTACCCTTGGACCTTAAAACTTTGAATCAAACCCATCCAAACTTACCATAACCTCTTAAAACACACACATGAATATTTTTTAGACGTAAACTTAAACCCTTTGACAAAATTTCGTAATTCATTTTAAAACTTGGACCGGAGTCCCGGTTTTGACCCAAATCAGCCAGAAACTTAACCAAACTTTCCCAAAATTTAACCATAACTTAATAACACCTAACCAGACTCTATATAACCCAATTCAAGCCATTTAGAACCTTTAACAATGCCTGGAACCTTACTGAATTTTCTGCCCTACTACGGCCAAACCATTGCCCCAAACCAATCCCATGTTCCTTCGATCCTAGCCCAAAACCAACGAGACATGCCCCTAATCAACCATCCTATGACCATGACCGAACCCATAGGACCCTCTTGAACCAGCCCCAACGTTCCATGCACAAGAACTCACATGGTTCATGAAAACGCTCGCGGCATGGCTAGGTCGAGCCCTAGCCATGCGCCTATCCATACACACTCATACAGACCACGTATGGACCATCATGGCTCATGTATCAGACCCTCACGAGCCGAGACCCTCACCTAAACAGCCCCTACACAGCCTTATCCCTTTTTACGGAGCCTCAACCATGCCCTAGCCCCTTTACATGACACCACCCGATCGGCCCTCACCCTTGCACCATACCAGACCTGAATCGTGCACCTATGGACCCTTAAACCTTTTGTAATTCGAGTCCCTAACCACGGAAACCTGGCAGCCCCTTCATACCATCAATAAACCTCAAGAACATGCAAGGAAATCAAGTTTTTGTGCAAGAAATAAAGAAAAACATGAAGGCATCATTCGATCTATAAACCACCATGCCAGATAATTCAAAAATACCTAATATAATGTGAATGATGAGAAAAGAAGGTGTAAGGCATGCTTTTGCATGATTCATGCATGAATATTCGAGTCTAGACATGAACGAGCGTTGCCGGCAGGACGGGGATCCCTTTTTGCTTTTTTTTTTCCCTTCAAAACCAACGTGTGAGTGCGCTAGGGACGTGGTGTGTGTGCGACTGCTGCTAGGGAAGGGAAACCATAGCTTTTGTGTGTGTTAGGCGTGAGGTTTGTGGGGGAAAAGGGCTTGGGATTCAAGGCCTTGGTTATAATACTAAGTTAGACAATTATGCCAAATAATCATAGTTTAGTAGGACTATTAGGCCCATTAGTACATAGGGAAAAGATATCATTTAAGAAAGTTTTCGAAAATATTAAACGATCCTCCAAAAAGTCTTTATTTTAGTGAAAGATCGATTATCGGTTTAAAATATGACTCGACATGTAGAAACATCTCAAAAGACCCCATTTTCAAAATTCACATTAATTATACCATATATTAAATAATTAGAAATAATTATTTAATGAAAATATTTTTCCTTTACAGTCTCCGATCTTCGTTCCTCGAGCACACATCGAATAACCATTGAAAATGCTGATTTATGTATTCTAATAGAAATTCCTATTTTTAACATGTAAACATGCCTACCACATTTAATTAATGAAATTAAAATAATTTAATTAGGCATTTTCTATTTTTCTTAGATTCGTATGCAGTTGGGTTACGTTATCACATTTTGGACCTTACATTCATCCCTCCCTTGAATGAAATTTCGACCTCGAAATTAAGACTTACTGAATAACTCCGGGTAGCAACTCCTCATGCCAGTCTCGATTTCCCAAGTAGCTTCCTCCTCCGAATGATTTAGCCAATTGACTTTGAACATTTGAATAACTTTGTTCCGGAGCCTTCTTTCTTGCCTATCCAGAATCTGTGTAGGCCTTTCCTCGTAAATCATGTTCGTTGTCAACTGCATAGGCTCATAATTCAGTACGTTTGAAGGGTGCGACATGTACTTTCGTAGTATCGAGATATGGAACACATTATGAACTCAGCCAGCATCAGTGGCAAAGCCACTCTATAAGCCAATTTTCATATCTTTTCTAGAACCTCAAACGGTCCTATGAACCTCGAACTGAGTTTGTCTTTCTTGCCAAATCTCATAACACCCTTCATAGGTGCTACCTTCACAAACATGTGGTCAACCACTACAAACTCTAATTCCCTTCGTCGCTTATCAGCATAGCTTTTATGGCGGCTTTTAGCAGTCTTCATCCCATCTAGGATTCTGCCTACTAGCTCTGTTGTATGTCTGACCAAGTCCGGACCTAACTCTCCTTTTTCACCTACCTCATCCCAATGTATTGGTGATCTGCATTTCCTCCCATAAAGTGACTCATAAGGAGCCATAACTATGGACGACTGGTAACTATTGTTATAGGTTAATTCCACTAGAGGAACTTAGGTTCCCAGCTGCCGTGAAGTTCGATCACACAAGCTCGGAGTATATCCTCTAGAATCTGAATCACCTTTACAAACTGATCGTCGGTCTAAGGGTGAAACGTTGTACTGAACAACAACATCGTCCCCATAGCTGAATACAGACTGTTCTAGAAGGACAATGTGAACCTCGGATCTCTGTATGAAACGATGGACACTAGAACTCCGTGCAATCTGATTATCTCGCGGATGTACAGTTCTGCATACTGAGTGATGGTGAATGTCGTCTTAATAGGTAGAAAGTGTGCTGATTTCGTAAGATGATCAACTATCACCCAAATGACATTGAATCTCCTAGTAGTCCTTGGCAATCCCACTACGAAATCCATAGTAATATTTTCCCATTTGCACTCAGGAATAAGAAGTGGCTTAAGCTTCCCAACTGACCTCTGGTGTTCTGCCTTATTAACCTTCTGGCACGTCAAACACTCAGACACAAAACACAGGATGTCTCGTTTCATGCCTTGCCACCAATACAATGACTTCAAATCTTCATACACTTCGTACTTTCAGAATGAATGTAGTATGGAGTATTATGGGCTTCCTTCATAACAACATCTCTCAGTGAATCACCACTATGCCATCCTCTTCTGAATATAGTTTTCTGACCCTTAGATTCATCTCTCAGTCTCCATTTCTGTAACTGCTCATCAGAAGACTTACCTGCACGAATTTTGTCCCTTAGAGTTTACTGAACTGACATAGTAGAAAGATTAAGATTCTCGCCCCTAGCATACACTGCAAGCTCGAATGGATGAATCTCTGCCTACAATGGTCTCTGAACTGACAACTGAGTAATAACTGTCGTCTTTCTACTCAAAGAATCTGCGACCACATTAGTCTTTTTCGGATGGTAACTAATATCAGAGTCGTAATCCTTCACTAGCTCTAAACATCTCCGCTGCCTCATCTCAACTCTTTTTGGTGAAGAGTACTTCAAGTTTTTATGATCAGTGAAAATCTTGCACTTTTTCTCAAATAAGCAATGTCTCCAGACCTTCAGAGCAAATACTATTGCTGCAAGCTCTAGGTCATGAGTCGGGTAATTTTTCTCATGAACTTTCAACAGTATAGACGCATATACTATCGCTCGATCATGCTGCGTCAGGACTACACCCAAACCAAGCTTCGAAGTGTCTGTATAGATAACATACTCTCCTTGCCCTGATGGCATCGATAGGACTGTGACTGAAGTCAAAGCTTTCTTTAACTTCTCAAAACTCTCCTGGCAGTCTGATCCCCAAATAAACTTTGCATTTTTCTTCGTCAAGGAGGTCTAGCGTACTGAAATAGAAGAGAAACCCTGAATGAACTTCCGGTATTAGCCCATTAGACCCAAGAAACTGCGGATCTCAGTCACACTCTTAGGTACTGGCCACTATCTAACTGCCTCGACTTTTCTGGGATCGACCTCAACTCTATCTCTAGAAATAATGTGGGCCTAGGAATGCCCCACTCTCTCGAGCAAAAACTCGCACTTGCTGAACATAACAAATATCTTTCTGTCTTGCAATATCTGAAGAGACGTTCTCAAGATATGACCATGTTCTTCTCTGCTTCTCGAGTAAATCAGAATATCATCTATAAAGACTATGATAAACTGATCCAGATAAGGATGAAATACGTGATTCATGAGATCCATGAAGATCGCTGGTGCATTGATCAACCCGAATGGCATCACCATAAACTCGTAGTGCCCATATCGAGTCCTGAAAGCCGTCTTATGTACATATGACTCTTTTACCTTCAGATGGTAGTATCCCGAATGAAGATCTATCTTTAAAGAAAACTGAAGCTCCCTACAGCTGATCAAACAAGTCTTTGATTCTAGGCAAGAGATACTTATTCTTTATGGTGACTCAGCTCAGCTCTGTATACTCATTGCAGAGTCGCATACTACCATCTTTATTCTTCACGTATAATACCGGTGTTCGCCATGGACAACAACTCGGGCGAATAAAACCCTTGACTAGCAACTTCTGAATCTGATCCTTCAACTCTTTCATCTCGGTTGGTGCTAGACGATAGAGTGCCTTAGAGATTGACACTGTACCCGACATCAACTCAATAGAAAATTTCACATTCGTTCCAGTGGGATGCCAGAAACGTCCTCAGGAAAGACGCTAGGAATGTCTCTGACAACTTCAACATCCTCTAGTTTTCAACTGGCACCAACACTTTAAGAATCTAGGTACTTATGCCTGAAGGTCCTTGGTTCAAGTGTTGGGGAAGGTGAAAGAAACCACTTTCCAGGGGTGGGATATTCTATGAGTGGCGGTGCTCGGTCCATGCTGGACCATCCTAACGACCCATGATCAGTAGGGTGCATGGGTATGGGCCGAGGCCCATGTTGGTTCAGCCTAATGGCTCATGATCGTTACACATTCACATGCATTAAAATCATATTTTTATTTAAAATATCTTTTAAACATAAATAAACTATTTAAAATCATTTTAGCATAATTAAATCATAAATTGTAAAATCATTTTAAAACACTTTAAGCATAAATAAATCATTCCAAAAATCATTTAAAATAAGCTTTGTGGATAAATAAATCATTTAAAAATAGCTTTAATCATCATCATGAATCATATATCATAAAAATCATTTTAATCATAAGCTTTCAATCATATATCATTTTGGGTGAAGTTTGATCCTTGAAAGTGACTAGCTTTAATCCTTTGATCGACTGCAGTCTTAGCTCCACATGGTCCATGGGGGTGTGCACTAGGCTCAATCTTGGAAATACGATCGTCGGGGTCCCTCTGGGGCCTTGGCCCGTAAACGGGGTCCCTTTGGGCCTTGGCCCTCACGTCATCCAACCCACAAAATCATATATCATATATCATATCTTTTGTCACAGTCAATTCACATCCCTCAAAAATATTTTTCTTTTTCTTTAAAAATCATAAAATAAGACAGCTTTCCAAAAATAGTATTTTAAACAGTATAAATTGCAGAACTTTACTATAAATCATAAAAATACATATTATCATCAAAATAATCATTTTAAATCATATAATATCATTTAACATGTGTTATGATCCTTCGGGACGCTGTCAAGCGTTTTCGTATTTTCTTAAGTGTAAAAAGACCGTTTTGCCCCTAGACGTAAAATTCTCGAATTTATCCTTTTCTCTTATTTAATGACATGGGCTAATTCTAAATAATTATTTAAGTTTAAATATAATTTTTCGTAATTTTATAAAGCTTAAAACTAGGCTTTTCAATTTATTTTTTAATTAGCGTTTCGTGCGGCGATTAAATTCCGGATAATTTCAAACTCATTATTTTGATCCCAAAATTTAAAAATAATATTTTTAGTATTTATTCTACCCTTACAAGTCATGAGCCACACCCGTGGACCTATGGATTCAATTTTAGTTCTTTAATTTTCGAAATTGACACATAATCGAACACACCGAACCATCTCCCGAAATACTCGAGCCACGCCCTAGCCACCTCGAGCCAAACCCTAGCCAACCTACCTAGGGACCCTACTGACCAAGCCCAACACAAAGAACCAGCCCATGGCTCGCTCAAACTCTCCTGGACAGAAGCACCAACCTGCACACTGGAAGGAAACTCATGCTTATAGGTTCCTAGCCCACTAGGACTCTTCTAGACCTTAACTACCGAGCCCCACCTGACCCTCGCCATCCCTGGACCATGCCCAGACCCAGCCCATACCAGCCCAGCCCCTGGAACCCCAAGCATGAAGCTCTGAATCAGAGAACACCAGCTGCGCGTCCCAAGCTCCCTCATGGTTCCATCTTTTTTTTTCTCGAGCCAGCAGCGACCCAGCCGCTCCAGCCCCTAGCTAGACCCCTGCCCATGACCCTTTGACCCTGATGGACCTTCCATGAGCCACCCAGCCCCTGCAGTAAGCCCCCTTGGTTGCTGTCCCTTCCAATAGCTCGCGCGAAGAGTCCTTGCTGCATGGGACTCATCCTAAGCTGCGCACCACGGGGCTAGGACCCTTCCTCACCCTGACCCACATCCAGTAGGAGCCTCCCTCAAGACCTGGTCGAACCCCAAGCCCCCATGCATAGTGATCGAACAACTTGAAGATTGCACAACCATGAACTTATGTTTCTAAAGTCTGAATTTTTACCCTTCGGTTTCAGCCTTGTTAACTCAATTATTTTGTCATGTCCTGTTCATATTTTACCATATTTTATCATGTTTTGGCAGCGCACTCGTTAGATTCAAAAACATTTTTCATAAAAACGTAAAAACATCGTATTTTTGAAAATAAACGATCTACCGTAAAAATATTCAAACACCTATTTTTTTCATGCATAAACAACTAAATCATGGATAATATGATTTGTATGATGTTTAAAAGGGTTTAGAAAACATGCCTTTGCGTTTTATGAAAGCCTAGGATACTTATTTATAATTAATTAACAAGTTAAATGGGCTTTGGTTTTGGGCTTGCATGATTAAGGATAATTGGGCCTACTTAAATTAATAAAATTGGGCCCAATAACACTTAATTAATTAGATAATAAAAGTTTATAAAATAAGTTTTCATAAAATAATATTTTTGATATTTTAAAACTCCTCGTTTGCCCAAAACCGACTTCCTGGGAAAAATCGAGCTCGACTCGTAAAATAATTCGAACTCTAACATTTTTAGGAAAATTAAATCAGTTTCAATCATATTAGGAAGCCTTGCCATTATTTAATGAAAAATACATATTCTTGTCTTTGTCGTCCCCGGTCTCCTTTCCCCTGCCTATTATCGAATATTTGGGTAAAATCCTTAATTTCATGTAATCACGTCATATAATCATTTAATTATACAATTATGCATTTAATCATATAATAAATACCATGCTAGTATTTTAAAATCAATTAAATAAAACAGTCAAGCAATTAAAATAATTTTGCATGCATGCGATTTACGTAGACTGATTTTTCGGACGTTACAAGAGGAGTCCAAGCATGGCTAAGACTCCTCATCGCGCAAAGAGGCACGGGACGACTAGGAGTCTTGCGCCTGGGCTGGGTGTGCTGGTCCAGGTGGGTTCAGCTAGGGTCCAAGGGGTCCTGGTAAGGGCCTGGTCTCAGGTGGTTCGAGCATGGCTCGGGGTTTTGGGAGAAACATGACATGATTAGAGACTAGGGCTCGGTCATGTGGTTAGGGAAGAATAATGGTTCGAACCATGGTACACGGGGGCGATTCATATGGTTCGAACCATGGTACACATGGGGGATTCATGGTTCACTAGGGTAGTTTAGGTATAAAAATTTTTATGTTTAAAGTTTGTGAAGAAAATATTAAAGTTAAAATTAATTCGAGATTAAAAACGCTTTACTGTTTAGTAAATAAGAAATTAAATCAAAAAGCTCGAGTTTACGTTAAATAAAAATACTAGAAGTCAAATTTAAACTTAAATAATTATTTGGGATAATCTCGAGTCAACAAAAGTAAGAAAAATTCAAATTCGAGAATTTTAGAGTCCAAGGGTAAAATGGTCATTTTACATCCCAGGTATTACGAAAGATCTGGCAGTGTCCCGAAAAATCATAACGCATGCTAAATGATATTTTAAAACATTTATGATAAAAATATGAGATTTTATGATTTATGATAAAGATGTGCAAACTATTAAAAATGCTAATTTTCAAATGTGGAAATTACACGATATTTTATGATTAAAAAGAAAAAGAAAAATTTTTTGAAGGATGTGAATTGACTGTGACATAAAAGATATGATATACGATTTTTGGGAATTTCGTGAGGGAGAAGGCCCCAGAGGGAGCCTGTTTACGGGAGAAGGCCCAAGAGGGAGCCTAACGATCGTGTTTCCATTTTACGTCGGTGCCTAGTGTCTGTCCCCATGCGCAATGGTGAGATAAGACTGATTAGTCGACCTGAGGATACAGCTAGTCACTTTCAATGATCAAACTTCACCCAAAACGATAAATGAAGGAAATATTTATGATTAAAATACGCTTACAAATTTATGCTAGCTTATTTTGAATAAAAGTATGTTTTTTAATGCATGTGCCTGTATATATATTATTTTTTATTCATGTTTAAAACGTGCTGAGCCATTAGATTCACTATGTTTGAATGTTGCAGGTGTGGATGAGATTGAGGGAGGCGCTAACGCTTGAGTTGATCGAGACCAGCAGTACACTCCTGATGGACATTTATTGTGAGGCCCGGGGCCGAAGAGGGCGGAGGGTGATCGCCGATGCCATGAGATTGCACGGACAATGAGCGGCTCCTGGCAGGCTTCTAGGTGGAGGGAACATGAATGAACCGATCCCACCGGAATGAGAGGGATTCCGAGAATTTTCAATGTAATGGACTTTATAGTTGAAGAGGGCTTAAAACATTTGATTTGTACTACTCATATCACGAAGGTGCATCTTCTTTTCGGTAGCTCATCACATAAGAACTCCAAAGTTAAGCGTGCTTGACTTGGGGCAATTTTGGGATGGGTGACCTCCTGGGAAGTTTCCCAGGGTGCGTGTGAGTGAGGACATAAGCACGCTGGAAAGACTCGTCTTGGTACAGTGAGGACAGTCGTAAAATCTGGGACGTTACAGTTGGTATCAGAGCCGACCTCTCTTAGTACGGTGTGGTTCGGGGACGAACCAAGCGGAAGCTGGTGGGCATGTGAGGCCCAGGGCCGAAGAGGGCGGGGGGTGATCGCCGGTGCCATGAGATTGCACGGACAATGAGCGGCTCCTGGCAGGCTTCTAGGTGGAGGGAACATGAATGAACCGATCCCACACTGGAATGAGAGGGATTCCGAGACAGTCGTCAAATCTGGGGGACGTTACATTTATTTTTCGTATTAGCTTGATAGTCAAAGTTTTAATGATTTTGTTAATGATTTAATTAGAGGTTTTTATACTTTGTTTTGAAGTTTAGTTTTGATCATGTTAATTAATGGTTGACATAAGATTTTTGTTAATTAACCAGTTAAAGGATTTTTATACACTTGAAATTTTAAATGTTAAATTAATATTCGGATTATGGAAATGTTAAGTTATTTTTTCATTGTGAATTTCGAATTCTATGATTAATTGTAAAAGAACAAAAATTTAGTAGGATTTTAAAGTTAAAGAGTAGTGGACGTTTCAGATACCCTGCTGAGCTCCTTCCCACCATAGAGAAGCATCACCCTGCAGCATATAAGTAGCACACCTGACTCGATCAGCATCCTCCATATTCAGATAACAGAAATGCAACTGAAGGGATCTGATCCAACCCTCAGCGACAAATGAGTCGGTAGTACCTAAAAACTCCTTTGGTCCAAGCCTCCTGAACTGATCATATATATCATTTTGTGGCCTCGGAGCCTGCTGCTAAAAGAATCGTACCATACCTTCCAGTACCCAAGTAGCAGCATTCCCATTTGGTGGTGGCCTAGGAATCTCTTGATGATCATCATGATTATCAGCTTGTCCATCAATATTAGGTGCACATCTAGGAGGCATTATATCTGAACATATTCCAAATCCTAAACGTAACCAACATGCCATTAAATCTAAGCATTTTAATCATTTAGCTTACACAAATCATTCATCGTGCAACTTAAACATAACTACCAATTAACTCCAAAATGCATTTAAACAAGTAATTTAAGCATATAAACTATGTAAACATGCATGTGTCATCATCAAAATTATTTAAAACATTTAAACTTACAAACTTGAGGCTTGACGACTGAATTTCATGGAACTGGTGGTGGCACAACCTTTTACAAGAACCTGAATCTGATGCCAACTGGAATGCTCTAATACATTGCTTTTAAAATTGGATTGGAATTTATTTTTTAAAACATAATGCTTCGGCGGAAAATATATATGTATATATGTATATACCTTTACGAAATTTGCACCATTAAATTAATCCAACCATCTAATTACTTAAAAATCCATAACTGCAGTAAAAATCACAAAAATAATCGTAAATGTTTGACCAAACCTAAAACTAATGTTTTCAAAAACGTCATAAATCCTCTCAAAACCACTCCTTCGCACAAAAGTCATAAAAATATTTAAAGTACTGTTAAATCTTCAACTGTGCGGAAAACTAGGAAGATCCTCGGGTTTTAGTGCATCATCAGTCTAGCTAGTTCACTCATCAAATCCCCTCGTCTCAACGGAAATATCCACACCTGCAAAATTCACACCTATTGAGTCTAATGACTCAGCAAGCCTTAACCATAATAACAAGTAATATGTATACATCTATATAAAACAATGAAACTTACATTAATAAATAACTTTAACATGAACATTTGCATAACTTTAAAAATTTCCTTCTATCATTATACATACACATTTCCTTTAGAGACAAATCAGTTCATTAATTGTGACCATCCTTTCATTTTTCGGTCGATTGATCAATCTCAACTATAACCATGGTACCAGGAGACGGAGCAACAGTAACCAATTTTCCGTTCTGCACCTTGGCATATAGTTGGCGGGGACACCAGAAATCACTTTTCCGTTACTGGGCCGTGGCCAATGAAAATTCGGTATTGGGTTCTCACGGGGCTTTGTCCCGAAAATGGGTTTCACTGGGCATTGTCCCTCACAAACCCCCATTTCCTTACCATCACAATCAAATCACTTCATTCAAAACATTTTCCTCATTTCCATCACTTTATAAAAATACATGCATAAATATCAAATTCTTTTTAAACCAAGCATGTAACAACACGTCTTGCAACTTTTGTCAATTTTCATCATAAAATTCCATAACCTTTCAAAGCAACACTTTTAACATTCATTATAGTATTCATGACACTGATAGGACGCCTAACATTTTTCAGGTGTAAAATGCTCGTTTTGCCCCTAAAACCCAACTTTACCATTGGATCCTTGGACCTTAAAAATTCGACCCGAACCCATCCAAACTTACCATAACACCTTAAAACACACCCATGAACAATTCTTAGACGTAAAATTATGCCCCTTGACTAAATTTCATAATTCGTTTTTAAACTTGGACCGAAGTCCTCGTTTTAACCCGAATCACCTGAAACTTAACCACTTTCCCAAATTTAACCATAGGTTAATAACATCTAACTAGATCCTATACAACCCAATTCAACCCATTTAGAACCCTTAACAACGGCTGGAACCCTACTGAATTTCCTGCCCTATTACGGCCAAACCCTAGGCCCAAACCAATCTGATAGGATTGGTTGGTAGGTGAAAGAGTGTTTAGAAAGAGGGTTGAATAAACACTTGAAAATTTTACCACATTTTCAAATAATGAGTTAGTTTAGTGATATACTGAACTCGGAAATCTTGTTATATCAATATCAATCAGTTAACTAATGAAAATGCGGAAATAAACTAACTGACAGATAGAATAAAACTGAAATTAAGAGACACAAGGTTTATGGATGTTCGGATATTTCAATCACTCCTACGCCACCCCTTCTATGTAGAAGATATGATATTCACTAAAAGACTTTGATCAATACAATACTTGTACTTACCCCCTTCAGTTTTAGACTTAACAATGCCAAACTGAAACTCTTAGTTTCAATACAGTTTATCAGTTCTCAACTGATCTGAAACTGCTTAGCACAACTGATCTCTTAAGATCAAATATTACAACGATAAGTGTTTGTGCTTGTAAGCTCAATGTATAACCTTGAATGCTATGAATGTATATGCTAAGTGTGAGCTTGTGAAATCTTTTGAATATGAACAAAAAGCTTGTGAAGAGATTTCAGCAGAATAACAACTTGATAGTTCGGTTCATATCTTCTCAGCTGCTCTTCTTGGTTATTTATAGGCTTTGCTTCCAACGGTAACAATGAATACGTTTGAATCTTTTATCCGTTGTTTGCCACGTCACTATTCTTCTGAAAATCATACATTGTAGCATAGTTGAAATGAGGCGTTCCCAATACATGTTGCAGTCTGATTTTGTACAGTTGCCGGTTGATAGCTACATTCCTTAACTGATGATGTGTCAAACTGTTTTATCAGTTCAGATAGCTCTCAACTAATTGTAGTAAAACTGATCAGTTCCAACTGATCATTCAGTTGACTACATAATTCAGTTAGCTTAAATCAATTGCCTTATCTGCGTACTAATCTTTAGTTAGGCAATCAATAGTTTGCGTATTTTTAGATCAGTTCTTTTCAGTCTTCTTGATCAATTTATTCAACCTTTTTACGCTCGGTTTGTCAAACTTCCGAAATTAAGTCTCCAACAATATTTTCATTTTTGGTGTTTGACAAAACTTAGAAAATGTGAATTGATCAAGCTGAATATTTTGTAGATAAAATAATATTTTATTGACAACTCTTTCAATGTACAGATTCGTACAAAGAATGAAAGAATAAAATAATCTTCTGCTGACTAAAAATTCTTCAAAATCTACCAAACTCTTCAACTTAATAAGAATATAAAGACTGTCTTCTGACTGATCTGGATCTATTTATTTCTTTGCTCTTTTATCAGCTGGTTCTTGATCAGTCAGTTGACTGTGTCTCTGGATTGCTTTTGATGATCTTTTTCTTTTTCTTCTTCCCCCTTTTTTTCAAACTTATCAACCCTACTGGATAAAGCACGAACTTCCAAAGTGACATTTGATAAGGCATGCACTATATGTTCTTGGAAAAAATCCATTCTCTTTGTGACTACGTTCTGGAGGAAATCCATTCGTTTTGTGAACACATCTTGAGCTTGGAAATGAGCTTGAATCGTCACTCGGTCCTTCTTTAACTGATCTATTTAGAGAAATAGTGAAGTAATATCCTTCGTGACCTGTTGTAAACTCTTAAAAGTATTCTCCTTTATAGAATCAATCTTCAAGGTGTGCAACACTTGAGTTGATTTGATGTCATAAATGGATGATATCACATTGTGAAGGTTGGACTGAATGTCTTCGATAATAGATTCAGTACCCGTTGGTATCTCAGGAGACATAGTTCCAGAGGATTCTGGTTCATGCTCCTTGTCTTCTTGATTAAAAATTACCAAGGCTCTATCAGTTGATTCAGTCACAACAGTAACCATTTTTGAAACATCTTCTGGTATTGCTTCATGTTGAAGTTCTGGAGGAGGAGTGAAAATCGGAACATCAATTGAGCTGGAAGGCTCGTCAATTTGTTTATCAACTGATACTGTAGTTGGTTCTTCAGTTGGTCGATCAACTGATCTGTATTTGGTTCTTCAGTTTGCAATTCTTCAGTTGGTTCCTTGTGTAATTGTGCCACTTCAGTTTCAGCTAGAACTGCTTGTTCAGTCGTGGCAGCTGACTGAATTGGTTCATCAGTTTCTTGCAAAATAGCCTCTGAGGTTAGTTGTTCAGTTAAGCTCGGTTCTTCAACTGCTTATGTAGTTAGAATATTCAGCTGGATATCAGTGGCGACTGATTGTTTGAATTCGTCGATATTTGCCAATGATAACTCAACATTAGTGTAGAGCTGAAGATCTGCAGTAGAAGATTGAGGAACTGAAGGTGATGGTTGAGATTTTTTTGAGGAAGGAGCAGTTGCTGGCTCAGTTGATTCAGTAACTGGTTCCTGGGATGGCTCTGGGTGTTGAACTGATTGTTCAGCTTGCTCTTTAGATGAAAGACTTTGAGCATTTGTTGGAATAATCAACTCTTGATCCATTTCCCAACTTTTGATCTTCATCTGTAGTGATAGTAGATCCGTGTCCAGCTGATCATGAACTTCTCTTTCATTGGAAGTAGTTGGACTGGTTGGATCATAATTTTGGCGGAGTTGAGCGATCAGTTGTGCGAGTTTCTTGACACGCACCAGATCAAAGAAGTATGCCTTCCTTTCCAGTGCATGAATAATCGAGGCAGCTTTGACTACCTTCAAGACTACAGTTTCCAAAGCAATGAATTTCTTCAAAACTGCTTTCTTCTGCAATTGCTTCACAAAAACTCCGGTTCTAAATCTGACCCATTCATTGTAAGTCTTGAGCTTTGATTCAGAAAACTCATTGACCTCTTTCCATATTAGGTCGATATGAGTTTGAATTGAGTTTGTCGATCGGGGCTCTTCAATCATCTTGCCCTTTCCTTTCGGGTCAGTTAGGACATGAGAGATACTCAGTCCTGATTCAGTTGCATCCACTTTCTCCCTTATGACTACTCCTTTTGGTCTGGCAAATGGTAGAGTAGTTGGAGCAGTGATGGTGATCAATGGAGCTTTGACTCCTGCTGGTTTTTGCGTATCACCAGATTTGGTGACAATCTTCTTAGATGGATCAATTGGAGGTGTTGACTGACCTTCAGTTGAAGACTCGACTAGAATTGCCCTCAAAGGTATATCGCTTATAGACTATTCAGCTCCAGTCAGTTTCAATCTTTCAGCTGTGATTGTTTCCAGACCAGCTGCTGGTTTTGTTTTGAGAGTTCTTGGCTTCTTCGTGATTTTTGGAGATGGAGTTCTATCTGAATCTGTCTAACTGACAATCAGTTTCATTTTGATTGTCTATTTCTGAGCTAACTTCTTGACTTTCTTGAATGATTTGGGAGCTTCCTGCGTCCCGATCTCCTTCTTCACCTTTAATGAATTGCTCGGGTGACATGTCCAGCTTGATTTGTGGTAGCTGGACACTTTTAGCATTGAAAAATTTGAATTTGGATGACTTCTCAGAAGAGTCACCCACAAAACATTGTCCTTCAACAAGTAGCTGAGTGGTACAGAAAATCCCTTAGACTGTTTGGAGGATTGAAGCATGTTCTTGAGGATAGAAAAGATGATGGCTGACCATTTTAGTCTTCGTCCAGCCATGATAACAGTCATCACTTGGAACTTTTCCAAGGTGAGAGCAGCAAATGAGCCTACTTTGGCGTAGTCCCTTGGTCACAATGTTAGCCAGTGACTGAATCTCTGGCTTCAGTTCTTTCTTAGGATCAGAAACCTTGATTTTCTGTCCATATGCAGATAAGAACGCCTGCATCTCCTCTACATAAGATGTCTTTACTTCAGAGATATTAGCCAAGCCATCAGAAGACAGTTGGAAGAGATTGCTGAAGGAGTCTTCGTCAATGATCAGCAGTTGACTGTTGACGGTTGAAGTGATTTTGCCGTCAGCAAAGATGAAGCCATTACCATACAGATCCTGAGTCTCTTTTGGATAGATTTCTTGAGAGGATAATCCCAGAAAGTTCTTCAATCCAGCTGCTTCAAGCTTGAGAAAGACATCCTCGATAGCTTCGTCTTTGACAGACAGAACTGAATCAAAGTCAATAGCCATTGCGTTGAGAATGTATACAGGGACTTGGTTTGCCATTGCTGAAAGTTTGAATATCTGCGAGAAAAAAAGCTCTGTGTATTTGATTTGCTCTGAGAGTTGTAATGCGCGTAAAGAAACTGAAATGAAGCGGGTTCAAGTTCTTATGTTTGTGACTGTTCAAATTTTTGGACACGTGTCAGTTAAAGATAAAATCATGTATACGTGCGGTGAAAATGTAGAACCCGTATATCAGTAGACGTATAAGCCATGCATAATTCTAAATTTTTAAATTTAATTGACTTCATTGCATGATTATTTTAAATGCATTTGTTTGAAGTTAATTATTTTATTATTTCAGTTCAGTAGTTTGATTTTTAGCATTTCAGTTATTTCAGTGAGGCCGGACCGGAGTCGGAGTTTTGAGGTAGAATTTAAGATTCGAGAAATAATTCCAGAAGTTAATTTAGCTAGCAAGTAAGTTCATTTAAGCTAGTAAGGGAGGTTTGAGGATTTAATTTAATTATTTGAGGTGATTAAGAAATGAACTCATTTAAGTTATTTAATTAAGGGGTTAGCTCACTAAAATTATTTAAAGGATTAGTAAGGCTTTCAAGGATTATTAGTTGACTAGATAATCAACATTTCCCTTTATTTTATCATGCATTTTTCGGCCACCCTTAGTTGCTAGAAGATTCATTTTCCAACTCATCAACTTTGACCAATTCTTTGCATGTAATTAGTAGGATAATTTTAGGATTTTTGGGAGCACAATTTAATTAAATAAATGGACATATCCTAGTCTAGAATCAAGATAGAAATTTCGGCCACTACCTCCTAGAAGCATCCACCAACTCATTTGATATCAATTCAAAATTTAAAATTCAAAGGGGAGTGGACTTGGTCTTGATTCTTCCTTATATTGTGCACCCTTCTCCTCACCCCTCATAACCATTTTTCCCCCCTCTCCTTTTCGAAAATTCAGAGTGAATTCACACTCATTTTCAGTAGAAAAATCGTGAGGTACCTAGCCAAAAAGAAGAGAGAAAAATCGAGAGCAAGGTAAGGTAGAAAGAGAAGCGCTCCACCTCCTCCGTGCCGCGTCGTCGTTGTTTCGTTCGTTTTCTTTCGAAACGAAACCAGGCATGTCTAGATTTCTTTCAAACCTCAATCAAGTCATATTATTATTTATTTTTCAGTACATGATCATGTTTATTCAAGTAAAAATCGAGATCCATGTCAAAACATTTTGAAACCACACATGCAGAATTTTCGATTTCCTTGGCAAGCTTCACGGTTTCTTTTGGTTTGTGAGTTTCAGGTATTGGATCGACTCCAGGCTCCCAAGGCGGCTTGTATACATGTAGTAGGATGCATTAGGACCATGTTGGTCCATTCAAACCAGCCCCATGCTTGCTGGAAATTCAGAATGACAGCAAGTCCCCATAGGTGCAGAAAATGTTGTTCGAAAATTCAGTTTCTTGTCATGGAGGAAGGATCTGATCTTGGCTGCCCCAAGGGCCTATAGCCATGGTTGGATCACTTCCCTAGCAAGTCTAAGACGTGACTAAGTTGCCCTTTTGGTGGCTTGGTCCATGGTTCATCGGTTTTTAATAAAAACATCACAACAGCCCCTATACCCCTTCGGCTACTTCGGTTGGACAGCTTTTGGTTCGTTTCTTTTGGTTGCTTGGTATGGATCTTGGTTGGCCTATGGCCCTTAGCCACGGTTCATATCATGCTCCTAGATGTCTAGATCGTGCCATGGTCAATCAAATGGCCATTGGAACGACACGAGACATCGATCATAGCATAAACACTACACACGCATTCAAGATGCTCTCGGTTGGACCCTTCGGTTGAGTTATGATGTGATGCGGATTGTGGCTGGCCTAGGGCACTTAGCCATGGTTCAAATCATTCCTTGGGATGTTGGTAAGAGTCTCTGGTCGGTGGTTCACTCCCCTAATGGCCGATAGTCTCGAAACCAACTCAAGTCTTGTAGTTGCGCAGCTGCTGGAAATTACAGCAAGTTGCTGTGTTGGTTCAGAGGCTCGTTCGAGTTCTTGGTTGGCTTTTAGCCCATGGACTTGGACTGGACAGTGCCTCATTGAGTTAGGAAGGTCATGTTTTTGACCGTTCGTCATTTGGATCATTTTTGAGGTCGTACGAGAATTTACGGTGCAATGTGCCAAGTTGACTCTCGAAAGAGCATTTCGTGTTTTGGCCTCCATTCCACCTAGATTTCGACCCTATCATTTTAGGAGCATTATTTTATGATTTTTCAGCGTATTTTAATCATGACTATTCGGTTCAGTGTCGGTTCAAGTTGGCTCGGAGTCATGATTAAATGCGAAGTCATTAGGCGTCATAGTCGCATCTTTTGAACGTAAATTGCGTAGTTGGTCAAGTTTAAGCTATTGCATATTTTCATGGCACAGTTAGGTTGCAGCGAGCCTGGGAACGATCCAATCCAATCCAGTTGGTAAAATTACGGGACATTTTCATTATGCCAGTTAATTATTTTACGTGCATTAAATAGAAAATGATTATTTTTGAGATTTATGCGATATGGCTTGTGGTTCATTCACTATGTGGGAGTGTTATTTTATACGGTCGCCAGTGACCGATCAGTTCAGTATGGTACCACCCGGTCGCCAGTGACCGGCCAGCTCAGTTCAGTTTCAGCCTCCCCGGTAGCCAGTTACCGATCAGTTCAGCTTAGTGCACTGGCCACAGGCGTAAAACATAATCTCAACAGAAAATTTTACCAGATATTTCAGTACAGGCTCCAAGGAGCAAATATTTTTACAGTGATTTCCAGTTCAGTTATGCACGTATTATAATTGCTTAGTACAGATTATTTTCAGTATGCCTCAGGACAGGATATGTTAACTCATGCATATTTTAAATTCAGACTTTTACTCGTTACCTGCGATATATGCATGCTGAGTCTTTAGGCTCACTAGACTTGATTGTTGTAGGTACTGATGAGGCCAGGGCCGAGGGTGGGGACCAGTGAGCCGGCTTGGGTCGGCAGTAGTGGCACCCGAGGACCTCAGAGCAGCAGTTGTTATTTTTTTTCCGCAAACAATTTTATCAGTCGTTGGATATTTTTAAATCGTTGTTGTTGGCAAAACTTTAATTTTCTTCCGCTGCAATATTTTGAAATATTGAACTTGATTCACCAGTGATTTTATGAATGAGGCCATTTAAGTTCTTTTAAAAAAAAAAATTTTTAATTTTCCGCAAATTTTCAAGAAAGGAGTTTTAGGCCCTTCACAGAAAACGTGAACAGAAGTCTAATGGACCATGTGGGGCCACATTTCAAATTAGTATACATGAATGACATTAATTAAATGCATAATTTTAACAGTCACATCACTTAATATGGAATACTTATTGAATAATAAGTTAACTTATTGGAGAATATCAGTTAGGTCAGTAACTGAGTGATCAGTTGAAAACTAAGTCAGTGCAGTTGAAGACCAACTGATTATTGTCTTATCAGTTAATCATTTTAATTCGATATTCCCTCTCAATAAATGCATATAAATAAAAAAAAGTAGAAGAATTTCAGTCTAAATCAGTCAAGTGCATTCTGTTAACTGATGTCTCTTCGTCTTCTTCTACTTCTTCAATACGGGTCTGTCTATAAAAAGATCATTGTCATTAGATAATAACAACAACAATTAATCACAGATGGATAGAGCAAACAGTTCCAACATCCCTCTTCTTTCAGCAATGCTTCGCCGTTTGGAGAGTTTGAAAGAAGCTATTGAGGATCTTGTCTTGGAAAAATTCATGTTCACCTGGACTAAAATACATGACCTCCATACCATTCAGCAAGATGGATCAGTTGCTACTGATAAACAGAGGGCAACTGAGATCAATTGTAAGAGGCGTCTCGATGTTATCCATACTACAGATCTTGCCACTGATGAAGGTCTTTTACAGTTGATGCTTTTCAAGGAGCATAGATTGCTGGAAAAGATTGCTTTATCAGAAGGCTTCAGAAGAATTTCCTGTAATGATTTGTCTAGTTGGATGTTCCTATGGCTAGATGCCAATGAAAGGGAAATGAATCTTGTACTATGTAAAATATATTATCAATAAAGTTGCTGTTTCGATTCATTGCTGTTTCCTTTCTTCATACCAACTGATATCATTTGACTAACTAGCAGTTGACTAACTGACAATTGATTAATTGAATAATAATTAGCAATAATTGACATATTAACATTAAATAAATATAATTAAGAAAAATCAATTAAACCAAGAATATTGCGAAAATGAGAAAACTTAGTCTCGGTTAATGGTTTGGTGAAGATATCAGCTGCTTGTTGATCAGTTGGTATGTATTCCAGCCTGATTGCCTTCTTTAGAGCATGATCTCTGATGAAATGATGTCTGACATCGATATGCTTGTTCCTTGAGTGAAGAACGAGATTATATGTAATCGCAATTGTGCTTGTATTATCACAAAAGATTGGTGATTCTTTTGCAATGACTTCATAGTCTTTCAGTTGTTGCTGAACCCAGAGTAGTTGAGCGCAGCAGCTTCTAGCAGCAAGATATTGTGGTTCAGTTGTGGAAGTTGCTAGGGATGTTTGCTTTTTGCTGAACCATGAGATCAGTCTGTCTCCTAGAAACTGACATGATCCACTGGTGCTTTTAAGATTATGCTTACATCCTGCATAATCTGCATCTGAATAGCCAATAAATTGAACGATGAGTCCTTAGCATACCATAAGCCCACATTTTGTGTGCTTTTAAGATATTTCAATATATGTTTGGCAGCTAAAAAGTGCGATTGCTCAGGATTTGCCTGAAATCTGGTACACATACAAACATCAAATACAATATCAGGACGACTATCAGTTAGGTATAATAAAGAACCTATTAGACCTCTGTAAAGTGTCGTCTCAACTGATATCCTCCGTTTATCATGATCTAATTTAATCGAAGAACTCATGGCAGTATTTGCAGCTGAACGTGTTTCCATGCCAAATTTCTTGAGAAATTCCTTCGTGTATTTGGTCTTACTGATAAAAGTACCAGTTTCCAGTTGTTTCACTTGCAGACCAAGAAATAATGTCAGTTCACCCATCATACTTATCTCAAATTTTTTCTGCATTAACTTGAAAAATTTCTCACATAATTTGGGGTTAGTTGACCTAAAAATAATATCATCAGCATATATTTGCACAAGTAAAATATGATCATTCTTTGGAAATTTTAACTGAGTCTTATCAACTGATCCAACAGTAAAATCATGATCAATTAGAAATTTTGAAAGTGTTTCATACCAAGCTCTTGGAGCTTGTTTAAGACCATATAGAGCTTTGTTCAAATGATAAACATGATCAGTAAGAGAGTGATTAACAAAACCAGGTGGTTGTTCAATATATATTTCTTCATGCAAATGCCATTCATAAATGCATTCTTCACGTCCATTTGGTAGACTTCAAAGTTTTTGAATGAGGCATAAGCAAGGAATATTCTGATTGCTTCCAGTCTTGCAACTGGTGCATATGTCTCATCGTAATCTATTCCTTCTTCTTGCCTATATCCTTGTGCTACAAGCCTCGCTTTATTGCGCACAACTGAACCATCTTCGTTCAGTTTGTTTCTGTACACCCATTTTGTACCTATAACAGTTTTAAAAACTGGTCTTGGAACTAAGTTCCAGACATTGTTATGGGTAAAATGATTTAGCTCTTCTTGCATAGTATTTATCCAGTTATGATCAGCAAGAGCTTCATCAGTTTTCTTCGGTTCTATTTGGAAAACAAAAGCTGAATGAATAAATAAATTAATCATTTGATTTCGAGTTCTTACCGGATCATATGAGTTACCTATCACCACAGATTTCTTCCATCTGTATTCAGCATTTGTTGCATCGATCTCAGCAACTGTTTCAGTTTGAAAATGAATGTTCTCTTAATTTTCAGCTGCTGCTGCTTCAGTTGGTATTTGAATATTATCATTTTGCTCTACCAACTGATTATCAGGAACAATTTCTTGTTCAACTGATTGATCCAGCACAGAAAATCAGCTACTTTGAGCTATATGTACCACATCTTGTAAGAAGTCTACCAAACTTCTAATTCTGGTGTTTGAAGGATATTTTGATTGATGTGATTTTCTTTTTCACTATCAGCCTCCAAAATTATATCTGTAAAGCGATCAACTAGCTCAACTGGATCAGTTGGCTTATCAGTTCGTACAGATTCATCAAATACCACATGAATTGACTCTTCGACATTCAAAGTGCATTTGTTAAATACTCTATAAGCTTTACTAATTGATAAATAACCAAGAAATATTCCCTTTGCAGATTTAGTATTCAAAGCTTTTAAATGATTTTTGCCATTATCGAGAATAAAACATCTACAGTTGAATATTTTGAAATAAGAAACCACACTTTTACGTCCATGCCAGATCTCTTATGTCGTTTTCAAATGATTTTAATAATCATCGATCTGTTCTGAGTGTAATACGCAATGTTTACTGCTTCTGCCCAAAACCTCTGAGAAATACTAGAATCAGCAAGCATTGTTCTAGCAGCTTCTTTACGGATTCGATTTCTTCTCTCAGCTACACAATTTTGCGGAGGTGTTCTAGCTACTGAGAGCTCATGCTTGATCCCAGTATTTTTTAAAAATTGTGAAAGATTTTGATTGATGAATTCAGTCCCTCGATCAGACCTTATTCTATCAATACCAACTGATTTTTCATTTAATAATCTTTTGAAAAGTTTAATCAATTGTGCAGCAGTTTGGTCTTTAGATTTTATGAAGATAAACCAAGTAAATCTTGAAAAATCATCAACGATCACCAATGTGTATTACATTCCCACTAAACTCATGACTGGTATAGGACCAAAAAGATCTATATGCAGCAGTTATAAGCATCTGGAGGATGATTTACTCCCATTGTTTTTAAATGAATATCTTACTTGCTTACAAAACTGACATGCTGAACAAATTTTATCATTTAAAAAATCTATTTTGGGCAAACCAGTTACAAAATCATGGTTACTCAGATAAGCAATAGACTTAAAGTTTAGGTGGTTCAACCTTTTATGTCATAACCAGTTCTTAGAAGATTTTGAAGCTATAAAACAAACTGGTGCATCAGGTTGATCAGTCCAACTTACTTTGTAAGTATTTCCACAACGATTGGCAGTTAAAGTAATCTCATCAGTTGAGTTTCTAATTGTGCATGTCTGTCTGTTGAACTGAACTAAGAAATTGTTATCGCATAACTGACTAATGCTAATCAAGTTATACTTTAAATTCTCAACTAGTAAAACATTTTTAATAATAAAGTTATCATGAATAAGCTTACTTTTACTCATAGTTCTACCTTTTGAATTGTCTCCAAAGCTAATGTTTGGACCAGTGTATTTGATCAGTTGGGATAGCAATTCAGCATCCCCTGTCATATGTCACGAGCATCCACTGTCCAGATACCAGATTGATTCTTTGTTTGTACCTGTCACCTACAATCACACACAATGAATAATTTTTGTACCCATATCTATTTGGGTCCTAAACTAATTATTCCTTTAGGAACCAAGACTTGGATCAGTCTGACTGACTTTCCAGCTGCTGTGTTCCAAATGGTTTTTCCAGGCTTGTGTGTGCTTGGTGTGTTGTGTGCAGATGAGGCAATATGTGCTTTAGCCTTGTTCAATTGGTTGTTCATCCGATAAATTTTCTGAACTGGTTAAGAGTTATGGTAACTGGAATTGCCATTTGGAGAAATCAGTTGTTTATTGCTGAACCTTTTAGGTGGCCAGCTACGCGAGTCAGTTGAAGTTTTAGGTCTATAACAAATTCCATAGCTTTTAGCCTTGTTCTTATTTTCAATAGGCTGTTCAACTGGTCTACGGCTCAAGTTGTTCTTGTACCACAACTGATTTGACAAAGTGAATATATTTCCCTTTGCCCATGTTCAGTTTTGGCTGAGTATCACTGGTAGAAGTTTCATCATGATTGCTAAAGCCTAAACCAGATTTATCGGTAACTGATTTTCGCATATCTTGCATTTCAGCTAGGGCAACTGATGATTTATTCCATGCATGAATAAGCTCAGTTTGCTTTGAATTCTCAAGCGTTAACTGCTGAATCATAGATTGATTCTTGCTTCTTTCAGCATTCAGCTCAAAAATCTCTCGTTTAAGACTCAACAGTTCATTTGATTTATCAGTTTCAGTATTATCATCATTAGGATCAGTTTGCTTTGCTTTGGCCTTTTCAAATGAGAAGGAAAGCTTGTGATACTCCTTGACCATGTCATGTAATGTGGAAATAAGTACATCACATGTAAAGTCAGTTGAACTAAAATCGAATACATGTTCACTGGTTGATTTTAGCTTTGTGTCATCAGCCATCAGACACTTGACTTCCTCATCATCGCTGGAGCTGCTCAAGCTCTCAGGTTCTCATTCACCGCTGTCAGATTCTGCCCATTTGGATTTACATTTCTCAGCTAGAAGAACTTTGTGTTTCTTTTTGAATGATTTCTTATCATCTTTGGTTCTTCTCTTGTGTTCATGTGATTTATTTCCCTTTTCAGTTGAGACTTGACTATCCTTCTTTGGCTTAGGACAGTCAGTAATGAAGTGTCCAGTTTTGCCACAGTTGTCGCAAGCATTTGGTTCTTCCTTGGTGTTATTCCTCTAATATTGTCTTTGAAAAGGGCCTTGATTTCTTATCATGAATCTTCCAAATTTTTTGATAAATAATGACATTGCGTCATTACTTAACTGATCAGCAGTTTTCTCAACTGAACCAGTTTGTTCCAGTTTGACAGAACTAAGAGCTGTTGTAACTGCTGGTGTGGAAGGTTCTCCTTCTCTCGTTTGCAACTCGAACTCATAAGCCTTCAGATAAGCAAATAGATAATGTAATTCAACCTTATTCAGGTCCTTTGATTCTCTCATAGCCATTGTCTTAACATCATATTCCTTGGGAAGACCTCTGACTACCTTCAGCGTTACTTCTTTATTTGAATAGTCCTTTCCAAGCGCATTCAATTCGTTTATTATGCCCCTGATTCTCTCATCATATTCGTGCATAGATTCTCCAATCTTCATTTTAATATTATCGAATTTTTGAACAGCAACTGAAAGTTTATTATCTTTGGTTTGCTCATTGCCTTCGCAGAGCTGAGTCAACTTCTCCCAGATTTCTTTGGCAGTCTTCACATCTTTATTTTACTGAAAATGATTTTATCCAATGTTTTGTACAAGATATCTTTGACCACATTGTCCAATTTGGCTTTTCTGTTGTCCTCTACCGTCCATTCTTCTCTTGGCTTCTCAATACGGTGTGGTGCACCATCAGTTATGACAATAGCATTATTTACTTTCAGTATTCTCATGGGTCCGTAAGTAATGACATACCACAAGTCATCATCTTGTGCAGCTAGATGAGCCTGCATTCTAATCTTCCAGTCATCAAACTCTTCTCTCGAGAACATTGGAATTTTGTTGAAGGAATACATGGTAATCAGATTTTGTAGGTAGGAATATTCAGGTACAAGATTCAACTGCTCTGATACCACTTGATAGGATCGGTTGGTAGGTGAAAGAGTGTTTAGAAGGAGGGTTGAATAAACACTTGAAAATTTTACCACCTTTACAAGTAATGAGTCAGTTTAGTGATAAACTGGATAAACTGAACTCTGGAATCTTGTTATGTCAGTTTCAATCAGTTAACTAATGAAAGTGCAGAAATAAACTTACTGACAGATAGAATAATACTGAAATTGAGAGACACAAGATTTATGGATGTTCGGAGATTTCAACCACTCCTACGTCACCCCTTCTATCTAGAAGATAGGATATTCACTAAAAGACTTTGATCAATACAAGACTTGTACAGACCCCCTTAAGTTTTGGACTTCACAATGTCAAACTGAAACTCTTAGTTTCAATACAGTTTATCAGTTCTCAACTGATATGAAACTACTTAGCACAACTGATCTCTTTAAGATCAAATATTACAACGATAAGTGTTTGTGCTTGTAAGCTCAATGTATAGCCTTGAATACTATTAATGTATATGCTAAGAGTGAGCTTTTGAAATCTTTTGAATATGAAAAGAATGCTTTTGAAGAGATTTTTCAGCAGAATAACAACTTGGTAGTTCGGTTCGTATCTTCTTAGTTGCACTTCTTGGCAATTTATAGGCTTTGCTTCCAACGGTAACAATGAATACGTTTGAATCTTTTATCCATTTTTTGCCACCTCAACTATTCTTCTGACAATCGTACAATATAGCATAGCTAAAATGCGGCGTTCCCACCACATGTTGTAGTCTGCTTTTGTACAGTTGGCGGTTGATAGCTACATTCCTTAACTGATGACGTGTCAAACTGTTTTATCAGTTAAGATAGCTCTCAATTGATTGTAGTAAAACTGACCAATTCCAACTGATCATTCAGTCGACTACATAGTTCAGTTAGCTTAGTTCATTTGCCTTATCTGCGCACTAATCTTCAGTTAGGCAACCAATAGTTCGCGTATTTTTAGATCAGTTCTTTTCAGTTTTCTTGATCAGTTTGTTCAATCTTTTTACGATCGGTTTGTCAAACTTCCGAAATTAAGTTTCCAGCACAATCCCATGCTCCTTCGATCCTAGCCCCAATCCAATGTGACCAGCCCTAACCAACCATATTAGGACCATGACTGAACCCCTAGGACCCTCCTAGACCATCCCCAAATGCATGAGAACGCACATGGTTCATCCAAATGCTCGTGGCATCTACACTCATCCAGACCATGTATGGACCTTCATGGAAAATGTCTTAGACCCTCACGTGCCCTAGCCCCATTACATGACACCACCGATCCCTCCTCACCCTTGCACTATACCAGACCTGAATCATGAACCTAAGGACCCTTAAACCTTCTGTATTTTGATCCCATAACCACGGAAACCTTGCAGCCCCATCATACCATCAAGAAACATCAAGAACATGCAGGGAAATCAAGTTTTTGTGAAAGAAATCAAGAAAAATGTGAAGGCATCATTGGATCTATAAAACACCATGAAAGATCATTCAAAAATACATAATATAATGTGAATGATGAGAAAAGAAGGTATAAGACGTGCCTTTGCGTGATTCACGCAGGAATATTCGAGTCTAGACATGAAGGAGTGTTGCTGGCGGGACGGGAACACTTGCTGTGTTTATTCCCTTCAAAACCGACTTGTGATTGCCCTAGGGACGTGTTGTGTGAACGACTACTACCAGGGAAGGGAAACCATAGCTTTTGTATGTGTTAGACGTGAGTTGTGTTGGGGAAAAGGGCTTGGGAGTAAAATCCTTGGTTATAAATACTAAAGTATACAATTAGGCTCAATAATCCTAGTATAATAGGCCCATTAGACGTTTTTCATTTTTCTTAGATTCGCATGCAATTGGATTGCATTATCGCATTTTGGACCTTACACAATTCATACATATGAGTGATCATTTGATGATGCACTAAAAAAACTTCCCTCGTACTTTCCAAGTGGTTATCTCTAATCAAATGGAATAATCTGTACTTGTGGTTGTACATCATTATTCTTTTAACCCAGGACAACATAGAGACTCTACGTACTAGAATGTACTTTGATCCGTTTACTGATTCTATTGAGGATCATTAGGTGGTGAGGCTGGGTTTAGTATTGAAATATGTAGGTGCCATTACATTGTACTCGTGGATTCACCGCTCACCTAGTCGTGGATTCACCGCTCACCTACGGGAGAAAATACCATATGTGTATGATATGTTAATAGTGCAAGGAATCTCTAGTCAGAGTAAAACATGTGCATTTTGGAAATGTGTTTCCTAAATAGCACAAATGATACTCAAAGATATATCACATCGTTATGAAATTTATTTTCAACTCTGGATATATCAATGGTTGCAGATACGATCGGGATATATGAGTTGAAAGAATTGTACTGTACGCTAACCATAACTTAAGGTTTTTGAAGGCACCATTAGTGATATCTAAGGGATAATAGGGCGATGCTACTAGAAATTCTTACCTTAATTCAATTGGTGCAATCAATGTTTTTTACTAAGTGGTTGATAAAAAGAGTGTGGTTAATTATGGTAAGCGCGAATAAGAACAAATGTTGTTCTGAATCACATCACATGAAGTTGTGAACTCATGGCTAGCTATATTCCTGAACTATTGATGATCACATAAGTATTAGATTCTGTATTCCCATTGAGATAGTTGAATTCAATGAGTTGAATTTGGCGACTGTAGTTTGATGGAGATCAAACATATTGGTTATAAAAGAGTTTATAAGTGGATTCCATTATTGGAAGTTATAGAATTTAGCATAACTACTAATTAAATGAGAAGAGTGAAACTACATGTTTTAGTTAAGAAGTTCACAAAACTGACAACTTTAAAAAATGGATCAATGAAAAATTTTGGCCTTTGAAATTTTCAATTTTCATTTTGTGAATGAGATTTTTACCCTCGATACATCGATGACGTCTAATCGTCGATCATAGTTATAATGAGTTCACAATTATTTATTTATAAATTAAAATATACTAATTACATATTAAAATAGTAATGGTGACTACTGTATACAAGTCCTTCATGAAATATTGTAGGAGTCTAGAATTAATTAATAGTTATATTTTCCAGAATATATATAGAATTTTGACAAGGTTAAAATATGATGAAAATATTGTATTTATATATATGTTATCAAAAGTTGATAATATACACTACACATACACATACGATATATATATCAAGAAAATCAAGTTAAGATTTTTTTCTTCCTTGAAGTAGTTTTTCATGGTATATCTTATCATATGTCAATAGTAAATGTATATAGACTGTCAAATAATATTACTTAGTTATCATGTTTTTTTAATGACGTGAGAACCTGCAACCATTACTTTTTATTGTATACTGGATAAACTTCCGGACTAACACAATGACCAATAAACTACATTAGTCAGATAAACTACATTGTGCAAGCCTTATCTGATAAAGTCACCCAAAAAGATATTGGTAGTGAAAATCGAGCTCATGATAATTAATCAAACGCTCACCTATTTCAGCAACTCGAATATCCCTTGGAGCAAATAATTTTTATGTTATTTATTATCTTTAAAGAAGAGTAAAGATAAATAATAATGGGAGAATTATGAAAATTAGAAAAAAAGTATTTTTTTATAAAAGAAATATAATTTTAAAACATCTTGAAAACTGAGACATTAATAGTGACCTCACGAGATTTTAATGAGTGCACACACATTATAAAATCTTAGAAGAAAATCCCGGTCAGTCTGAAATGTTTGGCCCCTTTCTGGAATAATTTTAAAATGTTTCAATATTCTTGGTTTCGTCCCAAATATTTCAATTTTTTTTAGAATTGATCCTTCTGTCTATTTACTGGTTTAAACTAATGTGAATGGATCATGTGCATCACACTCCTTCTGCCGAGTTCCCCAGGTATGGATAAAGTGCAGTGTCTTACCTGTCGAAGAACCATGGGCTCTGATACCATTCTAAAATGTCACAAGCATCCATTGGCGAACCGGTATTCTATGTATCTTCATTACCTGATCCTGTAATACATGAGCTACGTGAGTTTATAAACTCAATAAGTTGGCACTTATACATATCAATATGCATAGAAAGAACCTACATATCAAGTCGTGATCAACAATGAAACTTTAAACAATTTCATATCATACCATATATTCATGTTCATGTTTGTACTTGAGCCTCATTAGTTGACCTGTACTATTGTGCTTGCTTTATTATATAGCTACTACTGTGTTGGACGTCAGGGAGCACCTTTGGCAACCCCACGCCCCATGAACATATATTGGCCAATAGGTTTGGTGGACTTAAAACAACCCATGATGTCAACAAGCTCTATATCATGTAAAAATATGTCATTTTCTTTTCACGTTCATGTTCATGTTCATGTTCATGTCATAGCTCCCAACTTCAATATTCATGAGTTTCTTTCATATTTAATACATAACAATGAAATATGGTGCTATGTTTTCATCAATAAACATACTAACAATGTACATATAACAATAATCAATGGGAAGCATTTGAAATTCATAATATTACTCATATATTACTTCAAGAACATGTCAACTTACTGTCCAAGCGTACGAATACTGGTTTGAGACGACGTTTTTCACTTCTATACTGTCAAATACATCAATAAACCAATTACTATGTATATACTAGGTGAAAATCATTCCTTTATTGTCTTCTACATGTAGAACAACTAAAAAAGAAGAAAACTTACACCCTGAGGAAGTTCTTGTGATGGAGAACTTAATTCCAACTTCAAAACGATGAAAGGAATGAAGAAGGGAGCTTTTGGGAGAAAGATTTCTTGTTTTGCTTCGTGTTCTTGCTGTAAATGAAGTGGAGAATGGTAGGAATGCTTGGAAAAGTCGATACTTATCTTTTTATACATGAGGCGGCGCCCGGGCGGTAAAAGGAACTCTCGGCCCTAAACTTTAAAACTTTTGTGCATGTTTTCTTCGGCCCAAGCGAGCAACTTTCGGCCTTGTACACTGTTTCATCAAAAATCGCTCCAAAAACGTTTCTTTCTTTCATAATCTGAAAAAGTGGTAAACATGAAAGTTGTAGCCCTATATCTTGGTCTTAATCACCAACCGGTTTCATGTCATTTGGAGATCTGAATAAAAGGTTATGCTTATTCTCCCAACATGTGTCAGTTAAGGAATGACGATATACACGACACACTTCGGGGCACTTTTGGCTTGTCTTCCACAATGATTTGGACAAAACCCAGAACATGAAAGTTGTAGCATTACATCTCACTTTCTAATGGTTATGGTCTCAAATAATTTGGATAAATATTCTAATCATTATGCTAAAACCCGTAAAAACTGCCATATTTTCATCTCATTTCCTACCAACTTCATTACACTACTTCTACCTACACATCTTACTATTACTATTTAAACACATATTCATTCTCAATACACCATGGAAAATCTAGAAATCATATTCAATCTTAATATCGATACATAAATCAACATGTAAAACATAATGAGCTAAATCACTACATATTAAATGACATAAACGCATTATTATCATTTGTACGAGTAACCGGGCATTACAATTCTCCCCTCCTTCAAAGAATTTTGCCCTCGAAATTTGACGTACCATATAGTTCAGGATAGCTATGTTGAATCTCGTCTTCTCATTTCCAAGTTGCTTCTTCAATTGCATGATTGCGCCATAATAGTTTCCCCAAGGCTATTTCCTTGCCTTGTAACATTTTTGATTTCCTGTTGAGGATTTGGATCGGCCGTTCTTCGTACGAGAGATTCGATGCAAGCTCAATGGTTCGTAATGAACAACATGAGATGGATTTGCCAAATATTTCCGTAGCAAAGAAACCTGAAAAACATTATGAACATTTGATAAGTTCGGTGGTAAAGCAACTCGATAGGCCCTGTCTCCTATTCTTTCCAAGATTTCAAATAAACCGATATATCTTAGACTTAATTTTCCCTTCTCATCAAAACGCAAAATTCCCTTCAATGGTGATATTTTTACAAATACATGGCCATCGACTTGGAATTCCAATCGACGACTCGCGCATCAGCTTAGCTTTTATATCGGCTTTGGGCAGTGTGCATTCTTTCTCTGATCTTAGTTACCAATTCAGCTGTCTGTTGTACCAATTCAGGGCCTAATAATTTTCTTTCTCCTACTTCATCCCAATGTACCGGAGAGCGACATTTTCTACCATATAATGCAGTATATGGTGCCATTCCAATGCTTGACTGATAGCTATTGTTATATGAAAACTCAGCCAACGGTAGTTTACTGTCCCAACTGCCTATAAAATCAATATTACAGGCCCTCAACATAACTTCCAATATCTGATTCGCTCGTTCTGATTGTCCATTATTTTGAGGATGGAATGTCGTACTAAATGACAATCGAGTTCCCATAGCATGATGTAAACTCTTCCAAAATGCAGACGTAAATTTGGGATCTCTATCAGATACAATGGACACTGGGATGTCATGAAGTCTCACTATCTCTTTGATGTATTCTTCAGCATATTTATTCATCGTGTATGTGCTCTTCACCGGAAGAAAGTGAGCTGATTTTGTAAGTCGATCCGCAATAACCCATATAGCATTGAACCCTCTTTGTGTTCTTGGAAAACCAAGAATGAAACGTGATGTGTTCCCATTTCTACTCAGGAAATGGATAGTGGTTTCAGGAGTCCTGCTGGTCTTTGATGTCCAGTCTTTGAGCAATGTCATTTTTCCTACTTGGCCACCAAAATAATGGTTTAAAATCTTTGTACATTTTCGTATCTCCTGGATGGATCGAGTAAGGTGTATGTAGAGCCCAAAATCAGTACACGTATAACCCATGCATTTATTTAAATAGTTAAATTATTTTTTTAAATTTAAAATGATTTATAGTGATGCATGACCTATTTAAATTGTATTATTTTAAATTATTTATGTTTATGTGATGTACGTTAAAATGTCTTCTCGAGTTTCATGTTTCAGGCGATTATTCGATGCGGGATCAAGGAAAAGAGACCGGTAACGATTTTGGCAATTTTAAACGTGATATTTTATTTTAAGTTAAGGTTGGGGCATTATAAATAATTTATTAAGTTTTAGCATTTTAAAAGCCTAAATTATTTATTTAAGTGATTTTACAATTTTAAAACTTTCAAAGTTATGATACTTGTGCAAGTTATTTTAACTTTAGAGATTTTATTATAATTAGAGGAGGGTTAGTATTTTTAATTAGATGTTAATTAATGATTATGCAATAATTTGGCCCTAACTATAGTAAACACACGCACACTTTCACACACACTTACACGATAAAACACACACACACACACGTTTCAAATCACAATTTCAGAATTTTATTATTTTGAGAAGAGAAAACCTAGGGTTCCTCTACCTTAGAGCAGCCGCCCCCTCCCTCTGATTTTCCAGCAAGATTTCGTTGAGTTTTCTTCAAAGAAAATCGCGCCGCGTTCGTCCCGGATCGTCTCTCGCATCCTTCCCGCTTCGGTGTCGTCGTTCGGTAACGTTAAAGATTTAAAGGCATGTATATTATGTTTTTCCTGTGTTGATCTAGTCATTTTATATGTGGTGATGTTTTTATGCGAGAAAATCCATGTGTGATGTAAATGGTTTTAGCAGAAAATTGTTTGATCAATCTATGCAACGTTTTTAGATATCAGAATTTTGTTTTTACTGTATTTTGAATTGCTGCGATTTTTTGGTCGAGCTTTTGGGAAAGCCTTCAGCATATGAAACGTATAATTTTCGATACCTTCGAGTTGATATAAAATTCAAAATATTTGGATGAAAATTGAGTGAGTTATGATCGTTTTCGTGGGACTACTCAAACTGCGTTTTTCTGAAAATATGTAATTGATGTGTTCTTGAAGTGTTTGAGTTGCAGGCTTTGTTGGTCATCGCTAGGCCATCGCTACTGCGTTTAGACATGATGTGGGATGTGTTTAGGTACTATTTGAGGTTTCGTTTTGAGTCGTGGATGGCTTGTGAGACAATAGAAGTCGTAGGAAGATAATGGTGTCGAATGTTGGAATTGTGTCGTTTTGTTGTTAATTGTCGACATTGGGGTTGTTAGATTGTTGGCACGGGTTGGAGTCAATACCGTAGCGTCCTAAGATGGGTCTCGAAGTATCAATTCTTAGTCCATTCAATTGAGTTGGGAGAATTAAGCACAATATAAAAATTTCCGCAGGTTTTGTTCTCACCTGAGGCTAGCCGGACCCCTAAACGGACCCTGGCACCGGGTCCGTGCCCTTGTTTCTTCCGGAGTGCCATTTTCCAGTGCCTACACGAATCCCTAGACGGACCCTAGCACGGGGTCCGTGTGCTTCCTTCTTTTCGGTGTGTCATTCCAGAGTCTACACGGACCCAGAGCCGGACCTGGGCACGGGGTCCGTGTACCTTCTGTTTGGGAATAATTTAGGCTTCTCTTTGAGATTTGTTTTGGGGTTCTATGATATGGTTTAGTATGATTAAACGAGGTCAAGTCCCGAGTAATTTAGAATGTCATAAGCTATTTGTTTGATTCGGTGGTGAGTACGAATACCTACGTCTAAGTTATGCAAGTTAAGTGTTGGAATTCATGATAGTATGTGCAGTAGTGGCCCAAGAGGGATCCAACAAATCCCTCAACTCCAAGTAAGTATGTTCGACGTTCAAAGAAAATACTTTTAAGTTTTTGAGGTATGCTAAATGTCTTGTGACCAAATTATGTATGAGATTGGAAAGCTGTAAAGTATCACTAGGGACCAATCCACCCCGTTAAATTATGAACGAGTTTAGATCAGGATTGGAAAGCGGTAAAGTATGACCAGGGACCAATCCACCCCGTTAAATTATGAACGAGGATCTCATGTATGTGGCAGTTGATCTTCCCTGTCAGCCCAGTACTGTGGTTTAGTCTGATCTGACGTTTTTTTGTATGGGTCACTTGCTTTGAAACATATCTCTACGCAAAATGATGAACTTTAAGTATGTACAATGTAAGCATGTTTAACAAAAGTTTTATGTTGATGGCACGTCTATCTATGATATGTACGTATGTTCAAGTTCATGTATGTAAGTTAAAGTTCAAGTATGTACGTCCTATTTTAAAGCTGCATGTGATTTTATTACGTATTACTCGTTATTCTCAGTTTATGCATGTTGAGTCTTTAGACTCACTAGACTTGATCGATGCAGGTGAGGATGAGTTTGAAGAGATGAGAGGTGGGGACCAGTGAGCTGGCTTGGACTGAGCGGGAAGCTAAATCCGAGGACCGCCATATTTTAAGTTTTATGAAATGTTCAAAATACTCTGATTTTACGTTTTAGTTTTTGATATTTAAACAAGCATTTTTCTTTAGCAAATTTTATCGTGATCCATCTTATTGCAATTAAGTTTAGTTGGACAATTTATATATGATCAATTTGAAGGTTTATTTTATATTTAAGAAAATTTTTATTTTTTCGCAAATTTCAAGTAGTTTAAAAGTACGGTACGTTACAGTCGGTATCAGATCGGTGTTCTTGTAAAGGGTTATGCCTACTGCAAGTTGCGAGAAGCTCACGAAGCCACACCTCAAGTCTGTAAGTTTTTAAGTTTTGAATTATGTTATGTATTAAACATTAAGTCCTGATTTCAGCATGTCCATGTTTCAAGTTCAAATTACGTGCATCTTATGTTATTGATATTATGTTAATGCATGCATATTAGGTTTACGTGTTAGGCAAATTGTTGGAACAATATGCCTCCTAGACGCATAATTAACCGGGAGGAAAGGGATGAGGATATAGAGGCTCGATAGGAAGGGAGAGACACTCCACCTCCTCCACCGCCAGATATGCAGGCACAGATGCTTGCAGGAATGACCCAGTTCTTCGCACAGTTTGCGGGAAACCAGGCGACAGTGGATGCAGGGGCTAGGCCCAGACCAGAGGTGGTGTATGAGAGGTTTATGAGGATGAATCCTAAGGAGTTCTTGGGGACTACTTACCCGATGATAGCTGAAGGATGGATTAAGTCCATCGAGGTGATTTTCGCATTCATGGATCTGCAAGAAGAGAATAGGGTCAGACGTGCCACATTCCTTCTGACAGGGGACTCCAGAATTTGGTGGGAAAGTGCATAAGTGTCAGTTAACTTGCAAACACTGACGTGGGATGGATTTAAGGAGTTCTTTTACTCCAAGTACTTCACTGAGGAAGTACGCTCTCGCCTGACCAGGGAGTTCATGACGTTGCGTCAGGGGGATAGCAGCGTTGCGGAGTTTGTGAGGAAGTTTGAGAGGTGGTGTCACGTTGTACCCCTGATAGCTAATGATGCCCAGGAGAAGCTGAGGCATTTTATGTATGGGTTGCGGTCTATCTTCCGCCGCGATGTGAGGGTTGCTGGTCCGACTACCTACGCCGTTGCAGTATCTAGAGCCTTGGCGGCAAAGCAGGACCAGAAAGATATCGAGGTCGATAGGTAGGGAAGAAGGCCCTATCAGGCACCACAGCAGCAACAACAACGACCTTAGTTCAAGAGGCCATTCCAGGGGCAGCCAGTGAAGAAGCCATATCAGGGACCACCGAAAGACAAGGGTCTTATCCCACAGCCGAAGGCTCCTCAAAGGCCGGAGTACCCAGTGTGCCCGAAGTGCAACTGCCAGCACCCGGGACATTGTCTATATAGATCAGGCAAGTGCTTTAAATGTGGAGTTAGTGACCACATGTTAAAGGAGTGCCCACAGTGGAGGCAGCCAACCCAGGGAAGAGTGTTTGCCATGCATGCTCAAGAGGCGAACCCGGACACGACGCTATTGACTGGTAAACTCATTTAGTTAAGCACCGTATTATTCTTCCATGCATGTTTTGAATTGTATTTGGAATTTTAGTGTGCTAGTTAATATTTTGGTGACTTGGGATATAAATTTCTTCTATGCTTGAGGTTAAGGTTAGAACTTTGGGATATGAGTTTTTTTTTTGTGCTGTACCAACGTCTCTCAGGGAATATTTTCATAAAGAGAGTAGCCACGATGATGCAAATGTGGTTGATCAAGCACCAAAGAAAGCATGGGAGTCGTTGGAGTTGCCCGAAGGACCTATAACGAGGGGACGAAGCAAGAAGTTTAAAGATGCACTTCAAGGACTCATGATGAGCTATCAAGGAAGTCCTACAAGTTGGATGTCTAAATTAGAGGAGGTTGAGAATCATGGGAATAATATTGGAGGTTTTTGGAATGTTATTCAAGTGCAATTGCCGAAGGTACAGCGCACCCGCGCCAGTTCAGGGACTGCACCCGCGGTCCATAATAATCAAATTTAAGAGAATATTGCCGAAGCTATACCGCACCCGCGGTCAGAAGGCGAGCGCACCCGCGCTCCTAAAAGGACCGCACCCGCGGTCCTTTGCATCCGAAATTCGCCGAAGCGGCACCGCACCCGCGGTCCAGTCTGCAGCGCACCCGCGGTCTTTTGTCAACTTCCGTGTCAAATTTGCTTGTTATCATAATTAAGCCTTTTTACACTACTTTTTCATACTTTATTGAATATATATTCAGTGTATCAGACCATGAACGAATTATGATGAATGATAGATAAAAGTTCTTGAGTTTTCTCTCAATTTGCAAAGCTTGTGCTTTGTGTTTATCAAAATCAAACTTATCAAAGATTGCATCTTTGTGGCGTTTGTCGATTGTTCTTCGCACGGATTGTCAAAACAAGTTCTTTGAAGGTCCGTTTGAAATTCAATTGTTTTATCGTTGATATTTGTTGCTAAGTTATAATCGCTTAGAGGTGAATATCACAAAATCGTTACTTGTTTCAAAAGATCGGGACAAAATAATCGTTCCTTGTTTGTTATTGAATTGAGGGTGCGATTTATATATTCGTGCTTGCCTTTCATTCGTACGAGGATTCGTATCATTTGGTATCAGAGCTTTGGCTCATTGAATTCAAGTAAGTATCGTTGTTGTTATTTTTCAGATCTGTCTCAAATTTCATTCTGTTTTCAGATCTGTGGTATCCTTTTGTTTCTATTGTCATATCTACCAAAAACAAAAACAAAAATTTGTTCTGTTTCAAGTTTTGTGTTATCCTTTGTTCTATTTTAAGATCTGCGTTTTTTCTATCATCTTTTGATAATCCAGAATTCCCGAAAAATTTGTTCTGTGTTATTCTGTCGTTCTTGTTTTTGTGCAATCCATGTGAAACAGTTGCAAGTGTTCACAAGTTGAATCTTGTTAGTTTGATAAAAAATAATAATAATATATATATAAAGATTGAGCACACCTTTGAGAGAACTATCAAATTCTAGTGAAAAACATTTGAGTGCGAGTGTTATTTCTTTGGAGTGATCGTGAGAATTTGGGTGAGGAAAATCTTTTATTTCTACTAACATTTTATTGCAGGTACAAAATCTGAAATTAAAATTGAGTGGGAAGTAGGAGAGAGTTCGAACCAAGGGTTATCTAAGGTTCAAATGGAGGCGTTATTTGGGCATTTTAGTAGAATGTTGAAGGCCGAGTTGGATCCTTTATATGAGAGGTTGGATAGGCTTGAAGTTAGTACGAGTGAAAATAAATCTAAGCCTAAAGGTTTGGGTAGAGTGGATGAAGAAGAGAATGATTATGATTTGGAAGGAGAAGAGGAGAGCCAAAACGAGAATTGGGGTAGAAGCGGAAGAGGTAGAGGATTTGGTAGGGGAAGAAGAGAAGCCTTACGTGGTAGGTACGATGATGAGAATAAGGAAGATAATAACATAGGCAGCATTAAGATGAAAATTCCGTCGTTCCATGGTAAGTCGGATCCTGAGGCTTATTTAGAATGGGAAAAGCGAGTTGAATTTGTGTTTGATTGTCACCATTATTCCGAACAAAAGAAGGTTAGGTTGGCCGTTGTTGAATTTGTTGATTATGCACTTATTTGGTGGGATCAATTAGTGACCACTAAGAGAAGATGCAATGAGAGGCCTATAGAAACTTGGGCGGAGATGAAAAGCGTAATGAGGAAGAGGTTTGTACCAAATCACTACTATAGAGAAATGTTTAAGAAGTTACAAACTTTGAGACAAGGTGTGAAGAGTGTTGAGGACTACTATAAAGAATTGGAAGTAGTCATGATTAGAGCAAACATAGATGAGGATAGTGAGGCTACTATGGCTCATTTTCTGTGTGGTTTGGACAGGGAAATTCAAGACCAAGTGGAGCTTAGACATTACTTGGATCTAGATGAAATGGTGCAAATGGCGATAAAAGTGGAGCAACAACTCAAGAGGAGAGGAGTTGGTCGTACCACACAAACTGGGAATACATCAACACCTTGGCGTTCCAACGTTGTTAAACGTGAAGAAAGCAAGGTAGTGGTCAAGCCCAAAGTTGACATTAAACAGGAGGCGCCTAAGCAGGGAATGCAAGGTAAACCTGAAACTCCTATTAATCGTTCTAGAGATATTAAATGTTTTAGGTGTCAAGGAGTTGGACATATTTCTAGCCAATGTCCCAATAAAAGGGTGATGGTGTTGAATAATTATGGGGAGTATGAATCTCATAGTGAGGGAGATGATGGAGAGGATGAAGATGAGATGCCTGCATTAGAGGATCCTGATGAGGGATATGAAGCAGTTGTGGGTGAGGCATTAGTGACTAGGCGTATCATGAGTGCCCAAGTCAAAGAAGAGGAGACGAATCAGCGGGAAAACTTGTACCATACTAGATGTTTTGTCAGTGGCAAAGTTTGCAACGTTATTATAGATGGAGGAAGTTGTACCAATGTTGCTAGTCTTAAGATGGTTGAAAAATTGAGCTTGCCTACTTTGAAACATCCTCAACCATATAGGCTACAGTGGTTGAACGACTGTGCTGAAGTGAAGGTGAACAAACAAGTTTTGGTTGCATTTTTGATTGGGAAGTATGTTGATGAGGTATTGTGTGATGTGGTATCAATGCATGCTTGTAATATTTTGTTAGGAAGACCATGGCAATATGATAGGCAAGTGACACATGATGGGTTTAGAAATAAATATTCTTTTGTACTCAAGAAAGAACCCATTGTTTTACTTCTTTTGTCCCCAAAACAAGTGTTGGAGGACCAATTGAAAAAGAAGAAGAGAGATGAGGCCGAAAGAAAGAGTGAATTAAAAAGTGAGATGGCCTTTGAAAAGAAAAATGAAATGGCTAAAAACAAAAGTGATAAAAAAATTGAGATAGCCATACAAAAGAAAAATAAGGAAAAAGAAAATGAGAGGAAAGAGACCAAAAAGAAAATATATATGGTCCAAAAGAGTGACATGAAACAATTGTTGCACACACATGATACACTTGTGTTGATTCTTTACAAAGAGATTCTCTTTAACACAAGTGATATAGCCGAAAATCTTCCGAGCATTGTTGTTTCCCTTTTGCAGGAGTTTGATGATATATTTCCAGAGGAGCTACCTCAAGGAATACCACCATTGAGGGGGATTGAGCACCAAATTGATTTTGTGCCCGGAAGTGCATTACCAAATCGTCCAGCGTATAGAAGCAATCCAGAGGAGACCAAGGAGCTTCAACGGCAGGTAAGTGAATTATTAGATAGGGGTTTCGTGCGTGAGTCCATGTCTCCTTGTGTTGTACCTGTTTTATTAGTTCCTAAGAAAGATGGCTCATGGCGTATGTGTGTAGATTGTAGGGCAATCAATAATATAACCATCAAATATAGGCACCCCATACCTAGACTAGATGATATGTTAGATGAATTGCATGGTGCTTGTATTTTTAGCAAGATTGACTTGAAAAGTGGTTATCACCAAATTAGGATGAGGGAAGGTGATGAGTGGAAAATGGCTTTTAAAACCAAGTACGGGTTATATGAGTAGATAGTCATGCCTTTTGGCTTAACTAACGCTCCTAGCACTTTTATGAGGTTAATGAACCATGTCTTGCGTGCATACATAGGAAAATTTGTTGTTGTTTACTTTGATGATATCCTAGTATATAGCAAAGACTTGGATGAGCATGTTAATCACTTGAGACTTGTGCTAATCACACTAAGGGCTGAAAATTTATATGCTAATTTAAAGAAATGTGATTTTTGTACAAGCAAACTTGTCTTCCTTGGTTTTGTGGTAAGTTCGCAGGGGATACAAGTGGATGAGGACAAGGTAAGTGCTATTCGAGATTGGCCAACGCCTGCTTCTGTTGGTCAAGTTCGAAGCTTTCATGGTCTTGCAAGCTTCTATAGGAGGTTTGTAAAACATTTTAGCACACTGGCGGCACCGATGACGGAGGTGATTCAGAAGAACGTTCCATTCCATTGGGGCGAAGAGCAAGAGAAATCTTTTAATATTATTAAACAAAAGTTAATTAATGCGCCTTTACTTGTTTTGCCTGATTTTTATAATACTTTTGAAATTGAATGTGATGCTTCAGGTGTAGGTATTGGTGGTGTTTTGATGCAAGGAGGACGACCAGTGGCGTATTTTAGTGAGAAACTCAATGGAGAAGCGCTTAACTATCCAACGTATGACAAGGAGTTGTACGCGCTTGTGAGGACTTTGGAGGTGTGGCAACACTACTTGAGGCCTAAAGAGTTTGTGATTCACACGGATCATGAGTCTCTTAAGCACCTTAAGGGGCAGCAAAAGTTGAACAAGCGGCATGCCAAGTGGGTTGCATTCATAGGTACATTTCCCTACATCATCAAGTACAAACAAGGTAAGGAAAATATAGTGGCTGACGCATTATCACGGAGGTATGTACTAATCTCTACTTTGGAGTCTAAAGTTTTGGGGTTTGAGCATGTGAAGGAATTATATGTGCTAGATGAGGATTTTAAGAATGTATTTGAAACATGTATCCATGGTCCACATGACAAATTTTGTTTGCATCATGGTTTCTTGTTTAAAGAAGATAGGTTGTGCGTCCCTAGATCATCCATTCGTGAATTACTTGTTAGGGAGGCACATGGGGGTGGCTTAATGGGGCATTTTGGTGTGGCTAAAACTTTAAGTGCATTGCATGAAAATTTCTATTGGCCACACATGAAACGTGACGTTGAGCGTGTTTGTGATAAGTGCATTACTTGTAGACAAGCTAAATCTAAAACACAACCACATGGCTTGTATACACCACTTCCCGTCCCTAGTGAACCTTGGGTTGTTATTTCTATGGAATTTGTTTTGGGGTTGCCTAGGACAAAGAAGGGGAGGGATTCTATATTTGTTGTTGTGGATAGATTTTCTAAGATGGCTCATTTTATTGCTTGTCACAAAACTGATGATGCATCTCACATTGCGGATCTATTCTTTAGAGAAGTCGTTAGGTTGCATGGCATGCCTAGGACTATTGTTTCGGACCGTGATGTTAAATTCTTGAGTTATTTTTGGAAAACGTTATGGGCTAAACTTGGCACAAAATTGTTGTTTTCTACTACATGTCATCCTCAAACGGATGGGCAAACTGAAGTTGTCAATAGAACTTTAGGAACAATTTTGCGTGCTATTCTTAAAAAGAACTTAAAAAATTGGGAGGATTGTTTACCATTTGTTGAGTTTGCTTATAATCGTAGTTTGCATTCTACTACGAATTATTCACCATTTGAAATTGTATATGGTTTTAATCTTTTGACTCCGTTGGATTTGATGTCTTTACTTGTGAGTGAAAGGTTGAATATGGATGGCAAGAAGAAAGCTGAATTCGTTAGAAGTTTGCATGAGAAGGTCAAGGATAACACCGAGAAGAAGAATTTACAATACACGAAGCAAGCCAACAAGGGAAGGAAAAAGATGGTTTTTGAAAAGGGAGATTGGGTGTGGTTGCACTTAAGGAAGGAAAGATTTCCAGAAAAGCGACGTTCAAAACTCTTACCTAGGGGTGACGAACCATTTCAAGTGCTTGAAAAGATCAACGACAATGCCTACAAATTAGACCTACCAGGTGAGTATAATGTCAGCTCTACTTTTAATGTTAGTGATCTTTCGTTGTTTGATGTAGGAGATGATCAAGATTTGAGGACAAATCCTTTTCAAGAAGGGGAGAATGATGCAAATGTGGTTGATCAAGCACCAAAGAAAGCATGGGAGTCGTTGGAGTTGCCCGAAGGACCTATAACGAGGGGACGAAGCAAGAAGTTTAAAGATGCACTTCAAGGACTCATGATGAGCTATCAAGGAAGTCCTACAAGTTGGATGTCTAAATTAGAGGAGGTTGAGAATCATGAGAATAATATTGGAGGGTTTTGGAATGTTATTCAAGTGCAATTGCCGAAGGTACAGCGCACCCGCGCCAGTTCAGGGACTGCACCCGCGGTCCATAATAATCAAATTTAAGAGAATATTGCCGAAGCTATACCGCACCCGCGGTCAGAAGGCGAGCGCACCCGCGGAAGGCAAGCGCACCTGCGCTCCTAAAAGGACCGCACCCGCGGTCCTTTGCATCCGAACTTCGCCGAAGCGGCACCGCACCCGCGGTCCAGTCTGCAGCGCACCCGCGGTCTTTTGTCAACTTCCGTGTCAAATTTGCTTGTTATCATAATTAAGCCTTTTTACACTACTTTTTCATACTTTATTGAACATATATTCAGTGTATCAGACCATGAACGAATTATGATGAATGGTAGATAAAAGTTCTTGAGTTTTCTCTCAATTTGCAAAGCTTGTGCTTTGTGTTTATCAAAATCAAACTTATCAAAGATTGCATCTTTGTGGCGTTTGTCGATTGTTCTTCGCACGGATTGTCAAAACAAGTTCTTTGAAGGTTCGTTTGAAATTCAATTGTTTTATCGTTGATATTTGTTGCTAAGTTATAATCGCTTAGAGGTGAATATCACAAAATCGTTACTTGTTTCAAAATATCGGGACAAAATAATCGTTCCTTGTTTGTTATTGAATTGAGGGTGCGATTTATATATTCGTGCTTGCCTTTCATTCGTACGAGGATTCGTATCACACGAAGACCTTGATAGATTCTGGGGCCACACACTCCTTTATTTCGGAGACGTTCGCTAGTCACTTGGACGTCAAGTCTATTGGACTCGACGTGAGCTACTCAGTGACAGTCCCATCGGGGGAAGAATTATCAACTACTAGTGTGGTCAGAGACATTGATCTGGAACTATAGGGCCACCTATTGTATGCCGATTTGATTGTGTTGCCGATGCCAGAGTTTGATATCATTATAGGAATGGACTGGCTAACGAAGAACAGAGTTCTCATTTATTTACAGAAAATGTCAGTGTTAGTAAGACCTTTGGGTATGGAGTAGTTCCTCTTTGAGCCTGCTAGATGGAGGAGTTTCCCTCGGATGTTCTCTTGCATGCAGGCGCGTAGACTCATTCACAAAGGGTGTCAGGCTTTCTTGGCCAGTGTTATTTTTCCATCTGATGTACCCACTCTGTCAATAACTGATGTGCCAGTAGTCAAAGATTTTCCTGACGTCTTTCCAGATGAGGTTACAGGCCTTCCACCAGAAAGAGAGGTGAAGTTTTCAATTGATCTTTTGCCAGGCACCGTGCCAATCTCTAAGGCACCGTACCGGTTAACTCCAACTGAGATGTTAGAGCTCAAGCAGCAGATTTAGGAGCTCCTAGACAAAGAATTCATCCGCCCTAGTTTCTCACCATGGGGCGCACCAGTGCTCTTTGTGAAGAAGAAAGACGGGAGCATGAGGCTATGCATCGATTACCGAGAACTGAACAAGGTAACGATGAAGAACAAATACCCACTTCCAAGGATCGATGACTTGTTCTATTAGTTGCAGGGAACCACAATGTTCTCTAAGATAGATCTTCGATCGGGGTATCACCAGGTGAAGGTGAAAGATGCAGATGTTCATAAGACAACTTTCAAAACCAGATATGGGCATTATGAGTTTTTAATGATGCCGTTTGGACTGACGAATGCTCCAGAAATATTTATGGACTTGATGAATCGTGTTTCAGCCCTACCTATACCAATTCGTCATAGTGTTCATTGACGACATTCTCATATACTCGAAGAGCCATGAGGAGCACAGTCAGCATTTGGGTACAGTGTTGCAGGTTTTGCAGAGACACAAGTTGTTTGCAAAATTCAGTAAGTGTGAATTTTGGTTAGAGAAGGTAGCATTTTTGGGTCATATAATATCTAGCAGTGGCATTGAGGTCGATCCAGCTAAAGTAGCAGCAGTCAAAGATTGGGTTGAGCCGAATATGCGTCAGAGATTCGCAGTTTCCTAGGCCTAGCAGGCTACTACACAAAATTTATTCAAGGGTTTTCTTCGATAGCAGTGCCACTCACTTCACTGACAAAGAAGAATGCTCAATTCATGTGGAGTGATGAATGTCAGAATAGTTTTGATACTTTGAAGCAAGGTCTTATTTCAGCCCCAGTGTTAGTCATGCCAACAGGGCAAGGTGATTTTGTGCTATACACCGATGCCTCTAAGCTCGATTTAGGCGCAGTGTTGATGCAGCATGGTCGGGTGATAGCTTATGCTTCCAGGAAGTTGAAGGTGCATGAGAAGAATTACCCGACTCATGATCTTGAGTTAGCTGCAGTTGTCTTTGCGTTGAAGTTATGGGGACACTATCTTTATGGTGAGAAATGCAAAAAATTTACCAATCACAAGAGTCTCAAATATTTCTTCACGTAGAAAAAATTGAATATGAGACAAAGACGGTGGTTAGAATTAGTGAAAGGTTAGGCGCAGTGTTGATGCAGCATGGTCGGGTTATAGCTTATACTTCCAGGCAGTTGAAGGTGCATGAGAAGAACTACCCGACTCATGATCTTGAGTTAGCTGCCGTTGTCTTTGCGTTGAAGATATGGAGACATTACTTGTACGGCGAGAAATGCCAGATATTCACTGATCACAAGAGTCTCAAGTATTTCTTGACGCAGAAAGAATTAAATATGAGACAGAGACGGTGGTTAGAGTGGATAAAAGACTATGATTGCGAAATTAGCTACCATCAAGGAAAAGCTAATGTTGTGGCAGATTCCTTAAGCCGAAAGGTTGCAGTCGTAGCACAGTTGTCAGTACAGAGATCTCTTCAGTCAGAGATTCAGAGATTCGGGTTAGAGGTTTATCACAAGGGCAGGGCTCCTAAACTATCTAATTTGACAGTCTAGTCTTCCTTGCTAGATCGAATCCGTCCAGGCAGTCTTCAGATGAACAGTTACAAAAATGGAGACTGAAGGATGAAGCCAAGGGCAGTGTATTCTACTCATTTTATGATGGTATTGTGAGATACAGAGGTAGAATGTGGGTGCCTAGTGTTGTTTCGATCAGAGAGGATATTCTGACATAGGCACATGCATCTCCGTATTCCATCCATCCAGGAGGTACCAAGATGTACAAGGATTTGCAGATTTTGTATTGGTGGCCAGGGATGAAGAGAGACATCCGCCGATTTGTGTCTGAATGCCTCACTTGTCAGCAGGTGAAGGCAGAGCATCAGAGGCCAGCAGTAATGCTTAAGCCCCTCTCTATCCTTGAGTGGAAATGGGAGAATATCACCATGTACTTCGTTGTTGGGTTACCGAGGTCAGTCAGGGGATCCAATGCCATTTGGGTTATAGTGGATCGACTTACTAAGTCGGCACACTTCTTGCCAGTGAAGACGACTTTCTCCATGACGTAGTATGCGGAGCTCTATATCCGGGAGATAGTCTGATTGCACGGAATCCCAGTTTCTATTGTGTCCGACAGGGACCCGAGGTTTACATCGTCCTTTTGGAAGAGTTTGCATGCAACCTTGGGGACGAAGTTGCTATTCAGCACAGTTTTTCACCCGCAGACAGATGGTCAGTCTGAGCGAGTGATTCAGATTTTGGAGGATCTATTGCGAGCCAGTATGATCGATTTCCATGGGACTTGGGAATCTAAGCTACCTCTAGTGGAGTTTACCTACAACAACAGTTTCCAAGCATCTATTTGTATGGCTCCCTACGAGGCATTGTATGGAAGGAAGTGCAGATCGCCGATTCTGGGATGAAGTCGGTGAGAGAGCAGAACTTGGTCCAGAAATAGTTCAGCAGACTACAGATGTGGTGGTCAAGATCCGAGACAGGATGAAGACCGCACAAGAGTCGTCAAAAGAGTTATGCTGACAAGAGGAGGAGAGATCTAGAGTTTGCCGTAGGTGATCACGTTTCGTGAAGATAGCACCCATGAAGGGTGTTATGAGATTTGGAAAGAGAAGGCAAGCTTAGTCCGAGGTTTATTGGACCATTTGAAATTCTTGACAGAGTTGGGACACTAGCTTATCGTGTTTCCCTCCCGCTGAATCTGGCAGAGGTACACAATGTGTTCCCGTCTCGATGTTGAGGAAGTACCTAGCTAATCCTTTGCATGTTTTGAGTTATGAGCCATTGCAGCTTGCTCCAGACCTGTCATATGAGGAAAGACCTGTCAAAATCCTAGACATACAGGAGAGGAGACTTCGGAACAAGGTGACCAAGTTGGTCAAAGTCCGGTGGCTGAATCAATCAGTGGAGGAAGCCACTTGGGAGACCTGAGACAGATATGAGGAACCACTACCTAGAACATGTTTAGTAAGATTTAATTTCGAGGACGAAATTTTTATAAGTGGGGGATGAACCGTAGAGCCCAAAATCAGTACACGTATAACCCATGCATTTATTTAAATAGTTAAATTATTTATTTAAGTTTAAAATGATTTATAGCGATGCATGACCTATTTAAATTGCATTATTTTAAATTATTTATGTTTATGTATGCGCGTTAAAATGTTTTATCGAGTGTCATGTTTCAGGCGATTATTCGATGCGGGATCAAGGAAAAGAGACCGGTGATGATTTTGGCAATTTTAAACGTGATATTTTATTTTAAGTTAAGGTTGGGGCATTTTAAATAATTTATTAAGTTTTAGCATTTTAAAAGCCTAAATTATTTATTTAAGTGATTTTAGAATTTTAAAACTTTTAAAGTTATGACACTTGTGCAAGTTATTTTAACTTTTGAGATTTTATTATAATTAGGAGAGGGTTAGTATTTTTAATTACATGTTAATTATTGATTAAGCAATAATTTGGCCCTAAATATAGTAAACACACGCACACACCCAAACTTTCACACACACTTACACGACAAAACACACACACACAAGTTTCAAATCACAATTTCAGAATTTTATTATTTTGAGAAGAGAAAACCTAGGGTTCCTCTATCTTAGAGCAGCCGCCCCCTCCCTCTGATTTTCCAGCAAGATTTCGTTGAGTTTTCTTCAAAAAAAATCGCACCGCGTTCGTGCCGGATCGTCTCTCGCTTCCTTCCTGATTCGGTGTCAGTCGTTCAGTAACGTTAAAGATTTAAAGGCATGTATATTCTGTTTTTTCTGCGTCGATCTAGTCATATTATGTATGGTGATGTTTTTATGCGAGAAAATCCATGTGTGATGTAAATGGTTTGAGCAGAAAATTGTTTGATCAATCTATGCAACGTTTTTAGATCTCAGAATTTTGTTTCTATTGTATTTTGAATTGCTGCGATTTTTCGTCAATATTTTGGGAAAGCTTTCAACATATGAAACGTAGAACTTTTTGATACCTTCGATTTGATATAAAATTCGAAATATTTGGATGAAAATGGAGTGAGTTATGATTGTTTTCGTGGGACTGCTCAAACTACATTTTTCTGAAAAATATGTTATTGTTGTGTTCTTGAAGTGTTTGAGTTGCAGGCTTCGTTGGACATTGCTAGGCCATCACTACTTCATTTAGACATGATGTGGAATATGTTTAGGTAATATTTGAGGTTTTGTTTCGAGTCGGGGATCGCTTGGGAGACAATAGAAGTCGTAGGAAGATAATGGTGTCGAATGTTGGTATTGTGTCGTTTTGTTGTTGATTGTCGACGTTGGGGTTGTTGGATTGTTGGCACGGGTTGGAGTCAATACCGTAGAGTCCTAAGATGGGTCTCGAAGTATCAATTCTTAGTCCATTCAATTGAGTTAGGGAGAATTAAGCACAATATAAAAATTTCCACAGGTTTTGTTTTCACCCGAGGCTAGCCGGACCCCTACATGGACCCTGGCACAGGGTCCGTGCCCTTGTTTCTTCCAGAGTGCCATTTTCCAGTGCCTACACGGACCCCTAGACGGACCCTAGCACGGGGTCCGTGTCCTTCCTTCTTTTCGGTGTGTCTTTCCAGAGTCTACACGGACCCAGAGCCGGACCTGGGCACGGGGTCCGTGTACCTCCTGTTTGGGAATAATTTAGGCTTCCATTTGAGATTTGCTTTGGGGTTCTATACTATGGTTATGTATGATTAAACGAGGTCAAGTCCTGAGTAATTTAGAATGTCATAAGCTATTTATTTGATTCAGTGGTGAGTACGAATACCTACGTTTAAGTTATGCAAGTTAAGTGTTGGAATTCATGATAGTATGTGCAACAGTGGCCCAAGCGAGATCCAAGTTTGGTTTTTGATATTTAAACAAGCATTTTTCTTTAGAAAATTTTATTTTGATCCGTCTAATTGCAACTAAGTTTGGTTGGACAGTTTATTATGATCAATTTGAAAGTTTATTTTATATTTAAGAAAATTTTTATTTTTCCGCAAATTTCAAGTAGTTTAAAAGTACGGTACGTTATAGTGTAGCATGAGAATCAATAAGAATGTCAGTTCTTATCGTTTCTTGTTCTGGCACACACAGTCTCCCTCGATATGTCCATATTTCTTCCCTATTCAATTCAAAGTTCAAATTTCATTTTTCTTCATCTCTCTGTCTCAGTTGTTTTAATTCATTATCTGCACTTTGTTCGACATTAATCATGTCTGCAAGTGTTGGTCGAGCCATGAGATATGATAATTGGATTGCATCTCCCTTTGGAATAACTTCAATCTTCAAGTTCTGTAAATCCCATCAAATTTGTTCTTGTACTTGCATTGCGGAAATAGAACTGGATTTTCGACTTAACGCATCTGCAACAGCATTTGCTTTACCTGGATGATAATTAATAACACAATCATAATCTTTCACTAATTCCAACCAATGTCGTTGTCGCATATTCAGTTCTTTTTGCGTGAATAAATATTTCAAACTCTTGTGGTCCGTTTAAATTTCACACCGTTCACCATACATATAATGGCGCCATATTTTCAACGCAAATACCACTGCTGCCAGTTCTAAATCATGTGTGGGATAGTTCTTTTCATATTCTTTCAATTTTCTTGAGGCATATAGCAATCACCTTCCTATGCTGGATTAAGACTGCTCCTATACCTTGTTTCGCAGCATCACTGTATACCACAAAATCTCCTGGTCCTTATGGTATCGCAAGGACCAGTGCTGATGTCAATTTTGTTTTTAACTCTTGGAAACTGTGATCACATGCTTCGTTCCATACAAATTTCACATTCTTTCGAGTTAAAGCAGTCAAAGGCAATGCTATCTTGGAAAATCCCGCTATAAACCGACTGGTAATAACCAGCTAACCCAGGAAAACTATGTACCTTAGTAACAGTAGTTTGTCGTAGCCAGTTATTAACAGCTTCAATCTTGCTTGGATCCACAGATATGTCTTTTTTTGAAATGATATGACCCAAAAATGCTACTTGTTCAAGCCAAAATTCGCATTTATTCCATTTGACATATAAATATTTATCTTTCAAAGTCTGCAAAATTAATTTCAGATGTTCTCGATGCTCCTCTACAGTTCGTGAGTAGATGAGAATATCATCTATAAACACAATCATGAACTTGTCTAGATATGACTTGAAAATTCTGTTCATTAAATCCATAAAAGCAGCCGGTGCATTCGTTAGTCCAAAGATTTCACTTTTAGTTGATGATAGCCTGATCGTAAATCAATCTTCAAAAAGTTAGCAGCTCCTTGTAATTGATCAAACAAATCATCAATTCTGGGGAGTGGATATTTGTTTTTAATTGTCACTTTGTTCAACTCCCTATAATAAATACATAGACGAAGGGTACCGTCTTTCTTTTTCACAAATAAAATAGGTGCATCCCACGGTGAAAAACTCGGTCTAATAAACCCTTTATCAAGTAACTCCTGTAACTGTTCTTTTAATTCTTTCATTTCTGTAGGAGCTATATAATAAAGCAAGCACAGTAGTACAGGTCAACTAATGAGGCTCATGTACAAACATGAACATGAATATACGGTAGGATATGACATTGTTTAAAGTTTCATTGTTGATCACGACTTGATATGTATGTTCTTTCTATGCATATTGATACATATAAGTGCCAACTTATTGAGTTTTATAAACTCACATAGCTCATGTATTACAGGATCAAGTAATGAAGATACGTAGGATGCCGGTTGGCCAATGGATGCTTGTGACGTGCCTTACCTCGACAAGAACCGGGACGTCTTATTGTATAGCTTCCGCATATGTATTATTGTTAATGCAATGTCAGGGTTTGAAACACATTTTACAATGTTATGTCTATGTGTATAATGATACCGAGTATGGTTGTTTATAAGAATACGATTATATGTACGTATTGTTGTTATTGCTTGAGTTATTGGTGTTTAGAAAATGTAGGGACATCATACCAAAAATTTTATAAACCGTCAAATTGATGCCCTTTGTTTGAATTGTTTCATAATATAGATGTATCATTTACCATTCTAAAATATCACAATATCAATCACAAATTCGATCACCCTATCTGGGGGTAAGCTTGTTACATTATCAGGAAATATTTTTGGGAATTCACAAACAACATCTGTATCTTTTAATTCACGAACAGGTGAGTCAATATTTAACACAGATGCTAAATATCCTTGACACCCATTCTATAGTAATTTATAAGCCTTCATACAAGAGATTATCCGAAGAGGTAAGGATATACCTGCACTTGCTACTGTGAATGGTTCAGCTCCTACTGGTGCAAACTTGATCATCTTCATGCCACAGTCAATAGTAACTCTGTACTTCGAGAGCCAATCCATTCCCATTATCACATCAAAATCAGTCATGTTTAGAACTATCAAATTGGCATACATTTGATGGCCTTGGACATATATTGGACACCCTCGCACAATCTGATTTGTCTGTAATTCTTGCCTGGAAGGTAAGGCTATGGAGAGTTGTGTCTCTGTTGTACTTGCTGTAATGCCCAGTCTCCTTACAAATGATTTCGAAATAAAGGAATGCGTGGCTCATAAATCTAGTAAAACAATAGCAGTGATACCAGAGATCAAGAACATACCAGTGATCATCGATGTATCCGCATCCACTTCCACTTTAGTCATGGAGAAAAGGCGTCACTGTACTTTCTCAGAACTCCATGGACAATTCCTGGCGAGATGCCCTGGCTTTTTGCAACGATAACAAACAGTGGAACCTTGCATACATTCCCCACCATGAAGTTTGCCACATTTAGGACAAGGTGGCATGTCTTGTTCTTTATGTGGAGGGGGACCCTTGCCACGGGGTTCCTCTGGTCGAGTACCTCTGCTGTCGGTCTTTTTTCCTTGTCCTGTTCCTTGGCTTCTTTTAAAGTACTGCTGCCTTCGTTGTTGTCTATCTCTGTCAATGTCTTGCTCATCATGTTCTGCCATAAGTGATCTTTCTACTATCTCACCATATGTAACCACTTTAGACATTCGTATATCTCTTTTAATTTCAGAGCGAAGTCCCCGCATGAAGTGTTCGCCCTTACTTGTGTCATCATGTGCAATATATGGTACATATTGGACTCCAGCCTCGAATTGTTGTATGTATTCAGTCATTGACATAGTTCCTTGCTTCAGATTAAGGAAATCGATGGCTTTCTTAGCTCGTACATATTTACTGAAATACTTGTTGTAAAACACGGTTTTGAAAGTTTCCCATGTCAATGGTATCGTAGGTAATGCCACCCTTGCACTCTCCCACCATATTCTTGCATGTTTTGTTAATAAAAGATGACACAAGTTACTTTGTCTGCATCTTCCATGTGTAGATAGGAGAAGATGGACTCCAAGAGTTAATCCATTCTTCTGCTACTGACGGATCAGTGCTTCCCATGAATTCAGGAGGATTCAGACGTCGAAAGCGATCATATACATCTGTTTGAACAGGCCCTTGTCTGGGTATCATAGCTTGTGCGTGTGTCTGCTCATGAGTACTCCGTTGCATCTCAAGTAATTGCTGAGTCTGCTCCCCATGGAATTTCGCTTGTTGTTGGAGCAATTGAGCAAAATCATCTACAGGTCGTGGCGCACTGCCCTCAACTTCGACTACTAGGGCCTTGACCTTAGATGATTCTCCTTCATGTACCTTGCATTTAGGTTGTATCGTCTTTTATCTTAACCTACATGTAAGTCACGTAAAAGCACATAACTTAGCATAAACTATGGGATATAAAGATACTTACTTGCCGAATTCCCCAGGTATGGATGAAGTGCAATGTCTTCCCTGTCGAAGAACCCTGGGCTCTGATACCATTCTAAAATGTCACAAGAATCCGTCATTCCGAAATGGGCACGACTTGCTGCCTAAAGCCGCCCCAAAAATCGGCCTACGATTTGTCGTTTTGATTGTCTCATGCGGTTAGAAATTGACCTCAATATAATATCATGTATATGCTACGCAAAATAGTAACCATAGCTCATGATACCACTTGAAAGGGGATCGGTTAAGGTGCTTGCTTGCGCAACGGAAGTTTAAAAATTATTTTTCAAGCAAGAAAATCGAGCGCCCTAAACTATAGTGTGTAGCAAATACAATAAAACACAAAATGTCATACATATGGTGTTTTAAAGATATACCTATCAATTTTAAAATATTGATGATGGCTCCAACTTAGTTGTCAAACAACTAAGCTCTTCAATGGCAAGATTGATCTACAAGCTTCCAAGAGCACACCTCGCTTAAAATCAAGCCCACCAGCAACAAGGAAGATCCCCTCTAATTTTGCACTAGAAAAATTAGAGGATTTTTCTTTGAGAAGAGAGTGCAATATTCAACAATTGAAGAAGCAAAAATGGATGAGAATTTTACTTGAAAATTTCGGCCATCTAAGGGGAGGAGAGAAGGATGAGTGTTTTTCTTGGTGTATGAACAAGTTAAAGTGAGCATGTGCATGCCATGCCTTGGATATTGAAAAAGTAGCCTCCAACCCTTCACCTCCCTTGCATGCTTTCTACTTGGGCTTGTAACAATTACAAGACCCATGGACTTTTTATTTAAATGTCTCTGTAATGTACCGTACTTTTAAACTACTTTAAAATTTGCGGAAAAATTAAAAATTTCTTAATTAAATAGAAACCTTCAAATTGCGATAGAAATAAACTGATCATTCAAAATATTTGCAACTAAAATCACAAATAAAGTTTGCTAAAAACAACTGTTTAAACATCTTAAACAATAACGTGAAATCAGAGTCTTTGAATCATTGCATAAAATCTTAAAACATGGGCGGTCCTCGGGTTTAGCCTCCCGCTCAGTCCAAGCCAGCTCACTGGTCCCCATCTCTCGTCTCTTCAAACTCATCCTCACCTGCATCGATCAAGTCTAGTAAGTCTAAAGACTCAACATGTATAAACTGGAAGTAACGAGTACTACGTAATAAGATCACATGCAGCTTTAAAATAGAACGTACATACTGGAACTTGAACTTGTATAAATAAGATTGAGCATACGTACATACATACATAGACGTGCCATCAACATAAAACTTTTATTAAACATGCTTACATTGTACATACTTCAACATACATAAACTTCATCATTTTGCGTAGATGCATGTTTCAAAGCAAGTGACCCATACATAAAAACGCCTGATCAGACTAAACCACAGTATTGGGCTGACAGGAAAGATCCACTTCCACAAACATGAGATCCCCGTTTATAATTTAACGGGTGGATTGGTCCATGGTCATACTTTACCGTTTTCAAATCCTGATCTAAACCCATTCATAATTTAACGAGGTGGATTGGTCCCTGGTCATACTTTATCGCTTTACAATCCCATACATAGTTTGGTCACAAGACATTTAGCATACCTCAAAAACTTAAAAGTATTTTCTTTGCACATCGAACATACTTACTTGGCGTTGAGGGATTCGTTGGATCTCGCTTGGGGCCACTGCTGCACATACTAACATGAGTTTAAAAAACTTAACTTGCATAACTTATACGTAGGTAATCGTGCTCACCACTTAATCGAATAAATAGCTTATGACATTCTAGATTACTCAGGACTTGACCTCGTTTAATTGTTGTCTTAAACCATGACATAACACCTCAAAACAATCACTAATTTTTTTCCCAAAAATGGAGTACACGGACCCCGTGCACCCCTCCGGGTTCGGGTCCGTGTAGGTACTGTATCTTCACTCTACTGAACTAACTCAGGCACGGACCCCGTGTAAGGGTCCGTCCTACAGGTCCATGTAGGCTCTGGATAATGACACTTCGAAGGAAACAAAGGCACGGACCCCGTGCCAGGGTCCGTGTACGGGTCCGTGTACCTGCGGGAGGAGTAAACTCACGAAAATTTCTGTGCTTGTGACTTAATCTCCCTAACTCGATCATTACGACCATGAATCGACACCTCGATACCCATCCTAGGATACTATAACACTGACTCAAGCCTATACAATTGTCCCAAAACAACCACGCATGACAAGTACACAATAAACCCGTGGACACGCCTTTTGACAACAAAACGATTTTTACGACTACTCATTCTCCCAAGTGCCTAACGACGCGAAATGAATCAACAATAATCATCCCAACATCATTACATATATACCTAAACGCAGCCAACAATCACCCGTCGATCCCCAACGAAGCCTGCAACAATAAAACTTCAAAAACACATCAATAACATATTTTTCAGAAAAATGCAGTTTGAGCAGTCCCATAAAAACAATCATAACTCACTCAATTTTTATCCAAATATTTCAAATTTACTGACAAATCGAAGGTATCGAAAAGTTATACGTTTCATATGTTGAAAGTTTTTCCAGAAAAGCGATCGAGAAATCGCAGTATTTAAAAGAACAGTAAATTTTGAGTTTTAGATCTAAAAACGTTTCAAAAATCGATCCAACAATTTTCTACTCAAACTTTGCACATCCCACATGAATTTTTACGCATAATAAACAACACAACGCATAATATGACGAGATCGACGCAGGAAAAATAGAATATACATGCCTTTAAATATTTAACGTTACCGAACGACGACACCGAAGCTGGAAGGATGCGAGAGACGATCCGGGACGAACGTGGCGCGATTTTCTTGGAAGAAACTAAACGAAAATATGCTGAAATCTGAAGGGGAGGGGGGGCTTCTCTCTAGCAAAGAAACCTAGGTCTTTATTCTTTTTTAAAAAAGAAAAGAGGTGGTGTGTGTGCATAGGTGTTAAAACGTGTATGTGTGTGTGTGTCTCGGTGTGTGTGTGTGTTATTTAATAATTAGGGACTAAAATATTGCTTAAATGATAATTAGCATGCTATTTAAAAATACTAATAATCACTTAATATACTAACTAAAATACTAACTCCTCACAAAAAAACTAGCATCTTAGAAATTGGAATAAAATACACAATAGGTACATCTTTTAAAATTCTGATATTTTAGAATCACCTAATAACCAAATTAGGCTTTTTAAAATGCTAGAACTAAATAAATTATTTAAAACGCCCCAACCTTAACTTAAAAATAAAATACCATATTTTAAAATTGCCAAAATCGTCACCTGTCTCTTTTTCTCGATCCCGCATCGAATAATCGTCTGAAACATGAAACTAGAGAAAATATTTTAACGTGCATCACGTAAACATAAACAATTTAAAATAATGAAGTTTCATAAAACATGCTTCACTAAAATCATTTTAAACTTAAATAAATGATTTAACAATTAAATAAATGCATGGGATTTACTTGTAATGATTTTGGGCTCTACAGTCTCAAACACATATGAGACCATTTAAACTTTAGTTGATTTTACTCAAGCCCTCTAGTTTAATAATTATCTCTAATTGAGCTCTAAAAGAGCCCAATGTTATTTAATTAATTCAACACTTGAATTAATTTAATTATACTCTACTAGGTCCACTAGTGTTTAATTAATTCAACACTTGAATTAATTTAATTTAGTCCATATAATGTTTATGAAAATCACAATTTTCAAATACATTATTTGTTTGGCCAACTTTTAATTTAGGAACACTTTCTCAAATTAAAAGTTACATTCTCCTTATAGAAGTCATACTTCTATTTTAATTTACGCTTATAAACTCCTTTATAAGTCGTTCAACACATTGAACTATTTTATCTTCTCAACGGGATCTAGAAAGTTAGCACTTGTGTGGCCTTCAATGGTTCATTAATACAACTTGCCGTGGGTTCACATCTCCATGTGATTCGGGACTAAACATGTCCTTATATGAGCATACCCCATTTGCTCCATTCTTACTTATCAACTCCTTGATAATAAGAACGTCAGAACTCAAGTCTGATAGTACCCAACCAATCATGTTAAACGCCTAGCATCATCGCTTACATGATTCCCTAGGTATCAAATTATAGTGTCTGCAAGAACCATTTAATTATGGTTAGCGTACAGTACGGTCCCTTCAACTCATATATCCCAACCGATTCGACAACTATTGGTATATCGAGAGCTGTCAAAGAATCGATACTATGTGTCATGTCGTAGTTGCATCGATGGTGTAATCAATGAAACCCCTTTCATAATTACCACCATATTCTGATAAGAGATTTCATACTACATATACATGAGATCACATAGGATATCCATACCCGAAGGTAAGCGGTGAATCCCCGACTACAATGCATCGACTCCTATATGTTTCGAAAAAACATCCAACCTTGCCACCTGATGACCCCATGAGAGTCGGTAAACAAGTCAAGGGGCAATGCTAGCACATAGAGTCTCAATGTTGTCCCGGGTCATAAGGACTAATGGTGTACAACCATAAACTAGGACGTTTCCATTCGATAAGTGAGAACCACTTGTAAAGTCCTACATGGAGGGTTGTTCAGTGCAATCTACCAGGAGCACCTATGTTCATGCTCGGACATCACAATGTCCCCTACCAATGAAACATGGTAATCACATCGCAGATACTAGTCTCAAACTCGAGCGGCATATATCCTTCTTTGCGGAGGCAAAATCGACTAGGAACTGTTTAGAATATATAGCATTGCAAATATGAGTTTCATGATACTCATTATATGATCATCTCATATTCTTTCTACTATTTGTATATTCAATGACTTTATCTACGCAACAAGAATGGGTATATAGATAAAGATGTACAAAAACAATAATTTCAAATATTATTAAAATAAAGATTGTTTATACATAGAGTTTTATTTTGAACACTCGGCCAACACTTGTCTCGACGGGAACCTACTCTAACAAAGGTTCCAAAGCTAAAATCCTTTGGTCTCCTATCTGGAAATGTCTCGACTTTTGACTAGCAGAGATGAGGGTTATCTTATCTACACTGTTGATGTCTCGAAAAGAGAGACATCTTTATCTGATGTTCATATTGCGAAAGAGTTCCTGGATGTATTTCCCCATGAGATTCCTGATTTTCCGCCTAATCGAGAAGTCGAATTTTGTATTGATCTTATGCCGGGGACTGCACCTATTTCTAAAGCTCCTTATCGCATGGCACCATTGGAATTAAAAGAACTGAAGGAACAATTACAAGATCTTCTCGATAAAGGATATATTCGACCGAGTGTATCACCTTGGGGAACTTCAGTTTTATTTGTTCGAAAGAAAGATGGTACTATGCGAATGTGTATCGATTATATAGGCAACTGAATCAGGCTACTGTGAAAAACAAGTATCCATTTCCTCGTATTGATGAATTATTTGATCAGCTTCAGGGTACTTCTGTATACTCTAAGATTGATCTTCGTTCTGGGTATCATCAAGTACGAGTTCGAGAAGAAGATGTGCCTAAGACTGTTTTTTGTACCAGGTATGGCCACTATGAATTCTTGGTTATGCCTTTTAGTCTCACGAATGCTCCTGCTGTCTTTATAGATATAATGAATAGTGTCTATTGAGATTTTGTTGACCGATTCGTTATTGTTTTTTTGACGATATTCTTGTCTATTCGAAATCGAAAAAGGAGCATGCTGAGCATTGAGACTGGTACTACAAACTGTTCGCAATGGACATTTATATGCTAAATTGTCAAAATGTAATTCTAGATGGACAAAGTGGTATTTTTAGGCCACGTCATTTCGAGACATGGCATATCTGTTGATCCTGCTAAGGTCGAAGTTGTATTGAATTGGCCGAGACCTACAAATGTTCCTGAGATCCGTAGCTTCATAGGTTTAGCTGGCTATTATCGTTGTTTTATTGAAGGATTTTTTAAATTAGTTAAACCTATTACTCAACTGACACATAAGAATCAGAGATTCATTTGGTTAGGTGAATGTGAAGCTAGTTTTCTTGAATTGAAGACGAGATTGACCACAGCACCTGTGCTAACTATTCCCTCAGGTACCGGAGGATTTGTAGTGTCTACAGATGCGTCTGGTAAAGGTTTGGGCTGTGTTGTGATGCAACATGGCAAAGTGGTTGCTTATGCGTCTCGTCAATTGAAATCTCATGAAACACGTTATCCTATTCATGATCTTGAATTGGTCGCCATTGTGTTTGCAATGAAGATTTGGCGTCATTACTTGTATGGAGAGAAGTTTTGTTGGAACTTTTCAAGTTCGCAATCTTGATTTTGATGATAACAAAACTTGTTAATTGTGTTACTAATAATCTACCTTAGGGTGCAGCATCTAGGATCACTCACGAGCTGTTTACATCGCAAACTGAAGACCCAACTGATCGCACAAAATGAATCAGTCTAACTGTTACGTCAATTGAGCAGTCCAACTGATTGTCCAGTTGATAGGTGTTTCAGCAGGAGAACTTTAGAAGATTGGCCAGCCGAAGGAGTGTTCAACTGATGAAGAAACCCAGCTGATCAGTCCAACTGAACAAGAGTGAAATCAGTTCCACTGACGAGTCAACTGATTTCACCAGCCCAACTGAATATCAGTTCAAAGCATCAGTCAGAATCTTTCAGTTATGGATGTAGACAAACTCTTTCAGTGGAATCCAGCTATACGTGAAGGTACAAAGCCATTGTCCAGTCAAAGGACAATAATGGATGTTACATCAGAGCATTAAAGACAAAACATTTCAGAAGGGCAGTCGAAAAGTCGAGACACAAAGTCCAAGAAATGAATTCAAGATGCAACAGATACAACAAATGAGTCTCACTGTACGTTCAATATTCCCGCCTATATAAAGAGAAGATCAGTGAAGACTCAATAAGATCAACTACAACAAAAAAGAAGAAGATTGAGCAAAAGAAGCTTTTAAGCATATAAGAGAGAAAAGAAAGGTCACACTCATCGCACATCAGCTTTCAGAAGCAATCAGCCCAGAGGAAACTCTTCACAGTTATATCAACTTAGATTAGAAGCTTATCTTCCTCAGTATATGAGAACATCCTTGTTCAGTTATAACACACAAACACTCTCAATCACTCAAATATAGTCTTGCACAAAGACGTTAAACTTGTGTATGTAGTCTTTGACACATAGACGTTAAAGAAGTGTTGACTGGAAGGTGCTGCCTTCAGTCTAGTCTAGGAGTTCAGTTTAGGCAGTAGTGTAAGTCCTAGCTGAGTTAGTTTGTACAAAGTGTTGTATAAATCAAAGTCTTCTAGTGGATCCTACCCGAGACGGTAGAAGGGGTGACGTAGGAGAAGTTAAAGTCTCCGAACATCCATAAACATATCTTGTGTATATAACTGTTTAACTATTGTTTTCAAACTGTTTGGATCAGTTAGAGTATCCGTCAGTTCAGTTGTCACCATAACTGAACTGATGAATGCAAAAACTAATCTATCCTTTTTCGGTTATTCAATTTACATAAGATAAATTATTTTCTAATATAGAAGTCTTCTTCACGAAGGATTACTTCGAGTTTCCTTCCTCTTGGTTTTAAACCAAACTTGATTTAATTCATCGGTGTTAATATTCTTAGAACACGAGCTATTGCAGCTAATTGGAGAATATTTTGTTTGAGGCATCCGAAAGATGCCCAGCAAACGATTCTTCAATTGGTATCAGAGCGGGTTGTTCTAAGAAAAACATTTGAAGAAAACTATGTTTTAAAATTTTACTTTAAAATAGTGTTAAAAGCTATTTAAAAGTATTTCATACTATTTTCAAAACTATTTGAAAATATTTATATGTCGCTCTTTAGTAAAGAGTTGAGAGGATTGGCTCTGCAAATAATATTGTAGCCACTTCTTTAGACTCTTTGCTTAGGGATTTTAATCAGCATGCAGGGGACTTAGAATCATCTGCAAAGATGCACAACTAAATTGCTCGTTGAACAAGCTTTCAGTTGCAAGTCTACCAGGTCAGCTGTTCTTCAGACGAAACTCATCAACTCTGGGACGTTGGTTGATTAAATCACCAGCTATATTCCAGTTGAGCCTAGTCAGAGTCTGCTCGACCAGTTGGTCTACGAAGAAGTCAAGTTCAAGCAGTTTAACTTGTTTCTCTAGCAAAATGAACTCACAATCGATGCAGCAGTTCAAGCAGTCAAAGCAACCAGTTGATGATATATCCAGTTCTGTCGCATAAACCAACTGATATCTGATGTTGTTTAATATATGCTACTGTTGTAGTAATTTTTCTTGTTTAACTGATGTATGTAGTCAGATATAAATGCAAGGAAATTTATTTAAATAAACATCAAATTTGTTCAGCTGTGTTTCATTGTGACTGAATGGATATTTCCAAATCTCTTGTCTACATTTCTTGAATGATTATAATCTCTGAATGAATGATTATATAAATATCTTTGAGATACGGGTTTTATTCAGTTTCTGAGGGGGAGCCTTTCGCTTTTCTCTCAAACTAAAAGTACTGTCAATCAGTTTTAAAAATCAGTTGTTGAGAAAAATTCCTTCCTTTTCATCAACTGAAAAGTATTTTCTTAATTCTGATTATCTCTCTCAAAAGGTTTTTAATTCAGTTTTGGAGAAGGAGTTTTTGTTTTTTTTCAAAATTTCTTTAAATTCAGTTATATAGGGGGAGCGTTTAATGATGTTTGAATATATTAACCCTTGAACTGAATATATTGCGCTTAACTGCTCAAGTTTTTGTAATCATCAAAAAGGGGGAGATTGTTGGAACTTTTCAAGTTCGCAATCTTTATTTTGATGATAATAAAACTTGTTAATTGTGTTACTAATAATCTACCTTAGTGTGCAGCATCTAGAATCACTCACGAGTTGTTTACATCGCAAACTGAAGACCCAACTGATCGCACAAAATGAATCAGTCTAACTGTTACGTCAATTGAGCAATCCAACTGATTGTCCAGTTGATAGGTGTTTCAGCAGGAGAACCTCAGAAGCTTGGCCAGCCGAAGGAGTGTTCAACTGATCAAGAAACCGAGCTGATCAGTCCAATTGAACAAGAGTGAAATTAGTTCAACTGACGAGTCAACTGATTTCATCAGCCCAACTGAAGATCAGTTCAACTGACCAGTTCGAAGCATCAGTCAGAATCTTTCAGTTATGGATGAAGACAATCTCTTTCAGTGGAATCCAGCTGTAGGTGAAGATACAAAGCCATTGTCTAGTCAAAAGACAGTAATGGACATTGCATTCAGAGCATTAAAGACAAAACGTTTCAGAAGGGCAGTCGAAAAAGTCGAGACACAAAGTCCAAGAAACGAATTCAAAATGCAACGGATACAACAAATGAGTCTTATTGTACGTTCAGTCTTCCCACCTTTATAAAGAGAAGATCAGTGAGGACTCAATAAGATCAACCACAACAAAAAAGAAGAAGAGTGAGCAAAAAGAAGCTTTTAAGCATATACGAGAGAAAAGAAAGGGCACGCTCATTGTACATCAGCTTTCAGAAGCAATCACCCCAGAGGGAACTCTTCACAGTTATATCAACTTAGATTAAAAGCTTATCTCCCTCAGTGTGTGAGAACATCCTGGTTCAGTTCTCACACACAAACACTCTCAATCACTCAAATACAGTCTTGCACAAAGACGTTAAACTTGTGTATGTAGTCTTTGACACATAGACGTTAAAGAAGTGTTGACTGGAAGGTGTTGCCTTCAGTCTAGTCTAGTAGTTCAGTTAGGCAGTAGTGTAAGTCCTAGTTGATTGGGTTTGTACAAAGTATTGTATAAATCAAAGTCTTCTAGTGGATCCTACCCAAGGCGGTAGAAGGGGTGACGTAGGAGCAGTTGAAGTCTCCGAACATCCATAAACATATCTTGTGTATTTAACTGTTTAACTATTATTTTCCAACTGTTTGGATCAGTTAGAGTATCCGTCAGTTCAGTTGTCACCATAACTGAACTGATGAATGCAAAAACTAATATACCCTTTTTTCGGTTATTCAGTTTACATAAGATAAAATGTTTTCTAATATAACAGTCTTCTTCACGAAGGATTACTTCGAGTTTCTTCCGCTTGGTTTTAAACCAAACTCGATTTAATTCATCGGTGTTAATATTCTTAGAACACGAGCTATGGCAGCTCATTGGAGAATATTTTGTTTGAGGCATCCGAAAGATGCCCAGCAAACGATCCTTCAAGTTTGTTATCTATTCAGATCATAAGAGTCTGAAATATCTCTTTTCTCAATCTGATTTGAATATGAGGCAACACATTTGGATGGATCTCCTAAAGGAATTTGACTGCGAGATTTAGTATCACCCTGGATCAGTGAATGATACTGCGGATGCCCTTAGTCGTAAGGTGCATGATTCTGTTTTAGCTTCTGTTTGTGTCGCCAAGGTACATGAGGATATATGTACTTCTGGTTGAACTTTTCACTCGAATTGGAATTCTGTCACTATCTCAGCATTGAAAATTGAGCCTAATTTAATATCTAAAATATGAAAGGCCCAACGAAGTGATGCTAAGATTCAAAAGTCGAAAGAACTTGTATCTGCAGGACATCAGTCTGGATTTCAGATTTTTTCTGATGGTTCTTTATGACTTAATGGTCGGCTGATAGTTCCTGATAATTCTCATTTGAAATCTGCCCTTCTTCGAGAAGCACATTGTAGCAAATACAGTATTCACTCTAGAGGCCGAAAGATGTATTTGACATTGAGACCTCAATTCTTGTGGAGACGTATGAAGAACGACATTGCTGAATTTATTTCAAAATGTTTTGTCTGCTAACAAGTGAAGGCAGAGAGAGTGAAACCGGGAGGATTACTCCATAGTCTTGAAATCCCAAAGTGGAATTGGTAACATATTGATATGGATTTTGTGACTCATTTACCTTTTTCGCCTAAGGGCTGTGATGCTATTTGCGTTATTATTGATCTCGGCTTTCGAAATATGCACATTTTACTCCGTATGAACGGACTTATCCTTATAAGAGAATGACCCGTTTATACATCGAGACTATTGTGAGACTGCATGGTGTGCCAGTCTCGATTGTATCTGATCGTGATCCCAGATTTGCTTCTAAATTCTAGGGTAGTTTCTAAAAAGCGATGGGTATGCGTTTGGCTATGAGTACTGATTATCATCCTCAAACTGATGGCCAAACTGAGCGTACAATTCAAACATTAGAAGATATGTTACGTGCGATTGTGATGGATTTTAACATTGGATGGCAAGATGCCTTACCATTGGTTGAATTTTCTTATAATAATAGCTTCCAAACGAGCATTGGTATGGCACCGTTTGAAGCTTTATATGGGAGACGATGTAGATCACCGTTATTCTGGGATAAAATTGGTGAAGGACAAATGATTGGACCTGAAATGATAAAAGAAATGAATGATAAGGTTCAGTTAATTCGACAACGGATGAAAGCTACTCAGGATCGTCAAACGAGTTATGCGAATAAACGAAGACTTCCCTTAGAATTCCAGAAAGGTGATAAAGTGTTTTTGAAAATATCTCCCTTCAGAGGCACTGTTCGATTTGGCATGCGAGGAAAGTTATCACCTCGATATGTTGGTCCATACGAGATCCTTGATCGAGTTGGGAATCTTGCTTATCGGTTAGCATTGCCACCAGCTTTATCTGCCATTCATGACGTATTTCATGTTTCTATGTTGAGAAAGTATGAACCAGATCCATCACATGTACTTGCACCTGATGAGGTTGAAATTGATCATTCTCTTTCCTATGTTGAACAATATGTTTGCATTATGGATTGGAAGGAGAAAGTATTGCGTAATAAATCGATTCCGCTAGTTCGAGTGCAATAGATACGACATGGTGTGGAGGAGTCAACGTGGGAATTGTAAAGTAAGATGCGATAATCATATCTACATTTGTTTGATTATATTCCACCTGTTCTATTTTATTCAATGTATAGTGATCCATTTACTAATTTTAGTTTTGATATGTACTATAACTGGTGACATATTATATGTTTGCCAATGTTATATATATAGAGATTGAGATTTCGAGAACTAAATCTTTTAAGTTCGGAAGAAATGTGAGACCCCGAGAATAAACAATAGTCCAACAACTTTTATAATAGTTTTGATGGCATTTTTATAAATAAGTTGAAAAATATTCATTTTATTTTGATGAAATTTTTGTAAATTAGTTGAAAATTAATGAATTAATTTTAAGGGCAAAATTGTTATAAGTGACACATGTTACGTTTTTTAGCATAAGTGTTTTTTTTATTTTATTTTTGATCTTGCGACTTATCGGTTTATCCAATTGACGAACCGACTTCAGTTCTGAGATCGTTGAAACGAGGTCTTTGATTTGAGATAGGTTATTATACTGATATCTTCAAGCTACATTGATTGGAACGAAGAATTGAGGTATGTTGCGACCGAGTAACATACGACATGTATCTGTATTATATGATGTATGTTTGAATGATTGGATCGAGAATACATGTCTATATGCCTTATTTGTTGAGTTTATGTTGCATACATGACATGCACATTGAGCTATGGTCCTTAGATACCCTGATATGATTTGATTTGATTCTGGGGTTTGTGAACACGATGCTATGTTTGGTATTATATGACCCTTAAAGCATAGTCATTTATGGCCCCGATGATTGACTGAGATTTGGGATTTGATGACACTTTGTCGACGTTATGATATGAGTATCCCTGATTGAGGCCGGTGTGCCAGCTCGAGCATTGATTTGATAGCGATTCAATTGATTCTTATAATGCTCAGTGGATGGGCATTTGACCTGATACCTCCACGACATACATGCATTGTATATCATATATCATTGTTTAGATACTTGTGGTATAGATTGTGGTTATTTCAGACTAAGCTTTGCTCACCCCAGAGGGGGCTGTTGTTGTCTTTGTATGTGGACAATGACAGGTACTCCAGGATATCAGGAGACCGGAGAGGGTGCTTCTGGAGGGAGTCACTGTTGTGCTGAGGTTTTATGTTTTGTTTCCCAGTATATATGTATATGTATCTATATACCGGGGCATGTCCTGAGGATATGAGTTGTTTGTATGTGGTTGGTTTTTATTATGTGTGGGCATCTTTTATGATATAAGATGAAATTCTATTTTTAGTATTCAAATAAGATATTTTGGGCTCATTGTAAAGAAAATGTTTACTCGTTTTCCGCTGTAATTAATTAATCTTAATTAAATTGCATTGTAATAACGATTAGGAGTTAAGAGCCCCACATATTCCATATGCGTCAGTGATTGGTAGTATCATGTATCGTATGATATCGACACATCACGATGTTGCTTAGGCTCTGAGTGTTACAAGCAGATATCAGGTGAACCCTGGTCCAATGCATTGGAAAGCCGTGAAAGATATTCTTAAGTACTTGAGAAGGACTAAGAACTTGTTCATGAACTATGGTGGGGGAGAGTTGAAATCAGAAGACTACATTGATTCTAGCTTCCAATGTGACGTAGATGATTCGAAATCGACCTCTGGTTTTGTATACATGCTAAATGGTGCAGCTGTCTATTGGAAAAATTCCAAACAAGACACCGTTGCGGATTCCACCACTGAAGTTGAATCATTGCTGCATCTGATGCAGCCAAAGAGGCAATTTGGATGAGAAATTTTGTACAAGAGTTGGGCGTTATTCCTATTGTAGTTTATCCAGTCCCGGTGTACTGTGACAACACTGGTGCCATTGCGCAAGAAAAGGAACCAAGGTCTCATCAGTGATCCAAACATGTACTGAGTAAGTTCCACATCATACGGGGGATTGTGGGAAGAGGAGACATATCAGTCGAAAAAGTCCCCTCTGCAGATTATGTTGCTAATCCACTTACAAAGCCCTTGCCAGGACCATTCTTTGAGTAGCATCGCGAAGCAATGGGATTAAATTTTATGGGTAATTGGCTCCAGGGCAAGTGAGAGATTGTTAGAGTAGATGTCCTGTAAGTCAACTGTTGGCTAGAGAATTTATTGACTCAGATGTAATAAACAATCTTTATTTTAATATAATTCATTATTTCATTGTTTGTTATTTCTTTATCTGTATACCCATGTTATCCAACATAGATAAAGACCTTGATTGTACTTTAATACAAATGAATTGTAATTCGATGTTGAAACTCATTTGTAAACATTGTATGATCTAAATTCAGTCCTAGTCGATTCCGTGGGGACCCGGACGCTAATTCATTCCTTAATCGTCTTTAGGAATAATTCAAATAATTATAATAAACAGGGTCTAAATTTTTTTTTTAAAATACATAGCGAAAACGTAAGGTAATTTAATTGAAATTACATATTAAACATAAACATACAAATCTTGTATTATTTACTAGAATTCAACTAGGTTCAACTATATATCAGTGCTGAAACCTAAGTTGCTTCGAAGCCCGGATCTCCACGCTATCTAGTCCAGCCTCGTTCTCTTCTTGACCCTGACCCTATCCCACCTGTTGCCATGCACACATACAAACAAGACAACAGCCGGATAACTCCGGTGAGAATTACATTCTCAGTATAAATCATGTATACATGCAATCATAAAAACAATATAAAAGCATATAACAGATATGTCTAACATGTATTCAGATCAGAATATAAATCCATATCAAGAATAAATCCTATTCTAAACATGTACCATCATCAGGAACATAAATCAATATGAATCAATATAACTGTCAATTAGACTCATGACGTCACATTTAAGAATAGACTCAATCCTAGTCTAGGGATCCCGGTTTCGAGAAGTCAGCATTCCCATATCGACCAACAGTAATAGAAAAGACTCCAGTTCTATCCACGTCGATAGGGTATCGATCACCAGTAATAGAAGAAATACCAATTCTATCCACATCGATATGGTATCGATCACCAGTAATAGAAGAAGCTCGTATTCTATCCACATCGGTATAGTATCGATCACCAGTAATAGAAAGAACTCCGATTCTATCCACATCGATATAATATCGATCACCAGTAATAGAAGAAGTTATGATTCTATCCACATCGATACGGTACCGATCACCAGTAATAGAAGAAGCTCCGATTCTATCCACATCGATATAATATCGATCATCATTAATAGAAGAAGTTATAATTCTATCCACATCGATAGCCAAACATCTGGCGACAGACTTTGGCACAATCGCCAATACACTATCTTGTGACATCGTGCAATGTGCCCGTGGCGATCCCACCATTTCAGGCACTTCTGTCACAAGATTACTCGTCTAATACCTGCTGTCTATAAATCAAGAGAACAAGTACATCAATCAAATTAATACAATAAGGTAAAGTATGTGATTTAGGGAAACTCGAGCCAAACATCACTCGAGTTGTGCAATCCCAACTCAACATTAATTTATACCTTTATCTTCTCGGTCCGACGAAGACGAAGTATCAAAGTCAACTCTGTTCATACCCAATTTGATAATGACAATCGAATAGATACAATATCAGTATATAACTCAGTTCAAAACCTGTTCTGATTAATACTCAAATCAAAACATAATCTGATCAATATCAATCAACTGATGTTTCGACGGCATAACAATATAGTCTCGATAACCCCGTCAATTTCAACACCACAGATATAATACCAGAACTCATAATCAATATCGGTGCAATTCATAATTTCAATAACAACACCAATCTGATATCGAATCTCAGTTAATCAATTCAAAAAATCATAACAATTCCATAATCAGTCCGTTTCTTAATCTGACTTCGATTCAATGATGTCTAACATGTCAAGAACATCATATATGAATTCCATTCAATTCTGGCAATATCATAATTTCAAACGATATCTAAATGTAACAAAACTTACGTCCAGTTGTAGCTTACGTCGATAGGAACCCAGTACTGAAGTCGGATTTAAAATCGGACGGACGAATTTCTCACAAAAGGCGTAAGGATTATTTCGTAACCTTTCTCGACCCTTTTCTCAAATCTGAAGATAATTAAACGTTTGTATGTGTATATATATATATACGTAACTCGTGCATGATAGAAACGTGTCATGTTCTTGTTCTGCATGACTCGCGCATATGCGCGACCCCAACCGGCGCATATGCGCGAGACCTACTGGTCTCGATGCGCTACTTCACAACTTCTGGCGCATATGCGCGCCTCAACTCCGCGCATATGCGCCAAAGGTTCTGTCTCAAAACTTTGGCTACAGAACTACTCGCGCATATGCGCGCACTAACATCGCGCATATGCGCGAGACACCATTTCTCGGCGCGTGTGTCTCGGAATCTCTCGCGCATATGCGCGCCTCACCTCGGCGCATATGCGCGAGGTTCTCTGGACAAACCATACTACAGCTCGCGCATATGCGCGCAATCACTCCGCGCATATGCGCGGGATCTTCTGCCCAACTCGCGCACAGCTCGCGCATTACGTCGCGCATGTGCGCGAGTGGCACCTCCCTCGCACCTAATTCGTGTCTTTTCTCATATGTCCCGGTCTGATCTGTTCCGTCTTTAATCACCTCAATTAATCAAGAAATCATCCCAATAGATTATAATAATTATCGCCAAATCCTTTTAGATTAACCGGATAAATTTCTCGGGCCTTACATTTCTCCTTCTCTAAGATATGATTTCGTCCTCGAAATCACAGTCAATCAAATCAGATAAAGAAGGAATGTATAATAGAGGTTAATTCATTCTATCAAACCATTCTGATAAAATTACTTGCAAATATTGGCTATACAACATCCGTATATATCAATCAACAGCTCATACCCAATCAATATCATCAGCTGTTATCCAATGCAATCTAAGATATCACCGTAATATCGTTTACCATTCAGCGGAAATCTGCAGTACTCACTGTACAATGTCTTGTCTGTGGCTATCTCAATACTCATTTGATAGCTATCATTATACAATAATTCATAAAGTGACAAGACATCAGGTCACTAGTGCTAAAATCCAGCACTACAGTTCCTGGATATCCTCCAGTATCTAGATAGTTCGCTCCGACTATCCGTCAATCTATAAACCATAGATAACAAATCATGCTATACATTCTGCCAAAAGTTTAAAAGCAACCAAAAATCACGGTATGATATAATTAACTCTGGCAATACCATTTGATCCCTTATCTGACATACCTCTAAGTCGTCTTGTCATATCTGTACGTCATCCGGTACGATATACATATGCCGATTTGCACAATCGTTCAATCATAACCACAACCTGGTACATTCTGGGCACGATTTCGGTAAGTCTATCTCCAGATCCATAGAAATGTACTCCTATTTCTATTCAGGAATCGATAATCTGTATAACCAATCTCCTGGTTTCTATCTTCCTGTCTTCATCTGTCAGCGATTTAGACATTTCAATACAAATTCTGACAAAACTGATTTCATTGGTTTATATCAAAACTGTCCGTTCGTATTATCACATATCTCGTGTTACCAAAATAATACTGAATCTACTACTGTGTGCCTCTGACAATACCTGTCATTTCACATTCGAAATATCTGGCATAAACAGATCAGCTAATTATATAAAATAAAGCATTACCTAACCTGGTATTCTGATTGACACACTGTCCTGACTATCGAAATCAAGTTCTGAACAATCTGATCACTGTCTCAACTGTGCTACAATCAATCAGTATACTATCTTCAGATATCATAGACTCTGAATACAATCTGTTGCAATCTGGATTCATAGCCGAACAATTCTGTATACAACAATCTCAGTTCCCAGAATATTCAATACAAATTTTAACTGTTCGATTCAATCAATCCTACGCTGCGAATATATCACAATATTAGAGATAAAACGAGCATAAGGTCATCAGAACACTTCGGAACACAGGATTTATCAACCCATACACAGAACTGAAGTATTTCCCAGAGAAACACATAATCAGATGTAACTCTAACTCTCAAGCAGTAAATCTTCTAACTGACATTTCAATTCTTTCAATTCAATCAATATCATTCTGTACAGAAGTCTAAGATGAAATCCATACCTGATATCAAATCAAGGCTGAAGTCGCTCTCCCTGATATAAGACAAACCCTGAATTCATCTGGAACGACTATAGCAACTCTCCTGCTATTGACAAATCATTTTCAGATAGGCTCACTTCAGTAATCAACTGAATACATAAGGAATTGCTCCATTCTTTTCAATAATCATCGAATCATACACAATACGGATATCAAGGAATTCAAAATCGAGAATCCTTACCATATATCATTCGTTCATCGGCCATTTCAGGTCCGAATCTTACCATCTCCTGGCAAGAATCTATAATAGTTCTGTACTTGTTAGCATATTAATATCAATAATGTAATCAGAATCAGATAACACAAGTAGAATAAAATCTAATTCAATCTCATTCTCTTTTTACTGCAGTACACAATATATCACAGAATTCACTGATATCAATTCCTCTCCCCAAAAGGTAAAAAGATCAATACTAGATTAATACAGACCCAGCAGGTATAACATATATCAATACAACTCAGTCAAAGATAATCGTAGGGAATGCATTAGTATATATCAATACCTATGCAACATAATCATAAAAGATTATTACCTGCCACTATATCATCACGTGTGTCCTGGGTCTGTTCCTCGATCATTACCACCAGATGATTCTGCTCCCTGAAATCTTCGGGAACCTCTCTGTGGACAGACTCTAGCAAAGTGTCCCTGCTGTTTACAGATATTGCACCTACCAGTCACTCCTTGGCACTGCTCCATGGGATGTCTCCCTCCGCAAATCCTGCAATAAACTCCAGTATAACTCGGACTAGAACCACTGGAGCTAGATGAACCGCTACCTAACTTCTTGAACTGCTTCTTTTGAGCTTTCAGCAAATCTTGCTTTCCACTCGTGCTGTCGCGATCAAATCGGAGAGGGGATTGATGTGTCTGGGGTTGCATCGCACACACCCTTTTTAGTTGTCTAATCAGACTCGCCTCCGCTCTCTTCGCTTTACTCAAGGCATCAGTAAAATGATTAGGTCGCTGCATATTCATCAATGCAACTATCTCCGAGTTCAATCCTTTGATGAACTGATCCGCTACAGCTTCATCATTCCCTATTATATTAGGAGCAAAACGCAGTAGAGTAGAGAATTTAGTAACATATTCTTCAATATCCAGTTGACCTTGTCTTAAATTCTCAAACTCTGCTTTCTTGTCCTCTCGGTACGAAATTGAGAAAAATCTTCGATAAAATTCAGTTCTGAATATTTCCCACGAAATCACTGTACCTCTCTGTTCTAGCATTCTTTTACTTGTAATCCACCAACTCCTGGCGGCTTCTCGTAACTGGTTAGGCACCATTTTAACTCTCTGTTCATCTGTACAATCAAGTAAATCGAACAGTATCTCTATGTCATCAAACCAGTTCTCACAATCTTCAAACGTCTCGATACCACTCAGAATCGGCGACTAAAATAACTGAAACTCTTTCAAATTTATTTCCATCTGCGTTTCTGATACATCTATCTGATCAGACGAAGTACTACCCTTTTCTGGAACTCTTCTAGGAGGAATATCTGATAATCACAGATGTTAGTAATAACAGGAGAAAAATCCGTCTCAATCCGAATCCTGATCAGCTTACCTCTGATCAAGAATTGGTTCTGATCCAGTTTCAAATAGTACATATTACCAAATCAACTCAGATATTCAGGTAACATGTAGCTTAATATACAGTAAAAACATACTGGAATCTTAGCATATACAATGTAATTTCAACATTATAGTTCAATATGTGCCATGTAACTTCAAGCAATAACACATAACATCATGCTAGCACACACCATGTAATTCAACATTATAATAATCACATGCTAGCAATCACATGCAAGGAAAGAAAACTCAATCTACCCCGCTCATTCTCTTCTATCTCAATCTCAAGAACCTACAGTTCTGGAACCTAATGCTCTGATACCACCTGTTGTGGGGACCCGGGCGCTAATTCATTCCTTAATCATCTTTAGGAATAATTCAAATAATTATAATAAACAGGGTCTAATTTTTTTTTTAAATACACAGCGAAAACGTAATGTAATTTAATTCAAATTACATATTAAACATAAACATACAAATCTTGTATTATTTACTAGAATTCAACTAGGTTCAACTATATATCAGTGCTGAATCTGAATCTTAAGTTGCTTCGAAGCCCGGATCTCCACGCTATCTAGTCCAGCCTCGTTCTCTTCTTGACCCTGATCCTATCCCACCTGTTGCCATGCACACATACAAACAAGACAACAGCCGGATAACTCCGGTGAGAATTACATTCTCAGTATAAATCATGTATACATGCAATCATAAAAACAAAATAAAAGCATATAACAGATATGTCTAACATGTATTCAGATCAGAATATAAATCCATATCAAGAATAAATCCTATTCTAAACATGTACCATCATCAGGAACATAAATCAATATGAATCAATATAACTGTCAATTAGACTCATGACGTCACATTTAAGACTAGACTCAATCCTAGCCCAGGGATCCCGGTTTTCAGAAGTCAGCATTCCCATATCGACCAACAGTAATAGAAAAGACTCCAGTTCTATCCACGTCGATAGGGTATCGATCACCAGTAATAGAAGAAATACCAATTCTATCCACATCGATATGGTATCGATCACCAGTAATAGAAGAAGCTCGTATTCTATTCACATCGGTATAGTATCGATCACCACTAATAGAAAGAACTCCGATTCTATCCACATCGATATAATATCGATCACCAGTAATAGAAGAAGTTATGATTCTATCCACATCGATACGGTACCGATCACCAGTAATAGAAGAAGCTCCGATTCTATCCACATCGATATAATATCGATCATCAGTAATAGAAGAAGTTATAATTCTATCCACATCGATAGCCAAACATCCGGTGACAGACTTTGGCACAATCGCCAATACACTATCTTGTGACATCGTGCAATGTGCCCGTGGCGATCCCACCACTATCAGGCACTTCTGTCACAAGATTACTCGTCTAATACCTGCTGTCTATAAATCAAGAGAACAAGTACATCAATCAAATCAATACAATAAGGTAAAGTATGTGATTTAGGGAAACTCGAGCCAAACCTCACTCGAGTTGTGCAATCTCAACTCAACATTAATTTATACCTTTATCTTCTCGGTCCGACGAAGACGAATTACCGAAGTCAACTCTGTTCATACCCAATCTGATAATGACAATCGAATAGATACACTATCAGTATATAACTCAGTTCAAAACCTGTTCTGATTAATACTCAAATCAAAACATAATCTGATCAATATCAATCAACTGATGTTTCGACGGCATAACAATATAGTCTCGATAACCCCATCAATTTCAACACCACAGATATAATACCAGAACTCATAATCAATATCGGTGCAATTCATAATTTCAATAACAACACCAATCTGATATCGAATCTCAGTTAATCTATTCCAAAAATCATAACAATTCCAAAATCAGTCCGTTTCTTAATCTGACTTCGATTCTATGATGTCTAACATGTCAAGAACATCATATATGAATTCCATTCAATTCTGGCAATATCATAATTTCAAACGATATCTAAATGTAACAAAACTTACGTCCAGTTGTAGCCTACGTCGATAGGAACCCAGTACTGAAGTCGGATTTAAAATCGGACGGACGAATTTCTCACAAAAGGCGTAAGGATTATTTCGTAACCTTTCTCGACCCTTTTCTCAAATCTGAAGATAATTAAACGTTTGTATGTGTATATATATATATATATACATAACTCGTGCATGATAGAAACGTGTCATGTTCTTGTTCTGCATGACTCGCGCATACGCGCGACCCCAACCGGCGCATATGCGCGAGACCTACTGGTCTCGATGCGCTACTTCACAACTTCTGGCGCATATGCGCCAAAGGTTCTGTCTCAAAACTTTGGCTACAGAACTACTCGTGCATATGCGCGCACTAACATCGCGCATATGCGCGCAGACACCATTTCTCGGCGCGTGTGTCTCGGCATCTCTCGCGCATATGCGCGCCTCACCTCGGCGCATATGCGCGAGGTTCTCTGGACAAACCATACTACAGCTCGCGCATATGCGCGCAATCACTCCGCGCATATGCGCGGGATCTTCTGCCCAACTCGCGCACAGCTCGCGCATTACGTCGCGCATGTGCGCGAGTGGCACCTCCCTCGCACCTAATTCGTGTCTTTTCTCATCTGTCCCGGTCTGATCTGTTCCGTCTTTAATCACCTCAATTAATCAAGAAATCATCCCAATAGATTATAATAATTATCGCCAAATCCTTTTAGATTAACCGGATAAATTTCTCGGGCCTTACATTTCTCCCTCTCTAAGATATGATTTCGTCCTCAAAATCACAGGCAATCAAATCAGATAAAGAAGGAATGTATAATAGAGGTTGCTTCAGCAAATTCATTCTATCAAACCATTCTGATAAAATTACTTGCAAATATTGGCTATACAACATCCGTATATATCAATCAACAGCTCATACCCAATCAATATCATCAGCTGTTATCCAATGCAATCTAAGATATCACCGTAATATCGTTCCCATTCAGCGGAAATCTGCAGTACTCACTGTACAATGTCTTGTCTGTGGCTATCTCAATACTCGTTTGATAGCTATCATTATACAATAATTCATAAAGTGACAAGACATCAGGTCACTAGTGCTAAAATCCAGCACTACAGTTCCTGGATATCCTCCAGTATCTAGATAGTTCGCTCCGACTATCCGTCAATCTATAAACCATAGATAACAAATCATGCTATACATTCTGCCAAAAGTTTAAAAGCAACCAAAAATCACGGTATGATATAATTAACTCTGGCATTCAATACCATTTGACCCCTTATCTGACATACCTCTCAGTCGTCTTGTCATATCTGTACGTCATCCGGTACGATATAAATATGCCGATTTGCACAATCGTTCAATCATAACCACATCCTGGTACATTTTGGGCACGATTTCGGTAAGTCTATCACCAGATCCATAAAAATGTACTCCTATTTCCTATTCAGTAATCGATAATCTGTATAACCAATCTCGTGGTTTCTATCTTCCTGTCTTCATCTGTCAGCGATTTAGAAATTTCAATACAAATTCTGACAAAACTGATTTCATTGGTTTATATCAAAACTGTCCGTTCGTATTATCATATATCTCGTGTTACCAGAATAATACTGAATCTACTACTGTGTGCCTCTGACAATACCTGTCATTTCACATTCGAAATATCTGGCATAAACAGATCAGCTAATTATATAAAATAAAGCATTACCTACCTGGTATTCTGATTGACACACTGTTCTGACTATCGAAATCAAGTTCTGAACAATCTGATCACTGTCTCAACTGTGCTACAATCAATCAGTATACTATCTTCAGATATCTTAGACTCTAAATACAATCTGTTGCAATCTGGATTCATAGCCGAACAATTCTGTATACAACAATCTCAATTCCCAGAATATTCAATACAAATTTTAACTGTTCGATTCAATCAATCCTACGCTGCGAATATATCACAATATCAGAGATAAAACGAGCATAAGGTCATCAGAACACTTCGAAACACAGGATTTATCAACCCATACACAGAACTGAAGTATTTCCCAGAGAAACACATAATCAGATGTAACTCTAACTCTCATGCAGTAAATCTTCTAACTGACATTTCAATTCTTTCAATTCAATCAATATCATTCTGTACAGAAGTCTAAGATGAAATCCATACCTGATATCAAATCAAGGCTGAAGTCGCTCTGCCTGATATAAGACAAACCCTGAATTTCATCTGGAACGACTATAGCAACTCTCCTGCTATTGACAAATCATTTCCAGATAGGCTCACTTCAGTAATCAACTGAATACATAAGGAATTGCTCCATTCTTTTCAATAATCATCGAATCATACACAATACGATATCAAGGAATTCAAAATCGAGAATTCTTACCGTATATCATTCGTTCATCGGCCATTTCAGGTCCGAATCTTACCATCTCCTGGCTAAGAATCTATAATAGTTCTGTACTTGATAGCATAAAAAACAGTAAAAACTTATAATTACACAACTTATATTTTATACAATTTATTATAAAACATATAATATTTAAACATTTAATAAAACAAAAACTATATATTTATATTTATAAAATATTTAATTAATATACAATTTTTTATCTTTATCACACTCCCCAACCAGCTTATTGCTAGTCCATAGCAATTTAAGCGTTAATAGCAACACAAAACATATTGATTAATTTAAATAGAAATGTAATCAGAACTATCCATGTGTTTAAATTAAATTTGAAAACTGTCAAAGTAATATCAAGATCATTATAATTATAATTTATGAAATAATATGAACTGATCAATTCAAAGCTTATTTTCATGTAGTTAAATGTACATGGCCTTCAGAAATTCCTACTAAGAGTCTCAACTCCATATCCTCACAGGTTAATAAGTGTTTCAATTTATGAGAATGATTTCTCTCATGGAGTTGGAATACAGATAAATGCTCAGGAAAATGGTTTACAGAATGCAGACAGACAAAACGAGCCAAACTAATCAAAAGATAGGAAATCCATAGATTCAAAATCCAGTTGTTCTTATTATATATTTTTTTCCTGATTTTTATTTTTTTACATCATGGAATCAGACTAAGTTTATGCTTCTTGACCACATATTTATTTAATTTGTACAATGTATTTCTCTCTTTCTTTCTTTTTTTTTCCTTTTTTTATTTGTATTTTTATGAGAGATAAATGGGTCGCAGCATATAACTTAGAAATTACAAAATCTTCAACATCTTTCTTTTTTTTTCAGGAAATATCAATTTTTTTTTTCAAAATAAGAACACAAGATCTAAACAATAGTTAGCCTCTCTGATGATCAATAAAGGCTCGCAAGCTGTTTTCTCAATCCTCTCCGCTCACTCACTCACAAAATATGTGTGAGTTTAAAAATTTTAGGCACTCTTATCAGATATATCTTGGGCCATATATTTTAATAACTGATTTTATCACAATGGTTAATCATTCAAAAAGATTTCATAAATCATATTTTTATAGTGATCAAAATATTAAAATTGACTTTTTTTTTTCAAATAAAATTTAAACATCGTTAGATAGATTATTACAATTTCTAATCTAAACCTTTCAAACATGTAATGTATGATATGTTTGCAAAAATTACTAAGATACAAACAATAATCATGTTTTTATTTTAAAATAATTTTACATGTTTTTATTTTAAAATAATTTTTTTTAATTTTTAAGTTTGTTCTCCCCCTAATCAGAATATGACATTGTCCCTAATGTCAAAATAACTATTAATAAAGAGTACATAATGAAAGAGATATCACCTGGAATTTTATTGAAGATAACAAACTGAAACAAACGCAAACCAATCCACGATTTTTGAATCAATGATCCAACTTTCTTTTCTTACTGCTTGATTGCGACCAATTGATATTTGTTATCATCGGATCAGGTTTATGAACAAAATCATTCCAAATCATCAATTAACTGATCGGCAGTCGAAGCACAGATGAGTATCCGTCGTGAATTTTCTGAAATGAAATTGTGTTCCACAGCTTTATCAAGAAATGTCAACAAACTGTCATAATAATTATTGATATTCAACAAGCCCACAGGTTTATTATGGATATTAAGTTGTGCCCAAGAAACAGTGTGAAAAATTTCTTCTAATGTACCAAAACCACCTAGTAGTGCGATAAAAGCATCAGAATTTTCAATCATTTTGGTTATTCTTTCATACATAGAAGAAAATTTTAATTCCTCCCCAATCGTAACACCTGTAATATTTCCTTCAGCTAAAGCTGTAGGAATAATACCTAAAACTTGATTACCTCCAAGATGAGCAGATGTTGAAACAGATCCCATTAACCCAATATTACCTCCCCCATATACCAAGTGAATTTTTCTCTCAGCCAATATCTTTCCAAGATTATTCGCTGCTTCTACAAATACTTCATTTTTTCCAGAACTCAACCCACAAAATACACAAATATTTTTCAATGTTTGTGCAGAGGATCCAACAATGTTTTTACTTTCTTTTTGGTCTGCGAAAATAGAGAAAAAGATGAGAGATTTTATAGGGGTAATATATTATCATGACAAAACTATGGGTCATAGCTGTAAGCATAATAATCAGAATAAACAGTAAAAATAATAATGACACACATGCATATAAACAGTAGTGTGATTGTGGCTCAAAATTTCCTCTGGTTTTACGTCCAGAAGCGGCTTCAACGCCTTCTATGAGTCGAGGATATGCTTCCCATCCAATTTTCTTATAAATTGGCAAACAGGGTCTTTTTTAGTCGGATTTCCAAGACTATGAAGCTCATCTTGAAATTGTTTGCATAAACGGAGAAGTTCAATTTGCACATGTCCACTAGAATGCGTCTCAACAGTCAATAAGATGTTATCTAAAGACTCCTTACTCAGCCCATTCTTAATGAAACAAATTTTATCTTCTCTGTTATCGGAAACACATCCCAAAGATCTGCATCATTTGTCACAAGTCCATCTGGCACACTTATGACAAACTCTAACCTTTTGGCCCTTCGTTTTTTCGCATAAGTGAGCAATGATTGTGGAACTTCTCCTCCTAATCGGACCTTGACTTCTATTACAAGAATGAAAATCTTCTGGAATTCCTTTTTGCATTAACAATCTCAATCTTTCACATCTACCTGCATAAATTTTTCTTAGAACATTTTCAGAAACAGAAGGAAAATATTTACAAATTTTTGAGAGATTTTCATCCATTTTGAAAAGAAAAGAAATGATTTTTTTTTTATTTTTGTATAAGCAATTGTGGGAAACTGATTTAACTGACTATGAGAGTCACGGAGTACCGTTATCCGTCATTTAACCGGGAAAATAAAAAGATTAAGGAAACCTGAAATAAAAACAAACAAAATTAAATGCAACATAAAAATTTAAGGATCAGAAAGGGAAATAAACTCTTCCTGAAAGATTTCATTTTTCAAAAATGGTTTAGGCCTTTGTCCATTCACTTTAAAAACATCACAATGTTTAGGATTTTCAATATCCCCAGCTCCATAAGGATACACATGCTTTACAACATACGGGCATGTCCATCTTGATCGTAATTTTCCTGGGAATATGTGAAGTCGAGAATTATAAAGCAAAACTTTTTTACCAATCTCAAAAGATTTTCTAAGAATTGTTTTATCATGAAATGATTTGATTTTTGCTTTATAAATCCTTGAATTCTCATACGCATCATTTCTGAGTTCATCAAGTTCATTAAGTTGCAATTTGCGCAATTTGTTGCAATCATCCATGCTTGAATTAAAAGTTTTGATCGCCCAATAAGCTTTATGTTCCAATTCTACAGGCAAATGACAATGTTTTCCATAAACAAACCTATAGGGAGACATATTCAATGATGTTTTAAAAGCTGTTCGATATGCCCAAAGTGCATCATTAAGTCGCAGAGACCAATCTTTTCTATTTGAGTTAACAGTTTTTTCCAAAATTTTCTTTATCTGCCCTATTAGCTAATTCAACTTGTCCATTTGTTTGAGGATGATAAGGAGTAGTTACTTTGTCAGTAATACCATATTTTTTCATTAATGAAGCAAATGGTTTATTAACAAAGTGAGTTCCCCCATCACTTATCATGGCTCGAGGAATTCCAAATCTACTAAAAATATTTTCTTTCAAAAATTTGATGACGATTTTATGATCGTTCGTTCGACATGGAATTGCCTCTATCCATTTGGAAACATAATCAACTGCAACTAAAATATACAAGTATCCAAACGACGGTGAAAAAGGTCCCATAAAATCAATTCCCCAACAGTCAAATATTTCAATTTCAATGATAGGATTCAAAGGCATCATGTTTTTTTTTGAAATCGCACACAATTTTGACAATTTTCACAGATCTTGCAGATTTCGTGGGTGTCTTTAAACAAAGTGGGCCAATAAAATCCATACTGCAAGATTTTTGCAGCCGTTTTCTTTGAAGAAAAATGTCCTCCGCATGCTTCTGAATGACAAAATTTAATGACACTACTTACCTCATTGTCGGGTATGCAACGTCAAAAAATTTGATCTGGACAATACTTGAACAGATACGGATCATCCCAATAAAAGTTTTTTACCTCATTCAAAAATTTTCTTTTATCTTGGGAGCTCCATTGCGGTGGCATTTTTCCTGTCACAAGAAAATTTACTATGTTAGCAAACCAAGGTGTAGTAGTAACTGAAAATAGATGTTCATCAGGAAAATTATCGTTAATTGATGTCATTTCACAAGATGATCCTGTTACTAGTCTGGATAAATGATCGGCTACGATATTCTCGGTTCCTTTTTTATCTTTGATCACAATGTCAAATTCTTGGAGCAACAAAATCCATCGAATCAGTCGTGGCTTTGCATCCTGTTTGGTCAACAAATATCTAATAGCAGAATGATCAGTAAACACAATAGTCGTTGATCCAATCAAATAAGAACGAAATTTATCTAATGCAAATATTACAGCAAGTAGTTTTTTGAGTTGTGGAGTAATTCATTTGAGCATTGTTTAAAGTTCTACTTGCATAATATATCACGTAAGGCTTACCGTTTCTTCTTTGACCCAGTACTGCACCTACTGCATAATCACTCGCATCGCACATGATTTCAAATGGTAAAGACCAATCAGGAGGTTGCATGATAGGAGCTGATGTTAAATGTCGAATGATTTTATCAAAAGCATTTTGACAGTCTTGAGTCCACTCAAATGCAGTGTCTTTTGTTAAGAGGTTACAAATGAGTTTAGAGATTGAACTAAAGTCCTTTATAAACCTCCTATAAAATCCAGCATATCCCAAAAATGAGCGAATTTCTTTAATGGTTTTTGGAGGGGGTAAATTGGCAATGACATCAACTTTGGCTTTATCAATTTCAATTCCATGAGATGACACGACATGTCCCAAAACAATCCCAGAAGTAATCATGTAATGTCATTTTTTTCAATTTAAAATAAGACCTTTTTCCTCGTATCTTTTTAAAACTTTTTCCAAATTTTCAAGACATTTATCAAATGTATTCTAAAAAACAGTTAAATCATCCATGAAAATCTCCAAACAATTTTCAACCATGTCGCTAAAAATGCTTAGCATACATCTTTGAAATGTTGCTGGGGCATTGCATAATCCAACTGGCATCCTTCTAAATGCAAATGTTCCAAAAGGACATGTGAATGTAGTTTTATCTTGATCTTCGAGTGCAATGGGAATTTGATAATAACCTGAATATCCATCAAGAAAACAGTAGTATGGATGACCTGCTACACTTTCTAAAATTTGATCCAAAAATGGTAATGGAAAATGATATTTTCTAGTGGCGTCATTTAATTTTCTATAATCAATACACATCCGCCAACTAGATGGGACTCGACTTGTTAACAATTCACCTTTTTCATTTTTTATCATCGTGATGCCAGATTTTTTTGGAACTACTTGTGTTGGGCTTACCCACTTACTATCAGAAATAGGGCAGATAATCCCAACATCAAGTAGTTTGAGAACTTCAGTTTTCACAACATCTTTCATGTGTGGATTTAATCTCCTTTGGGGTTGTTGAGATGTTTTTGCATTTTCTTTTAAGTGAATTTTGTGAGTGCAAATTAGTGGATTAATGCCCTTGAGATCTTTTAGTGTCCAACCAATTGCATTTTTATGTCTTTTAAGCATATCAACTAATTTACCTTCTTGATCACTTGCTAGTTTGGAAGAAATTACCACCGGATATGTTTCATCTTCTCCAAAAAATGCATATTTCAATTCTTCTGGCAAGGGTTTTAACTCCAATATGGATGGTTCGTCTTTGTTCTCATATTTTGCCTCAAATTCTTTCTCTGATCCTGGTAACGAGTGATACCTGATAAAATCATCAAGATCAATTTCAATATTTTCTTTAACAGTTTCAATTGAACAAATATCTAATTGATCACGAGTACTCCATTCTTGAATGTTTTCTTCCACAAGAGTTTCAATAAGATTTTCATCTTCACTTTCATCTCCTTTGTCGTGTGGTTGCTTATAAAGATTAAAAACATTGAGCTCCAAGGTCATGTTACCAAATGACAACTTCATTATTCCATTCCTGCAATTTATAAGAGCATTAGAAGTTGCTAAAAATGGACGACCCAGAATTACAGGAATTGCATTACAAGCTTCGATAAGTTGTGTATCTAAAACTATGAAATCGACAGGATATACAAAGTTATCAACTTGGACCAACACGTCTTCTACCATACCTCTTGGCACTTTAACAGATCTATCGGCAAGTAAAAGTGTTATCGAAGTAGATTTTAACTCACCTAGATTGAGTTCTTGATAAACTGAATATGGAAGTAAATTCACACTAGCTCCAAGATCAAGCAAGGCTTTTTTAATCTTTCGTTCTCCAATAATACATGAAATAATAGGACAACCAGGGTCTTTGTATTTCAAAGTATTATTATTTTGAATGATTGTACTTACTTGTTCGGCTAAAAATGTTTTCTTTTTCAAATTCAATTTTCTTTTCACAGTGCACAAGTCTTTCAAAAATTTGGCATATGATGGTACCTGTTTTATTGCATCTAATAAAGGAATATTAACTTTTACTTGTTTTAAAATATCATATATATCAGAATTCAAATTTGATTTTTTTGTATTTTTCAATGCATGAGGGAATGGTGGTGACACTGTCTGTTGAACCTCCTCTTCTCAAGTTATGGGTTCCACTTCCTTACCCTTTGGAGTTGATTTATCATCATCTTCACAAGGTTCAAGAGTGGATTTTTCCACAACCTTACCACTTCGAATGGTAATAATAGATTTTACCTGATCCATCGGTTGAGTTTCAGAAGTTCCAGTTTGTGAATGATGATCCTTGGGATTAGGCTATGGTTGTGAAGGAAACTTACCTTTTTCATGAACATTAAGTGCAGATGCAAATTTAGCAAGAGTATCTTTCAAATCTGTCATGGTTTGAGCAGTTTGAGTATTGATAGACTCTTGCTTTGCAATGAAAGAATTCACTAAATCTTCCAAATTTATTTTAGGTGGAGGAACATAAGGTGCATAATTTTGAAAATTTTGTTGAGTTTGAAAATGTGGTTGCGGAAATTGTGCAGCATTATCATTCCTCCAACTAAAATTTGGATGATTTCGCCAACCTGAATTGTAATTTTGAGAAAATTGTTCAAAATTTGGCCTTTTGAAATTGTTCAAAACATTGACTTGTTCATGGAGCACATTCTTTAAAAGAGGGCAAAGTGGGACAATCTTTTGTAGAATGATCACTTGTATCACAGATGTGACACGCAATTTCTTGAATAGCTTTTAATTGACCATTTTTTTTCAATTCAAGTGCCTCAACTTTTCTTACCTAAGAGGTAAATCTAGCTTGGATATCATGTTGATCTTTGAGGGTGTACATACCTCCACCAGATGTGGGAGATTGAATCTTGTTTGTTGGTTCGATTGTACCTATAGTGTCCCAATTTTGAGCATTTTCAGCTAATGAATCGAGATACTCAATTGCCTCATTTGGATCTTTATCTTCAAATGTTCCATTACACATAAATTCAACCATCTGCCTATCTTTAGTTGTTAAGCCTTCATAAAATTGAGAAACAACTCTCCAAATTTCAAAACCATGATGTGGACAAAGATTAAGCAATTCTTTGTATCTATTCCAACACTGATAAAAAGTTTCTCCTTATTTTTGAGTGAAAGTGATGATTTGCCTTTTGAAAGAATTTTTTCTATGAGATGGAAGAAACTTTTTCAAAAATTGTTGTTGCAATTCATATCAAGTTCGAATGGATCCCGATCTATCTTTTAAAGAAAAAGGAAAAAGCTTAAGTCGAATGGTGTTCATGCTACAATTTAGATCATTATATGTGTTGCACATTTCTTCAAACTCTCGTAAATGCATGTATGGATTTTCAGAATCAAAGCCATGAAAATTGGATAAAAGTTGGATAATACCAGGCTCAAAATTGAAATGAGATGCATCAGGGGGAAAAACTAGACATGAAGGTGCACTAGTACGTGTAGGATTCATGTGATCTCTAAGTGTTCTTCGTCTATCATGATCATGTTGAGATTGAATTTCATCTTCATTTTCTTGGATGGGTTCTTCCGCCATGTTTTGTAAAAATAAAGGGTTATTTCGAATGAGTCGACCACTAAGTGTACGTGACCAAATGCTCATGCAAATGCAAATGCAAAAGAATAAAAACACACAAAAGCAATAAAAATTCAAATAAAGAAAAATAAACTATAAACAAAATTCAATAGACTTGAAATTAAATTATACTTCTCCCGGCAACGGCGCCAAAAACTTGTTGCGACTTTGATTGTTGCACTCCCAAGAGCAGGTTGTCAACTAGTAGTATAATTCGGTGAGTCCGAATATCGTATCCACAGGGAAGCTAAGGTAATTACAAGTCCACTACAATGTCTTTTTGTTTTTGTTTTTGTTTTTGTTTTCTTTAATGGTTTGAATATTTAATTGGTAATTTTTATTTGTTCAAATTTTAATTTAAGTAGTTGAGATTAAATGATCCACTCTTGGTATTTTAATAAAGTTAACATTAATGAACATTATTGAAATCCATTTAATAAAATGGTTCTAATATATATTAAATAATCATATTTTTATTATGTTATAAATTATTATCTTATAAGTATATAATATATACCAAAACTTGTAAATGTTGTCGAGTATTTATTGTGCTATATATATATTTTTAAGCACTAAATCAAGGTTCCCACTTTAAATGATTGGTAAAATCAAACAAACATTTAAATGGTACCAAGAAATTAATATTATGATATTAATAATTAATAAATCAAGGCATCCACTTTAAATGGTTGGTAAAACTAAACAAACATTTAAATGGTACCAAGAAATTAATATTATGATATAATAATATAATAAATCAAGGCATCCACTTTAAATGGTTGGTAATACCAAACTAACATTTAAATGGTTCCAAGAATTTAGTGTAACATATAGCAACAATAAATCAAAACTCCCATTTATAAGTAGGGTATAATAATACTTAAAGAAATAAATATAACATAAACAATAAATAATGATTAAATATTATAAAACATAGATTCTTACCTTTTAATAACCTTATTATCATGCCAAGAGTTTCACCTTTTCATCTCAACTTTGGGAAGTTAACTACTCATTATTCAAAGTGTAAAACTTTGAATATGAATTTAACATGCTAATTATATTTAAATGAAGAAATAAAGGAAAAAAAAAGAGAGAAATATTATGAACTCAAATGTTGTTCATAAAATGAGGGATATCTCAATACATTTATAGCCAAATTTGGGGAGACAATCACAAATAAAATATTATTTTTTATACATAAATCTTCATTGGTGTTCCAAGAAATTAATATTTTAATACACATCACTTTTGAAAATCTTTCCATCTGAATTTTCTTTTCCACATAAAATAAAACATGTAGATATCTGAGTTGTTTGAATTGTGGTATTTTTTTTAACCATTTGACCAAGTAATTTGAGAGATATGGTCAAAATACTAGAGCATGGTAAAACTGCCACTTCTTTGATAACTTTAATTGTTGCTTAATTTGATCCCACTTGTAAGAAGATTTTTATCTCATGCTTGCCACTAATATTGTAGATATTAACATCAACTTTCTACAGGTCCAAGAATCATCTTAATTTCATTTGCAACGCCAAGTTTATTTTTGTTTTATCGAACCTGTACAAAATAGTAAAAACTTATAATTACACAACAACTTATATTTTATACAATTTATTATAAAACATATAATATTTAAACATTTAATAAAACAAAAACTATATATTTATATTATAAAACATTTAATTAATATACAATTTTTTATCTTTATCAGTAATCATATAATGATTATACCGAACAACCCTCCCTCGGACTTTCCAAGTGGTTATCATTCATCGAGAGGATAAGTCCGTGGTTATGATTGTACAACATTATTCCTTACGACCCAGGACAACAGTGAGGCTCTATATGCTAGGGCTGTACTTTGACTCGTTTACCGGCTCCAGGAGAGTCATCAGGTGGCGAAATTGGGTATAGTTGTCACACATGTAGGAGACAGTGCATTGTAGTCGGGAATTCACCGCTCACCTACGGGTGTGGATATCCTATGTGATCTGATGAAAAATAGTGCTTTGAATCTCTGGTCAGAGTATGAAATGTACGTTAGAGAAGGAGTTCTCCAATAGTACATGCGATGCCACTATTTATATGTATCACATATTTATCGAGTTCTTATGCTACCCTCGATGAACCAATGGTTGCAGATTCAATCGGGATAAATGAGATGAAGGGACCGTACTGTACGTTAATCATAACCGACTGGTTCTTGCAGACACTATCAGTGATACCTAGGGAATTATGGGGCGATGCTACTAGACGCTCTTACCATGATTCGATGAGTTTAATCAGAAATATGATTTTTGACATTTTCATGATCAATTGTTGATACATAAAATGAGGCTAATTAGGGTAAGCCCGAATAAAGGATTATGTCCTGAATCATAAAGAGTTATGAACCCACAGCTAGTTGTATCCCTGAACCATTGCGGGTCACACACGTACTTGATTATTTTGTTCCTGTTGAGAGAATAAATTCAAGTAGTTGAATTTATACAAAATTTTGATAAAGTAAATTCAAGGAGTTGAATTTATGATAATTAAATCTTGAGAAAATAAATTCAAGGAGTTGAATTTATGAAATAGTAAATTCAAGAAGTTGAATTTATGAATTTATAAAATTTGGAGAGAATAAATTCAAGGAGTTGAATTTATAAAATTTGGAAATTTAAATTATTAAACTCAAAAGTTGAGTTTATTATATAATTTAAATATTTAAATTCAAATGTTATATTTATAAATGATTTAAATTAAATGTAACGGGTGTATGTACTATGGGCTTGTAGGAGTAAAAGACTAACAAACAAATTATTAAGGTTCTTAATTGGACTTTAAAAGGATTAATTAATTAATTAAACTAGTTAGACTAGAATAATTAATTGATTAAGCCCATTAAGTATTTAATTTATTTAATAGGCCCTAAGCTTATATATATATGTGTATTAGGTTTAGGGTTAGAATAAATTCATTCATAATTTTCGAAAACCCTAGCCTCCAAGCCAAGGAATTTTTGAAAAACACCTCCTCCTACTCTCGTTGTGTTCTTCCATCTCAACGAAAAATATCTTCTAAATTTCTAGTGCAACTTAGAAGAGGAACAATCAATCCAGTCGTGGACCGGATTATAAGATTGAAGAAAAAAGATTTGAAGAACGTACGTGGGATTTAAAACAAGAGCTACATTCGCTTATACCGGCGTAGTTTGAGCCAAGTGAAATTTCACTAAAGGCAAAAACTAAACATCCTATGTATGTTTATTTATTAAAACCATACAAGTATCCAAAAATACATCTTGAATGTCAAGATCTAAAATTTTTAAAACTTCCGCCGCGTTTTGGGCACGAACCGAGATCCCACATTCTGCTTTTTAATTTTCAAGTTTACCGGATATCTCCTTGCAGTAGTAGTATGTGCTGATTTTTCTTTATCCCTAAGACCCTCTGAAGTCTCCTCTAGCAAAGAAATGCTTCGTTGTGTTTCAATCTATCGTTGCACCTCTAATATAAATTCTCATTTTATTTTTTTATTGGTTTGAAATATATGCATATAAAAATTTCTTAAAATATCCATTTTAAACTCTATGAATCCTATTACAGCTAGAAAAAAATCACCAGAAACCATTACTAATTCTAGAAAAATTCCATCTATTCATCATCCTCTGCAAGGAATTAAATTACTTGTACAAAATCCACAAATTGAAGCAATAAAACAAATCCAGAAGATAATGATAAAATTAATATAAAATATTATAACACAAAATAATTTCACAAATATATATCGAAATATCATAGAAAAATAATTAGACAGGATATAGAAACAAATAAAAAAAACCTATAATTGGTATAGAAACCTCGAATACAGATAGTAAACTCAAAAAACCAATTTAAACCATATTAAATATCTAAAAATAATATGAAAAATATCAAAAAATAAATTATGAATCTATAAAAATAAGACAATACCAATTAAGTAGGATGTTAACAACAACTAGTAGTTCTAATCAACCCATAGATCAAACTGCTCTTGAAACACCAACATCTAATCATATAATAAATATCTTAAGTCATGAATCAAATATTATCGAAGCCATAGAACAATTTCAAAATCCTACAAATAAAATCAATAAAATAGATTGGAATCAATCCACACAAAAATTACAAATTATTCATGCTTATGACTTAGGAATGATAAAAACTTTAACACAATCTCGTTTCAATGCATCTTCCGTTTATGATTGAAATATAGATGAAATGGATGAATATAACACTCGTAGTTTATCACAATAAATGACTATGGCTGCAAATTCCTAAATACTCAAACTAATACACAAGATAGAACCATAGCCGAACTCCTGGTTTTTCTGGCCAAATTAAGGGTTTGCAAGATTACTATCTTACAAATCAACAACAAGAAGATATTCTAAATTCAATAAAAACCGATGAAGATGAGATATCAATTTTAGATGAAGATGAATATCACCAAAATGTTGTAGTCACATTAATCTTAACAATCTCTTTACACTATGAAGGATCGGTTCAGTTCACCTATGAGGTGCTTCGCTCGTGTTCTAACAATATAAACACCGATGAATTAAATCGAGTTTGGTTTAAAACAAATCGTAAAATACTCGAAATAATCATTCGTTAAGAAAACTGATCGGCTTTATATCTTGTGCAACTGAATAATTGAAAATTTCATGTGATCAATTCTAGCTTATATCAGTTCGGTTATGGATAGAACTGAACTGATATCAGCCGAACTGATCAAATCAGTTAAGAACAAGAACAATCAGTTAAACAGAAATAACTCAAGATATGTTTATGGATGATCGGAGACTTCAACTGCTCCTACGTCACCCCTTCTACCACCTCGGGTAGGATCCACTAGAATTCTTTGATTTATACAACGTCTTGTACAAAACAACTCAGCTTAGGACTTACCCTACTGCCTAACTGAACTCCTAGCCTAGACTGAAGGCAACACCTTCCATCCAACACTTGTTTAATGTCTATGTGTCGAAGACTACATACACAAGTTTATTGTCTTTGTGCAAGACTCACTCAACTGATCTTTTAAGCTTGACTCTCTGATATATGTGAGTGCTAGTGTGTGCATGAATGAGAACTGATCTATGAATACAATACGAAAGTGTTGTCACACACTGAGGGATTTTGGCTTTTAATTTAAGCAAATAAACACATTGAAGTGTTCCGTCAAATCTTGACTGATTGCTTCTTGTAAGCTGATTTGCATTATGTGTGCCCTTTTGTTTTTTCACACACTTCTTGTTGTTGATGGTCTTGATCTTGTTTTTATAGAGGCAGTGTGACCGTACATCAAGATTCATCAAATATGTTCGTTGCATTTTGAATTCGTTCCTTGAAATTTGTCTTGTACTTTCCGACAACCATTCTAGAAAATTTTGGCTTTAAGCTCTGCTGCAACGTGTTGGAACATTTCATGAAACGTCTGCCCTTTTTATTGCTTTAAAAGTACTGGAATTTTTTTTTTAATTCGGCCAACTATTAAAATATTTTAATAAAATATTTTGCCCTTCTAGAATAAAACCTCAACCAACTAGTATTTAAAAATTCAAGTGAAATAGTCATAAAATAAAATCGTCTACTGTTTTACCAAACCTAAAAAGCAATAATTTGAAAAATAAAGCCCATACTAAACCTCTCAAAAAATCTCTCAAAAGCATAAGTAAATAGTCTTAAAATCTTTAAACGAAATCATAAAGCATATTGCGGAAAATGTAGCGCTGGTCCTCGGGTTGTGTGCGCCTTCAGTCCAGTCAAATCACTCATCAAGTCCTCCTCAATACCACCTGCATCCATCACACCTAGTGAGTCTAAAGACTCAACACACCATAATCTTTATAACGAGTAATACGTAATACAGTCAACATATAACGGTGAAAAATACTTGTACTTAAAATATCGTTTTCATGAAGATGCATAAACACAACATTTTCGTAAACATTTTCATGATGCATAGACTTTAAACATAAACATTTTCATGACATGCAAACATGAATTTCCTTTTTCCTCAACATAACATGACAAAAAACCTTAAACATAATCATGATCATTTTCTTTTACCTTTGTTGAATTCAGATCGTTAATTGTGACTTTCCTGACATGACATGAAATGAAAATCGATGGGTCCATCTACGTGAAACCTCAGTACTGGGCGGCGGGGGACACCAGCAACACTCTCACCGGTCAACTGGGCCCTGGCCTATCATGATCGAATAGAAATACGCTCGTCGAGGTTCCCTCGGGGGCCTTTTCCCATAAATGGGTTCCCTCTGGGGCCTTTTCCCCTCACGACATTCTCATTCTTACCGTTACCACATAACCGTTACCACATATTCGCAATGATGGAAACACGATCGTCGGGCTCCCACTGAGACCATGACCCTCACGACGTCGCCAACATTAACGAATTAGTCACAATCACTTCACATCCTTCAACATTTTACATTCACATCACTTAGAAAAATCATGAGTAATATTTACATTTTTTCATTTTGAAACCAAGCATGCAACACGTATTTTAAATGTCTTCTTAAATCATAAAAATCATTTAGACATTTAAAAATCATAATTTACTCATGAACAATTCATAAACATTTAAAAATAATCGTAATTTCATAAAAACAGCATTTAGGGCACTGCCATGATCTTTACTAATTTTCCGGTGTAAAAAGACCGTTTTACCCCTAGACGTAAAATTCCTCGGTTTTGACTTTTTTTTTAATTCATTGACTCTAACATATCCAAATAATTATTTAAGCCTACATAAATTTTTTCATATTTTTATTTGGCTTAAATCGATAACTTCAAATTTATTCTTTAAATAAGTCGTATTACCGCATTTTAATCCCGAATTAAACCAAACCTTAATATAAAATTCCCAAATTAAAAAAATTAGACTTCTAATAATTATTTAAGCTTAACCCTAATTTTTCATAATTTTATAAAGCTTAAAACTAGGCTTTTCAATTAACTTGTTAATTGACGTTTCGTGCGGCAATTAAATTTCGAATAAATCCAAAACTCGTTATTTTGATCCCAAATTTTAAAACTAGTATTCTTAAGATTTATTCTACCCTTCCAAGTCATGAGCCACCCCCGTGGACCCATGGATCTATTTTTAGTCTTTTAATTTTCGTTTTTGACCCTTTATCGAACGCACCGAGCCATCTCCTAATTTACTCGAGCCACGCCCGAGCCACCTTGAGCCAAAACCTAGCCAACTCATCTAGGGACCCTACTGTGCAAGCCCAGCCCGAAAAACCAGCCTTGGCCCGCCCAAAAAAATTCTGAAACTTGGCCCAAAAACCTGCATGTGTTGTGTGTGTGCTTCCTTGTATGTCTAGGACTCCTAACCCAACTAGGACTCTCCCAGCCGAGCCACCACCGAGCCCACACGACCCTAACCTTCCCTGGATCACGCCCAGCCCCTTCCCAGACCATCCCAGCCCCTAGAACCCCAAGCACGAAGCACTGAAGCAGATGGGAGCAACCTCTCGCCTACTTGCTGTCATGAGTTTCAATCTCACGTTTTTGACGCTAGGCTTCTAACCAACGAGCCACCCCTTGAACCATCCCCTCACGCACCCTCCTAGGACCCTAAGGACCTAACCTAGCCCAGCCCAAAGCCCCTAGCCAAGCCTCTTCCTCCCTGCACAGCTGCTGAAATCTGCGCAGCTCTTGGTGTGGCTCTCGGGTGGAGTTTTATGACTCTAAACTCGTGTAAAACCTGTCCCTTATCATCCTAATACATGGCAGCCCTTTTTAACCACATAATATCATGAATTTGGTATCAAAAACAAGCCAAACAAATTGGCATATAACATAATCCGAAAATATTTCAAGTCCCCACTTGTTTTCCAACTTTGGCCCCTACTTACTTGCTGCCACCGTTTAAGTTTTGGTACCCCATGATTTGCAACGTTTTTTATGTGTTTTAGGACTCTTTTAAACATGTAAAAACATCCCCTAACCATTCCTAATCATGGCAGCCCCTTTGACAACATAACAAACATATTTTTGGATGAAAAATCAAGAGTTTAGAACACATATATGCATAGTTACGAAAATATCAAGTTGTGTGCCTTGTTTTATTTCAAAACATGTTCAAATAAATATTATGGTTTGATAGATGTTTGAAGGAAAGAAATATGGCGTGCCTTTGCGTTTTTAACGCACGAAAAATCGTTGACGATTTGCGAAGAACGGCAACGAACGACCAAGGCTTGATTTTCTTAGCATCCTTCAAAAGTCTCTTTTTCAAAGTATTGTGTGTGCCGTGAATTCGATATGCTGATGGGGAGAGTTTTGGTTTGAAGAAAATAGAGTGGGGCGTGACTTGTGTAAAGGGTTTTGGGGTGTTTATCATATTTTATAGTTAAATATCTTGCTAATCAAGACTTTAGGCCTATTAAGCATAGTTTAGGCCCATTAAAGAGATTAGGATTTAATTAAAATATTAAAATAGTTTTGGTAAAAATAGTTTGTGAATTAAATAGTCGGGTTGCCAAAAACTTCGTATTTTGATGAAAAACTAACACCGATAAAAATTACGTCACGACGTATAAAATCACCTAAAACCCCCTTATTTTCAAAAATAAGAAAAAGGCAACAACCTTATTTTAAATAATTAAAAACAACTATTTAATAAAAATATTTTCTATTTTTCAACCCTCGGTCTCCGTTCTTCGATCGCAACTCGAATAACCTTTAAAAATATATTTTAACACAACAATGTAGAAAATATATTTTTAACATGCAATTATGCACAACATAATTAATTCATGCAATTAGAACATTTAATTAAAATACAAAGAATTTAATAATTTATATGCATGTGGTTCGCGTGTCCCTTTAAATTTTCGGGGCGGTACATTTCATGTTCGCAATCTTGATTTTGATGCTAAAAATACTTGTTTATTTGTTTCTAATGAGTTTACCTAAGTGCGCAGAAACTGAAACTGATCATGCTTCGAACTGATCAGTTACCAAGCTTAAACTGAAGCTATCGAGACACAAACTGAAAGTACTAACAGATTGATCGAACTGAACCAGTACAACAGAATTATCAAAAGCAGTTCAAATGATTGTCCAGTTGATAGGTGGTTCAGCAGAAGACCTTCAGAAGCCCGACCAGCTGATAAAGCTTTCAACTGATGAAGAGCCCAACTGACCAGTTCAACTGAATCACTGAAATCAGTTCAGCTGACGAGTCAACTGATTTCACATCACCAGTTCAAGACCAGTTCAGCTGATCAGTTCAGAACATCAGTTAGGAGTGAACCAGTTTGCAAATACGAAAAGCTTAATCCACTTGTGCATAAAGGTACAAAAGCTATTATACGATCAAGGTACAACAAGAGACGTTGCAGCAGCGCTTAAAGCTAAATGTTCCAGATATCTATTTGGGGGAACAAATTCAAACTGCAACAGATTGATTCATTGAGTCTCATTGTACGTTCAGCCAAATGCCGATAAATAGAAGCCGAAGCTCAGTGAAGACAAGGATGAGAGTTGTAGAGTGAAAAGATAAAATACAGAGATGGCACACATAATGCTTATCAGCTTTGAAGAAGCAATCAACCCAGAGGGAACACTTCAACGTGTTATCAGCTTAGATTAGAAGCATATTTCACTCAGTTTGTGAGAACACTTTCGGGTAGTGTTCAGAGATCATTCTCACACACACAGACACCACCACTCAAAATCCGTCTTGCACAAAGACGTAAAACTTGTGTATGTAGTCTTTGAGACACAGGCGTTAAACAAGTGTTGGCTGAAAGGTGATGCCTTCGGTCTAGTCTAGGAGCTCAAATTAGGAAGTGGGTAAGTCCTAAGCTAGTGGGTTATTACACTTGTTGTTATTAATCAAAGTCTTTTAGTGTATCCTTCCCGAGGAGGTAGAAGGGGTGACGTAGCTAGGAGCAATTGAAGTCTACGAACATCCATAAACATATCTTGTGTTATTTCTGTTTAACTGCCTGTTTTTGTTCTTAACTGATTTGATCAGTTCAGCTGATATCAGTTTAGTTCTGCCCATAACTGAACTGATATAAGCCAAAACTGATCTCATATAATTCCTAGTTATTCATTTACACAGGATATAAAACATATCAGTATTTCTTATCGAAGGATTATTTCGAGTGTTTTCCGCTTGGTTTGTTAACAAACTCGATTTAATTCATCGGCATATATATTTTTAGAACACGAACTATTGCAGCTCATTGATTTATTGTGTTCAAGGCACCTAAAGGTGCCTAGCACACGGTCCATCACAATGTTTATTTTGTTCTTTGATTTGTACCCTTGTGCTCAGCTGGAATCCATTTGGATAAGCTTGTCCTGATCTGCAACTTATTGTTTCTAACTGATGCTCTGAACCGGTCATCTGAAATGATTTTCAGTTGGGCTGATGAAATCATTTGACTAGTCAGTTGAACTGATTTCACTCTTTCAATTGAACTGGTCAGCTGGGTTCTTCATCAGTTGAAATCTTCATCAGCTGGCCGGGCTTCTGAATATTTCCTGCTGAACCACCTATCAGCTAGACAATCAATTGAACTGTTTGTTGACATTTCAGTTTGACTGGTTCAGTTTGTGCGATCAGTTTGACGTCTTTAGTTTGCGATTTTGACAGCACGTAACTGATCTCAGCTTTACGCACTTCGGTAAATTTATCAGTAACAAAATAACAAGTTTTGTTAACATCAAAATCAAGATGGCGAACATGAAATATTCCAACAATCTCTCCATTTTTTATGCTCACAAAACTTGAACAATTTAAAGCGATAATTTTTTTTAAAAAAATGTAATGATTCTCTCCCTTTGTGAGAATCAAAAATAGTTTAAAAAAAATTAATTCGAGAAGTATAAAATTTAAATACATTTTAAAAACGCCCTCTCAAAAATGAATTTAAAAATCCCTTCAAAAACTAAATTTTCAAAATAAAAAACTCCCCCTTAAAAATTTAAACAGCCACGCGATTTTTAAAAATATTTTTAACAGCAATTATCATGCAAGCAGTTAAGGCTACAGAAAAACTGGAAGTATCAGTTCATTTATATTTAAACTAACTGGATAACAAGATGTTTATTTAATCGAATAAACTTCCCTTGTATTATAATTAAGCGCACTAGTTATGTAAGGGAAAAATGCTACTACACTTAGCTGAATTTTTAACAACATCAGTTATCAATCATTTTACGTATAGTAGAACTAAATGTACCAACTACTCGTCGTCTTGAATCCTTGAAATACTGCATAGTCTCGAGTTCCTTTGCCAGATGAACAGCTAGCTGCTTTTAAAATTACTTTTGTGCTAGCTAAATGGTCTAGCTGATGCAAATTGGACTCAACTGATTGCTGAACCGTATTGATCATCTCTTCTAATATGATATGGCAGTGAAGAGACGGTATACTTGTGGGGACCCGGACGCTAATTATCTTCTTAATCGTTATTAGGATCAATTTACTAATCAAGTAATTAGGGCCATAAAACTTTTTTCTTTAAACTGCGGAACGTAATGAGATTAATCTAATATACAAACAGTATAAAACTACAAGTTTTGTACAACATGCATTCTAGTTCCAAATTAAGGTTCAACTACTACAATCAAGTAATGAAACCTATCTACATCAAAGTCCGGAATCACCACTCTAATCTCGATCTCTCATCATCTTCTCGTCCCTGATCCTGTCCCACCTGTTGTCATGCACACATACAAACAAGACAACAGCCGGATAACTCCGGTGATAATTTAATCCCAGTATAAATCATGTATACATGCATTTCATATAACAGCATATATAAAAGCATGAAATAGATATCAAGACATGTATCATAATCTGAAATCATAAATTGATATCAAACAGTAATTCATACTCTGAACATGTATCACATAAGAAATATGAATCAATATAGACTCTGAATCACACTCTGTGATTCTAAGACTCCGACTCAATCTCTCAGACTCGACTCATCTCTCATCTAGGGATCCCGGTCTGAATAAGAACGTAACAAGTCTCCCACCTACCCTCCCGTTCGTGGTGGCGGTACGTTCTAATTTCTGAACTTTGGTCTGATCTGTATCGAATTATCAGCAATAAGGACCTGCTCTGTCTCTTAAGCACGTCGATACACCAAACGCCCAGTGTCTTGGCAGATCTGCCAAAGACTTGGCATGTCTGCCAATCCTATTCTGACAAGGTGCAATGGTCCATTGATCGCTCTGTCAAAATCTAGCCCCTCTGTCAGTGACTCACACTCAATAAATATCTGTTATTCACTGCTTCTATATACATCAATAAAATCAACATACTTAGACAAAGCATACAAAAATATGAAAACAATAACATACACGTATGTGGTTTAGGAAATCTCAAGTCTAATCTGACTCAAGTCAATCTCCCGGTTAACACTGACTTATACCTTTCTTTTCGTTCTGTCGATCTGGTTCCGTCGAAGTCTCAAACTCATTGCCTGTCCAAAACAATCTGGCAATAACAATATCGAATACACTGTATCAATGTATAGCTTAATTCAAACTCTGTTCTGATTAATATCCAATCTACTGTATCAATATTCAATTCAAGTTAAGATCTCTCAGTCTTATCAAAATTTGAAGGCACAATGGTCCAATTTCCAAGTACCGGTAGTACAGATCAGTGTATATCCATCTCCATAACTCATAATCAATCGATTAACATAATCTGATACTAAATCGGCATCATTTCAATCCTATCAAATCTGATAAATTATAACAATTGTATAAATAGTCTGTTCTTCGATCTGACTTCAAATACATACTGATCAGTATATCTAGCACACATAATAATAATCAACTCTCAATTCATAATCAGTAACAATACAAATCTGATATCGATTCCTACTCAATATCTTCCGAAATTCATAATAATTCCATACCATATCTGTTCTTCAATCCGGTTTCGATTCTACGATGTCTACTATGTCTAGAACATCATATATGAATCCTATTTGATTCCATCAACCTCATATTTTTAAATCATATCAAAACGTAGTAAAAATTACGTCCAGTTGTAGCTCGTAGCGAGAGGAGCACGATACTGCGTTCGGATTCAAATTCTGATACACGGATATTTCAAAATCACGATTTAAAGGTATGGGAAGCTTTGAGGAATTTGCTGAGGGAAAATCACGATTTCTTCTGCTGAAATCGTGAGGAATCAAGATCTATATATATATCTCAATTGCATGTAAAACATGTGGCTAAATCATCATACTGCACGTCGCACTGCGGGTGCATTATACCTTGGACCGCGGGTGCGCTATGCTTTATACCGCGGGTGCGCTCACCTTACTGTAGCAACATCGCGGGGGTGCTCTGTCTGGTACCGCGGGTGCGCTGTTTTCTTTCACCAAAAACGTACCCTACTGGCCAGTCACCGCGGGTGCGGTAGAATTTCTTGGCGCGGGTGCGGTCTCTCTTTGCCAAAACACTCAAATTGCAACGCCGCTTCTTCCCGTCTGTTCTTCTATCGCCTTATTCATAATATATACCAATTCATAAGTATCACACTCAAATCTCGGGCATTACAATACTGCTGATGATTAAGCTCCTAATCATCCAACATTTCAGCTGGTAGTTGGGTTTCATTTGTTGATCAGTTGAACTGGTCAGCTGGCAACTGAAATCTTATCCGCATATCAGTTTAACTGTTTCGCTGTCAGTTAAACTCAGAACCCTGTAAGCTGCTAAAACAGCAAAGTTACTGAGTCGAGAGAAGTGGCTACAATGTTAGTTGCAGAATCAATCCTCTTTTCTCTAAGAAACCTTTGATATATAAAATTTTTAAAAGCCATTTAAAGTACCATTTTAAAGTAAATCTAATATATAAGTTTACAAATGTTCTTCTTAGAACAGCTAGCTCTGATACCAATTGAAAGATCGGTTCAAGGCACCTTTGAGATGCTTCAAAACACAATATTTTGCAAGAGCTGCAATAGCTCGTGTTCTAAGAATGTAAACACATATGAAATAAATCGAGTTTGGTTTAAAACAAATCGGAAAGTACTCGAAATAATCTTTCGTTAAGAAAACTGATCGGTTTTATATCTTGTGCAACTGAATAACTGAAAATTACATGGGATCAGTTCTAGCTTATATCAGTTCAATTATGGATAGAACTGAACTGATATCTGCGAACTGATCAAATCAGTTAAGAACAAAAACAAGCAGTTAAACAGAAATAACACAAGATATGTTTATGGATGATTGGAGACTTCAAATGCTTCTACGTCACCCCTTCTACAACCTCGGATAGGATCCACTAGAAGACTTTGATTTATACAATGCCTTGTACAAAACCACTCAGCTTAGGACTTATTATACTGCCTGACTGAACTCCTAGCCTAGACTGAAGACAACACCTTCCAGCCAACACTTTTGTAACGTATATGTATCGAAGACTACAGACACAAGTTTATTGTCTTTGTGCAAGACTCACTCAACTGATCTTTTACGCTCTACTATCTGATATATGTGAGTGATAGTGTGTGCCTGTATGAGAACTGATCTATGAATGCAATACGAAAGTGTTCTCACACACTGAGAGATTTTGGCTTCTAATCCAAGCGGATAAACACGTTGAAGTGTTCCCTCAAATCTGGGCTGATTGCTTTTTGTAAGCTGATATGAATTATGCATGCCCTTTTGTTTTTCACACACCTTGTTGTTCTGTTGATTGTTATCTTCTTCACTTATCTTCATGTTCTATTTATAGGCGCGAAGATTGATCGTACAGTGAGACTCAATTATTGTATCCGTTGTATTTTAAATCTGTTCCTTGAAATTTACTTTCTGTCAACCATTCTGGAACATTTTGGCTTTAAGCTCAGCTACAACGTTTATAATTTGTCCTTTGATTTGTACCCTTGTGCTGAGCTGGAATCAATTTGTACAAGCTTGTCTTAATCTGCAACTGATTGGTTCTAATTGATGTTCTGAACTGTTCATCTGAACTGATCTTCTGTCGGACTGGTGAAATCAGTTGACTCGTCAGTTGAACTAATTTTACTCTTTCAATTGAATTGGTCAGTTGGGTTCTTCATCAGTTGAACTATTCATCAGCTGGCTGGGCTTCTGAAGATCTCCTGCTGAACCACTTATCAGCTGAACAATCAGTTGAACTGTTCATTGACATTTCAGTTCGACTGGTTCAGTTTGTGCGATCAGTTTGACGTCTTCAGTTTGCGATTTTAACAGCTCGTAACTGATCTCAGCTCTGCGCACTTAGGTAAACTTATCAGTAACAAAATTACAAGTTTTGTTAACATCAAAATCAAGATTGCGAACATGAAATGTTCCAACACACTTCATAGGTGATCCTTCACAATTAAAATATAAAAATGCTAAATTATTATCAAATCTTAATTGTAAAAAATTAAATGATTTTCAATCGTATAAAAATATTTATTTGACTAGATTTATTCTTAGAAAATACTCAACCAACCATTTTGGAAAGAACAATTTCTCACAGGGTTACCAACTCTTTATAGAGAAAATGTTAGAAATAAAATTAGAAAATCGCGCGAAAATCAAATAATTTCTTGTAATGAATTTACATTTGTCAGATAATTAGTCTAACCCAACATGAAGGTTTAAAAATATGTGAAGATCTAAAATTACAAAAAAAAAAAAAATTAATGGGAAATGAAATGAACAAAACAAGAATTAAGAACTTTCTATCAACAATTTGATATAAATTTTAATAAATCATTTCCTTCTATATACCTAGGAAATTGCAGTGAAACGTATAAAAAAAACCATTGAGAATTTTTTTAAAAAACGATAATAAAAATTATAAATTAAATGAAAGATTTTATAAGAAACCTTATAAGAAATCAAAAACTGCAAAAAATAGCCTACAAAATCCTTTAAAAATATTGAATTTTTTAAATTTATAAAAAAAAGACATACGACCAACTATTGTAGATTAAATAAATAATTACACAAATTATAATTAAATGAAGAAATATTAAATAAAATTTATAATATCTTAATTGATTCTTTTGAGTCTTATGACTCAAAATATGAAATTTTCTTCTAAATATAAAAAGGAAAAATGAATATTTACAAATATATTAATTAGTTGCATATAGTAACGAGTGAGAAAAACAAACTAATATGCTTTCAAAATATCGACAATTCTTTCTACTTAATAATTCTAAGATATTAATGATCTCCATATTCAAAAGAATATCTTGATAAAATTTTAAAACCTCGTAAAGAAAAAAAGAATTAAAAATAGAAATAAAAAATATTATTCTACCAAATATTTCTAAAAGAACTTACGACTTAGCTAACATTTTAGAAAAGGAAAAAAATAAAAAAATAAAGATCAATCCAAGATTTACAAAAAGACATATTAATTTTTTTTTAAAAAAAACAAGATTCTGAAATAATAAAGAAATATTAGATTACATTAATATGAGAGTTCTATATAATCCGAAGATAATAAAGTACAAAACATTGAAAATCATTTAAAATTTCCAGGAGGCTTTTTTTAAAATATTAAGAGAAATAACTTTTAAAAAATTCAAACAAAAAATAAATCTTGTATTTTCAGAAAATTATAAATTTAAGACAATAGTATTTTTTGATAAATGTGCTAATTTAAATTGTATAAAATCATGAATAATATCTAAAAAATTTCAAGAAAAAACCAATGAAAAACTATCAACTGCTAAATTAAATTTTAATTCCAAAAAAATCATTAATTTTAAACAATTAATTAAAACTACATTTGTTTTAATTAATGATATACATCATAACGTAATTCCAAGTAAAGTAAATAATAATTTTATTTCCTTTAAATTTAATTAAAAAAATTAGAATTTGATTTCATTGAAAAACATTGTACATGAATCTTAGTTTAATAAAAACATATTCTATATATGAAAATAACATTAATGTACTGATTCAAGAGAAAAACTTTCACCTAGAAAATATTTAAAAAGATATTTCTCTAAAAAGAATAGAAACTTATGAATATAAAAAAGAATGTGAAATAATACAGACAATTTTATTTGATCTTTACTGGAAAATGACATCATGAAAAAAAGTTAATTATTCCCAAAAAAAATTTCCAACAAATTAATTTATTTTGGAGATATTAATTTCTCTGTTTATCCAGAAATTCATAAAGATATTTTAGGAATTCAAGACCATATACAGACAAGTCTCCACAGATTCCAACTCGAACCAAGCCCTAGACTCAACCATTACACTCCACTAAAGACCCTGTTCCACCCATTTCAAGCCCATGACTCATGTTCAAGCCCCAAAAGCCCTAGACGTGAGCATCCCGAGCACGACCCATCCCATGCGCGCTGCCCGATTTGCTTCCCAGCTACCTTGCTATCCAACCAAGCTCTAAGCGACCAATACCAGGCTTTCCCTGGGACCCTAAGACCCAGAGCCGTACCTATTGCGAGGCGAGAGAGGCCATCGCCTCAGGGATGACAATCACAAGGGCCCAAAATAAAATCTCATGTTGTTGAGGTCTGCACGTAAATAGTATATGAATTGGACATTTAAAAAAAAAAATTGGATATTGACCCATTGAAAACATGATTAAATATGATGATTGTGTTCATTGATGATTTAATCAAATTATGTAGAGCCCAAACAATAAAACTACACGGCTCATTAATTAAATTTTTAAAAATTTTGTATGCATAAAATGGTAATGTTTGTCCAATATATTTATTATTTTATCTTGTGTCAACTCGTGTGTTAAAATTTTATATTTTACTTGTCGATTATTTGACCTCTTTTCTTAAATTTATGTAGTTGGACATATTTCAAAAAATAAAACACAAAAAATTAAGATACTTACCTATTTTACATATCTTTATTTGTATTTTCTTGAATAAAATATTATATTTATTATTTAAAATAAATCATATATTTTTACAATATTGGTTCATTATATTGATCATTTTGTATTTGGATATTTTATATTAATAAATTTCAATTTTAGCAACATATCTTACAATTTTTGTCAATTTCAATCTTTTTCCAATATAATTATTCATATGACACTGCATTACGTTAAAGCCATGTTGATGTTGTGGCGCACGAAGAAAAAAATTGCAAAAAGATAAATATATAACTCGTAAATTATATTTTTCTTATATCTATTATTTGGTTATTTTTAATTTGTAAACTGAGCTTTACGGTTATTTATCACAACAAGATTTTTTTTAACGTATCGCCTCAGGCCCTGTGAACTACAGGTACGGCTCTGCTAAGACCATGCCTAGACCCTAGCCACAAGCCCTGGTCCAACCCTTGCACCGAACCACACGGCCGAAGCCATGACAACAATTCTTGCAGCTCACACGCAGCTCACGCCTCCCACGGCTTCTTGCTGTACCAGCAGCCTATCAACCCAACTCAGACCACTTACTAACATCTAAACACACCCAATAACACAACCATATGCAGCAACATGCCTTCGGATTGGTCCAGCGAAGCATACGATCAAGAAACTCAAGAAAACGTGAAAGTTCATGCGTTTTTGTATCGAAAAAAAATCGGTAACCATCTACCATTCATATCATTAAACCAATGAATTTTCATGCATAATTCATATCAAAATACAGTATATAACATGATCGATGCATCAAGAAAGGGTTTAGATATGCCTTTGCATTTTAAACGCACGAATTATCGAGTACCGACGCGGGGAAGACGAAGGCCAATCAGGGAACAATTTGCTGTGTTTTTCTTGCTTCAAAAGGCCCGAAAACCTCCATGAGAAGTAGGGTGAAGGTTTCGGTGATGATGGCTGCTAGGAGTGATGGCCGAAACCCTAATCCCTAAGCTATAAACTCATGGCAGCTATGTGTGTGTGTAGTGTGTGTTTTGGGTGAGAGTGGCGTGAGTTATGTGTTACAATTAGGGTTAAATTCTCGATTTTATTATTTAAAAACACTAACTAGTTGTTTCAAATTAAATCACGACTTTTATAAAGAATTTAAATTTCATAATTAATAATTAAATCCTACAATTTTGAAAAATGACAATTAAGATGCTTAAAATCCTAAATTCAACTAATAAATTAAATACTAACCAAACTAACTAACTAACTAAGACATGAAATAATTATAAAAATATATATCTCAAGTAAAATGATTTAAATCCCCTACTATTCAAATTTTACTAATTAAAATACTTGGCATTCTTTTATTACACCCGAGATAATTATGTTTGATCTATAGATGCTAAAATTCATAAATCCTTTAAAATAAATAATTTATGGGCTTAAATAAAAATATAACATTTAATTTTAACACCTCAATCGTATTTGTTCTCTATTATTGGTACGACATCGAATATTTGCTTGGAAGCTAAAACTCGAGAAAATATTTTAAATTGCATAATAATAAACATATAGATATTTAAAATAATTTTAAAATATAGCATGCATTACCTAAATCGACAATTAAATAAATAAACAATTATAATCATGCATGGGGTTTACGTGTCCTGAATTTTGGGCACTACAATTCCTCCCCCTTAAATAAATTTCTTCCTCAAAATTAAGGCATATCTGAAAAATCTGGGTAGCGTCTCTTCATCTCGAATTCATTCTCCACAGTAGCTTCTTCATCGGCATGATTCAGTCACTTGACCTTGACCAACTTGGTAACTTTGTTCCGTAATCTCCTCTCCTGTCTGTCTAAAATTTGAATAGGCCTTGTCTCGTATGACAGATTCTGTGAAAGCTTTAACGGCTCAAAGCTAAGTACACGTGAATGATTCGCCATGTACTTCCTTAGCATTGAAACGGGGAACACATTGTGTACTCCTGCCAGATTCGATGGAAGTGCTACACGATAGGCTAATGTTCCCACCTTTTCAAGTATCTCGAATGGTCCTATGAATCCTAAATTCAATTTTCCTTTCTTCCCGATTCTCATAACAACCTCAATAAGTGTTATTTTTACAAAGACATAATCTCCTATAGCAAACTCAAGGTCCCTCATTCTCTTATCAGCATTGCTCTTTTGACGGCTCTGTGCAGTCTTCTTCCTGTCTTGGATTTTAACTACTATATCTTCGGTCTGCTGAACAATTTATAGGCCAAGTTCTGATCTCTCGCAGACCTCATCCCAGTGAATAGGCGATCTGCACTTCCTTCCATATAATATCTCGTAAGGTGCCATACCTATAGATGACTAAAAGCTATTGTTGTAGGTGAACTCTACGAGAGGTAACTTTAATTCCCAATTCCAATGGAAATCGATCAAACATGCACACAATAAGTCTTCAAAAATCAGTATCACCCTCTCGAACTGGCCATCTGTCTGAGGATAGAATGTTGTACTGAATAGCAATTTTGTCTCCATTGCGGAATGCAAACTCTTCGAAAAGGACGATGTAAACCTCAGGTCTCTGTTAGATACGATCGTAACTGGGATCCCGTGCAATCTATCTATCTTCCGGATATAGCATACTGCATCATAGAAAGGTCATCTTCATCGGCAAAAAGTGCTCCAACTTGGTAAGACGATCGACAATTATCCAAATGACATTAGATCCTCTGACTGACCTCGGTAAACCAACTAATAAATCCATGAAAATATTCTCACATTTCCACTCGGGGGTAGGAAGAGGTTCGAGCGTCCCTGCTAGTCTCTGATGCTCTGCATTCACCTGCTTGCAAGTTAGACATTCAGATACAAAGTATCGAATGTCTTGTTTCATTCCTGACCACCAATAGAGCATCTGCAAATCTTTATACATTTTAATACCCCATGGATGAATCAAATACGTTGTTGTATGTGCTTCTGATAATATATCTCCTCTAATCGAATCAATACTAGGCACCCAAATTCTCTCTCTATACATAACAATCCCATCGATCACCGCATAAAGCTTACAATCTTTAGATTCATCTCTCGATCGCAATTTCTGCCATTACTCATCAGATGACTGACCACTATGGATACAGCATATCAAAGTGGACTGCACTGTCAAGGTGGATAATCTAGGAGCTCTGCCCCTAGGATAAACCTCGAGATCGAATTTCTGCATCTCTAACTGTAGAGGTTTCTGTACTGACAGTTGCGATACAACTCCTGTTTTCACAATCAAGGCATCAGTGGCTACATTGGCTTTTCATGGATGATAGCTGATATCACAATCGTACTCTTTTACCAGCTCTTGACATCGTCTCTGTTGCATGTTCAATTCTTTCTGAGTGAAGAAATATTTGAGACTCTTGTGATAAGTGAATATCTGACACTTATCACCATACAAGTGTTGTTTCCATATTTTCAAAGTAAAGACCACGACAGCTAACTTAAGATCATGAGTCAGATAATTATTTTCATGCACATTCAACTATCTGGAGGCATACGTGATGACTCGGCCATGCTGCATTAGTACGGAGCCTAGTTCGAGCTTAGAAGCATCGGTGTACAACACAAAGTTGCCTGGTCCTGATGGCATGACTAATACTGGTGCTTTTATAAGAGCTTGTTTCAAAGTTTTGAAGCTCTTCTGGTAATCAGCACTCCATACAAACTTGGCATTCTTCTTCATCAATGAGGTCAGTGGAACTGCAATAGAAGAAAATCTCTATATGAATTTTCTGTAATAACCCGTTAAGCCCAAGAAACTGCAGATCTCATATGCATTATTCGGTTCAATCCATTCCTTCACTGTTTCCACTTTGGACGGGTCAACCTCAATGCCACTGCTAGAGATAACGTGTCCCAAAAATGCCACTTTCTCCAACCAAATCTCACACTTGCTAAAATTTGCAAATAACTTACGGCTCTGCAACACTTGCAACGCCGAACGTCGTACGCAGATGCTGGCTATGCTCCTCCTAGTTCTTCGAATAAATGAGTTTTTCATATATGGATAAAATAACAAATTGATCAAGTAAGATACGCGATTCATGAAATCCATGAATATCGCCAGAGCATTTTTCAAGCCGAACGGCATCACTAGGAACTCGTAATACCCACAGCGAGTTCCGAAAGCTATCTTGTGCAACTTTCAGCTGATGATACCCGGAGCTAAAATCTATCTTGGAAAACATATTAGCTCCTTGCAATTGATCGAATAAGTCATCGAACCTTGGTAATGTGTACTTGTTATTAACTGTAACTCTAGTCAGCTCACGGTAGTCGATGCAAAGTGTCATGATGTCATCCTTCTTCTTCACCAAGAGTATTGGTGCGCCCCAAGGTGAGAAACTAGGGCGTATGAATCCCATATCCAGTTGCGCCTGTATATGTTGTTTGAGTTCTTTCATTTCTGCAGGCGCTAGCCGATACGGTGCCTTAGAGATTGACAATGTATCTAGCATAAGATCAATAGAAAACTCCACCAAATGCTCATTGGAATATCCACAACATCGTCAGGAAACACGTCAGTAAAATCTCTAACGAGTAGGAAGCCTGATTCTGACTTACTTGTAGTGACAACAGATGAAATAATGCTTGCCAAGAATGCCTGGCATCCTTTATGCATGAGCTTCCTCGCCTGAAGGCATGATATCAACCGAGGCGTGTTGTTTCATCTACTTGACTCAAATTCAAATTCTTCCTTATCCAATGGTCTCCCCCTCACCGACTTTCGTTGGAAGTCAATTGACACTCCATTATTCAACAACTAATCAATTCCCAGAATAAAGTCAAACTCGGGAATCGGCAGTACAATAATATCAGCGTAGGCTGTGTGGCCCTGTAGCTCGAGATCCATGTCTCTGACCACACTAGAAGTAGAAAATTCCTCTCCAGATGAAATGATCAAAGAATAATTCACGTCGATCCTTGTGGGTTTGACGCCCAAATAACTCACAAAGCTGTCTGATATAAAAGAATGAGTAGTCCAAGAATCTAACAGAGCATTTGTAGCTACCCGCGCTATAAAGATCCTTCGTGAGATAATATTTACGTAACACTCAACCTTAAAAATTCTCAAAAAGGTCTAAACTTAATCTCATGCACAGATTGAATCCACTATTCTATAATTTTCATAGGAAATTCGAAAATTATTCTACGAGTATACCCCGAAAATTTGAACCATGCATAATAAATTTCAATAAGTAATACGATGCTGAATGAATTATATTACCTGTCAGAAGTGTAGTGTCTGGGTTTTCCTCCTTGGAATGCATCGCGAAAAATCTCCCCTAAGTCGGTTGCTTCCACTGTGGACAATTCTAAAGCATGTGCTCAGTGGATCCACACTTGAAGCACTTGCTTGAACCCCGTAAACACTGTCTCTCATGACTATGATTGCACTTTGGGCACACCATATAGTAAGTAGGCTTCTGAATAACCTTCTTCTGTTGTTGTTGTCCTTTGTCCTTGAAAGGTCCCTGAAATGAATTCTTGGCTTGCTGCTGAAACTATAGCCGAGGTACCCAAAAGGGCCTCTTGCAATGCCTGTAATTCTCAATATCTTTCTGATCCTATTTTGCCTCAAAAGTTTTAGACACATCAACTGCATAAGTAGTAGGACCAACTACACGGACATTACGGCGCAAGATCGGCCGTAAACCATCAATGAAATGTCTCAACTTCTCTCTGACATCATTTTCTATCAGAGGCACAAAGTGACGCCCCTACTCAAACTTCCTCACAACACGAACTCCGCCAAACTATGGTCTCCCTATCTCAAAGTCATGAACTCCCTTGTTAGTCGGGAGTGAACCTCGTCAGTGAAATACTTGGAGTAGAACTGTAAGGTTCAAAATGCTATAACGTAATCCAACTGCATGTAAATCTAGGAAAAATGGAAAATGCTTAATTAAATTATTTTAATTACATTAATTGAATGTGTTAGGCATGTTTACATATTTAAAATATTATTTTTATTAGAATGCATAAAACAGTGTTTTAATGGTTATTCGAGACGCGATCAAGGAATGGAGACTGGGGACTGTAAAAGGAAAATATTTTATTAAATGATTATTTTAAATTATTTAATATATGGTATATTTTATATGAAAATTTCAAAAATAATGTTTTTTGAGATGCTTTTACATGCCGAGTCATATTTTAAACCGGTAATCGCTTTTCGACAAAAATAAAGACTTTTCGGAAACTCGGCTAATATTTTCAAAAACTATCCTAAACAAAATATTTTACCTACTATCTAATGGACCTATTATACCTAGGTTATTGGGTATAAACCTTTACCATGGTATTTTATCAAAACTTGAGTTGGAAGCCCTAAACCCTACATCACAAATTCACGCCTGACTTCACCTAGAGACCTAGGGTTTTCTATCAAAATCATGCCACACACCACATGTTTTTGGAAGAAATTCACGTGTGGTTGAAGAATAAACCGCAGTAAGGACCCCCTTCTCTCCGCCAATGTTCTTCGCATCTCAAATTGTTTTCATGCATGAAAAACGTCAAGGAGCGCCTTAATCTTTCTTTGCTCATCGTTCACACCATATTATGTGTATTTTTACATGATTGCATGAAAAACATGAGACCTTTCTTATATTTTCGTTTTTATAGCAATACATGATCAAACTTTGATTTTCTTGCTTTTAAATTCATTGTATTAATGCACAAAGGGGCTACCATGGTAGTGCCATTAAAAAGAATTGTTTTTCAGTATGTTTAAGGGTCCATAGAGGTGTGGTTTAAGGCTGGAAAGAAAGAGTAAGGGGGTTGAACAATAATTGTGTTTGTAGAGGAACTAGGGTTTTGACTTTTGGGTCCTTGAAGGGTGCGCCTGCTAACTGCATTTGGGTCGCATCCAGAGGTCCATAGGGGGTTGATTTATGGTACTAGATGGGTTGAAGGAAGGCTGGTGCGAGGAGTAGGGCTGTGGGCACTAGGTTGGTCACGCAAAGCTTGTAGGTGCACGGGTTTTTGGTTGCAAGTGCATGGTTTGTGAGGCTGGTCCAGCTGGGTCCTAAAGGATTTGGTCTAGGTCCTTGGATGGTTGACTAGGGTCTGGGCATGGTGGTTAGGGTCTAGGATAGAAGGAAATTATGGTTTGCTAGGGCTAAGATTTGGTTGACTAAGGGCAAAAAATTCAGAAGATTTCTAGGGGGTTTCTATGGGTTTAATTTGATTGATTTGAGTTTCATAGGGTATGGTTAGGTGTTAATAAGCTATGGTTCAATTTTGGTAAATTTTAGTAAAGTTTCGAGTCGATTCGGGTTAAAACCGGGATGTTGGTTCAACTTTTAAAACGAATTGGGAAATTAGTCGAGGAGCATAATTTTACGTCTAAGAAATTTTTATGGGTGTATTTTAAGGTATTATGTCATCATTGGATGGATTCAGTGCGTCGTTTTAAGGTCGAAAGGTAATTTGGGAAAGCTAGTGTTTCGTGGGAAAAACAGTCATTTTACACTTGAAAAATGTTAGACGTCTTGGCAGTGCTCTGAATGTTGTAATTAATTTTAAAATGTTTATTTTAAAAAGGTTATGAAATTTTATGATGGAAAACGATAAAACTAAAAGACATGTTGCATATTTGGTTTAAAAGAAAATGATAATATGCATGAATTTTTATAAGTGATAGATATGATGAAAAGTTTTGAAGGAGGTGATTTGATGGTGACTAATACGAATATGAATACAAAAGCATATGATGATATGTAAGGTCAAAGATCAGTTGACGGGTGAGAGTGTCGCTGATGTCCTCGTCGCTTGGTACCATGGTTATACGTAAAATTGATCAATCGACCAACAGCTGAAACAAAAGTCACAATTAATGATCTGAATTCAATAAAAAAGGAAACATATATGTATATGATGAAAGGAAATGATTTAAATTTATGCATGTTTATGAAAATCTATTTTATTAAAAATATATTTCACTATTACATGTGAATGAATACGTAATATTTGTTATAATTGTTAAGGTTTGCTGAATCAATAGACCCACTAGGTGTTAATGATGCAAGCGAGAATGTTTTTGATGATATTGGAGGACTTGATGGTTGAACTGGCCGGACTGATGGTAATCATAACCTGAGGATCATTACTAGTTTTTCTGCACTATTATGATTTAAAAGTACTTTAAAGATTTTATGACTTTTTATGCTTTTGAATGGTTTTTGAGCGGGTTTAAGAGTTTATGCTATTTTTGAAAAATGCTTGTTTATGTGTGGTTTGATGCTTTACGATTTTATGTTTTGCACTGCGTCTTTTTGGATTTTTAAATAATATTTTGGTTGGTTTATTTTGATAGCAAAAATATTTATATATATGTAAGTATATTCGGCCGAAATTGTACAAGGAAGAAAAAAATTTCTAATATATTTTAAAGAAAAACGAGTAGTAGATGTTTTTATAACACCTCCTTGAAGCCCTCCCAAGTAAGGGTATGATGGTTCACCATCACTGATACTCCTTCCCACCACAATCTAGCATCGTCCTTCAACAAGTAGGTGGCACACCTGACTTTATCAGCGTCCTGAAATTCCATAAATGGAAAGATAACTTCTATGGACTTAATCCATCCCTCTGCTACCACAGTATCCATTGTTCGCCCAAAGTCCTTGGGGTCCATCTTGCGAAAACACTCATACACTACTTCTGACCTCGTCCTCATCTCCACCTCGGCATTGTTCCTAGTAAACTACGTAAAGAACTGGGTCATGCCGGCAAGCATCTGAGCCTGAAGGTTTGGTGGTGGACGTGGAAGGGTAACTCTCTCCTCCTCACGAGCCTTGCGGGGCCCTCGCGGTCAGCCATACGTCTAGGAGGCAAACTATTCCACAATTCAACCCAACACGTAACCAACATGCACATCAGAAATATTCATGTAACATACTACAATGATTCAAAACTTAAACATGCAGTTAAAGAAATTCGTACTTTAACACTTAATACATTTAAAACCATAAAAACTTACAAACTTGAGGCATGACTTCCTGAGTTTCTCCCAGCCAGCAGTAGGCAGAACCCTAAATCAGGAACCTTACTCTGATACCAACTGTAACGAACCCTTACTTAAAATAATACTACTTTAATTCTTGCGTAAGAACAAAATTTTTGAAACGACCCTATGTCTAATTTCATTTAATTTACACTAGTTTTTTCTTTAAACCATGCATAATTATTTCATCATAAATAATCTAACATAAATAATCAAATAAATGTATTCCATAATATCCAAAATCATTCATGCGGAATAAGTAAATAAAGCAATAAAAGTCTAAAATTCAACTCAAAAAATTCTAGCATCTTAACAATTTACAAATAAAAGCGGTAATCCATAAAATATGAAAAGTTTTTAACATATGCGAAATTTCTAGGTCCTCGGGTATGCACTGCGCCTCCCGGGTGACTCGATAGTCCGCACCTCACGACTCAACATTGTCATCACCTGAAACATTCAAACCTAGTGAGTCTCATGACTCAACATGCTCAAACCTAATATAGAAAGTATGCAAATATACAATCACATGCATAAAAATTACTTTTACTAAAAATAGTCTTTTTCATGCAAACATGAAACCTTAAAAAATATGAAACTTTTCAAACCATGCTTAAGTATAAACTTTTCCATTTAAAATAACATTTTTATGTGAAGTCCGATATTCGAAAGTGACAAAATTCATTCTATTGATCAATCTATAAACCATAGTACTAGGCCGCCGAGTTCAACGTCCACTTCTTTGACGATACCACCGACTATCATAAAAATAACTTCACAGTTCACTTCTTCAACGGGTCCATAATCATTGAGATTCTCGTCCCCGTTTTCGACGGTTCGCTCCCTTTTCATTGAAAGTTCACCGTTCCCGATTTCAACGGATCTCTTACTACTTTTTCGTCACGATCAATTCACTTTCCTCAAAAATATATTTTCCTTTACTTTAATATTTCATAAAACATTCATGCTTTCCATATTCTTTAAAATTTTCAAAAATAGCTCATGTCAATCATATACGTCGAGATTGCTAAAAATATCATATACGTGCAAATACGTTAAAACCTCTAAAAATAGCATATACTTTAAAAATTCTAAAAATAGCATTTTACATGATGTGGAATTGTTTTACGGAGAGGTAAAACGCCCTCGACGTTCCTCCAACCAACCTCACACGTTTCAACGCTAAACGACCCCAGCTTTGACTCAACGAGAACGACTCGATTACAAAAATTTAGAAATATCCAGTAGCTTGCTGGAAATTCAATCATAGGAATTATGTTTCAAAAACGACTCAACTCTCTTACCAGATGGCTCGTTTCCCTCCGTTTTCGCGTTTTTGGGTAAATAATGACCAAACTATGCCTCCGATTCAAACCAACCCGAGACCAAACCTTTATTAACATCCTAAGACTCATTGTAAGCTAATGGAAGTCTCAAGAACCCAGCCAAAATCGAAACATGGATTAAAATTTTAACTTAGGCTCAATTCGTCCTTATTTTGACACATTTAGAAAAATTACGACCCTGAACGGACCACGACTCAAAATGACCCTGAAAAAGGCCCTAGTACTCTTCCTTAGACCCTAAAAAATACCATGATTAGGCCCTTTTGGACATAGACTAGACCCCCTAAGCCCTGAAGCTCTCGCACAAGCAGCATACAAACGCATCCTCTCGCATACCATGGCTTCCTCGCGCACCAGCTGCTGTCCCAGCCCTTGGCTCATTCCAGCCCCACACCAGGACCCTAAGACATGTACCCACCCCCTGTTACAGCCCTTGCATCGACCCTTTAGCCCTAGGAACCCCACGTCCCAAAACAGCCCACAATTTCATGGGAGCTGCATGGGGCCCTAGCCGTGGTTTTGACAGAAGGATATGGGTCCTAGCCGTAAAACAATTCCACATTTTTATGTAACGTCTACTCCTTTAAATATGCGAAAATATTTATTTTTAAAGCCCTCATTTTCGAAATAAATTTAGAAGTTTCGCGTGCATGCACTCTACAGAAAAATATAACATAATTAAAAATGATCTTAAATATTTGACAGTAAAAATATTGCGGTTTAAAATAACCAAACTCGTTCAAAATCATACGTAAACAAAAAAAAAATAAAAATCTTAAAATCATTAATGTATGAAAATGTTCATCTCCTCTCAAATCTCATAAATCATAATGCGGAAAACATGCGGTCCTCGGGTCGTGTCACCGCACCAGGTTTGCATACTCAGAGTTCTGCACCTCCAATCCCCTCACCATCAAGCTCACCTGCATCACACATGCCTAGTAAGTTTAAAGACTCAACACAACTATACCAAAAATAACAAATACATATACATGGCACACAACAGTGAAAAATACCATACTCAACATATATTTCGTGAACTTAAAAACATGAACATAAACGCGTCATATAAAATCATAACATGTCAAAACATGTCATATCATGTCATCATATACATATATATTGTCTTTCAATTGAATTCAGTTCATTAGTTATGATTTTCGTATCAGCTTTATCGTATCAGCTCTATTCGATCGATCCATCTACGTATAACCGCGGTACCAGCAGCGGGGACATCAGCGATAACATTACCTGTCCACTGAGCCTTGGCCTCAGCTCATCATATCTCATGTCATCGTATACATATACATCTTCAGTCACCGCCAATTCCCATACTTGAAAAACATCATCATATTCATCACTTAATAAAAACATGCATAGACATAAGTTTTTTCCTTAGAACCAAGCATGTAATGTATTTATCATAATTTCATAAAAATCATAAACATGATGCATAAACATTTAAAACATGATAAAATGTGCTCAGGGCGCTGCCAAGCCAAAAATCTCACCCTGAGTGCAAAATGACCATTTTGCCCCATGAAACCCAAAATTACCGTTTTATCGCTGGACCTCTAAAATTTGAACCGAAGCTTACCAAACTCCTTAAAACATCCCAAAACATTTTAAAAGTATTTCTTAGACGTAAAATCGAGCTCGTTTCAAAACTTAATCGATTCGTTTTAAAATTTGGACTGAGGTCACGGTTTTAACCCGAATCAACTCGAAACTTAACCAAAATTTTCCCAACTTTTTACCACATCTTATAAACATCTAAAAGGCCGTAAAACCATAAATACTAAGCCCCTAAACCCCTCGGCCAAGACCTGCAAGCTGCTGGAAAAATTCCTAACCCACCTATTCGAACCCTTTGTGCATCACCTAACCACGTTTTCTTCCCTAACACCAAAACCAGGCGGATCAGCCGTGACTTGACCTTCCCTAGACCACCTTAGGACTCCTCTGATCCCATAGAAACCACGGCTACACCACCATGCAAGAAGCACAGCTCGCACGATCGAAGATCACCTCAAACGCCCATCGCAACTAACTACATACCCCAAGCTCGATCGACGTCGTGGATTGTCCCAGAAATGGCCGAGCCTTCCTAGGCTGTGGTTCAGACCCACCAAGGTCTATTCATGGCTCGGTTTGCCCATGCACCGCTGGTCCCTGCCACTCCATCGATCTACCCTTCTACGAGCCAAAACAACAAGGGAGGCACTCAACTCCCATCCAACTCGACCAACCCTCGCACCCAGCTTACAAAACCCCTTCCTTTGGATGATAATAGAACCCCATCGATGCCATACAGTAGCCCCCTTGCACGGCCACAAAACAACCGTGAGTGAACAACAACCAAAATGCAATAAATCATGCAGGAACCATCACCGAGGAACCCACACACAAAGATCGAAAGTTTTACATGATCTATCAAACATTTAACATAAATATGGCGTGAATGATACATAAAGGAGAATACATACGTGCCTTGAAGAATTCTACGCAAGAACGTTGAAGAACGAGTGTCGGGGAAGCATTGGAGAAATTTATCTTACAAGAAAATGATATGGCCGAAGCTTTTTTCAGCTATGGAGGTGCTGAAACCGAGAGAGTTCTGCTGAGAGGAGGGGTGTCGGCTGATGGGGAAAATGATTTTAGGTTTTGTGGAGTTTAGGTAATAATTAAATAGTTAATTACTAGGTAATTGGCCCTAAATTGTCATTTAGAAAGTTTAAAATGAGTTTCAAACCCAATAAGCTTACAAGTAGGCCCATTAAGTCCAAACACACTCTCGAAAAATATTTCGTGTTGGAAAGTTTTTGAAAATATTACCCCAACCCTCAAAAAGTCATTCGTTTCGGTAAAATTTGTGTACCGCTGAAAAATATGCTCTGGCAGTTAAAAATGCCCATCAAAGCCCATTTCTTAAAAAATACATTTAAAACATCTTATATTAATTAATAAAAATTAATCATGTAATAAAAATAATTTTTTTGATAATTCCCCGGTCTCCATTCCTCGTTCGAGCGCGAAATGCAACTTAAAAATCAAAGTGCATGAACTTTTAAAATTTCATGAAATAAATCCTATTATGAAATAATTATGCCTAAAATGCATTAAAATAATTAAACACATAATTTAGTAAAATCCGAGATTGTATGCATTCAGGTTACGTGAATTATATTCCTGAACCTTACAACTCTCCCCCCTTAAGTAAAATTTCGTCCTCGAAATTTAGAACGTACCAAATAACTCTGGGTAGCGACTCCTCATCTCGGTCTCGGTCTCCCAAGTAGCCTCCTCCTCGGAATGATTCAACCATTTGACCTTGACCATCAAGATCACCTTGTTCCCGAGTCTCTTCTCCTGTCTGTCCAGTATCTGAGTGAGTCTCTCCTCAAAAGACAGGTGTGGTGTCAGCTGAAGTGGCTGATAGTTCAACACATGCGAAGAATTCGACATGTACTTCCGCAACATGGAGACGTGGAACACATTATGAACTCCCGCCATATTCGACGGTAATGCGACTCTGTAAGCAAGTGTCCCCACTCTCTCTAGGATCTCAAAGGGTCCGATGAATCTAGGGCTGAGCTTGCCCTTCTTCTCGAACCTCATCACATCCTTCATCGGTGCGACCTTCACAAAAACTTGATCCCCTACTGTGAACTCAAGATCTCGCCGCCTCTGATCTGCATAACTCTTCTGACGGCTCTGTGCAGTCTTCATATTGTCTCTAATCCTGTCTACTAACTTCTTTGTCTGTCTGAAAATGTCCGGACACAATTCTGCTAGTTCTCTTGCCTCATCCCAATAAACTTGCGACCTACAATTCCTCACATAAAGTGCCTTGTATGGAGCCATACCAATCGATGCATGATAACTATTGTTCTATGCGAACTGCACAAGAGGTAAATTCGGTTCTCAGCTGCCCTGGAAGTCGATCATACAAGCTCAGAGTAGGTCCTCTAGAATCTGAACTACCCTCTCTGAATGTCTGTATGTCTGAGGATGAAAAGTAGTACTGAACAGTAGCTTCGTACCCAATGCCTGATGGATACTCTTCCAGAATGCAGACGTGAATCTCAGATCTTTGTCTGACATGATGGACACTGGAATCACATGCAGTCTGACTATCTATCAAATGTACAGCTCTGTGTACTGAGTCATGGTGAATGTCTTCCTGATTGATAAGAAATCAGCTGATTTAGTGAGCCGGTAAACAATCACCCATATGACATTGAATCCTCCAGTAGTCCTCGGAAGCCCTGTCACAAAATTCATAGTGATATTCTCCCATTTCCACTCGGTAATAAGGAGTGGTCTCAGCTTCCCTGCAGGTCTCTGATGCTTTGCTTTGACCTGCTAACCGGAGATGAATAGCAGAATATCTCGCTTCATTCCTGGCCACTAATAAAGAGTCTGCAGATCCTTATACATCTTCGTACTCCTTGGGTGGATGGAGTACGGGATGCTGTGGGCCTTGCTCAAGATATCTGCCCGAAGGGAATCAATGTCAGAAATCCATAGGCAGCCCTATATCTGATTATATCGTCCACAACTGTACATAGTTTTAGGCCTTTAGTCTCGTCCCTCTGCCTCAACTTCTGCAGCTGCTCGTCAGAATTCTGCCCTGCTCAAATTCTGTCTTCAGAGTCGGCTGTACTGTGAGGTTAGCAAGATTTGGGGCCTCGCCCCTGGCATAAACTGCAAGCTCAAATCTCTGAATCTTAGGCTGTAGCGGTCTCTGCACTGAAAAATGAGCAATCACTACGTGCTTCCTTCTCAAAACGTCCGCAACCAGATTATTCTTACCCAAATGGTAGCTAATGTAACAATCATAGTCCTTCACAAGTTCAAGACATCTCCTCTATGGAGACCCGGACGCTAACTCATTTTTTTCAATCATCATTAGGATTAATTGGGAACAATTAAATAAACTGGGTCGTAAAATTTTTTTTAAAATGTTGAACGCCTTATAAACAAGTGTACAAAGTTCTACAACAAGTTAGGTCCCATCTCATTCAAATTACAAGATCAAGTTTAATATCTACAATATGATCAAAAGTACAAGTCTTGTACAAATGAAAGTCATAACAAACTAAGATTCAACAACTACATGTCAAGTGTTGAAAACCAGTTCTACATTTAGGCCCGGATCTCCACTCTAATCACGATCTCTCAAGCTCTTCTTGACCCTGATCCAGTCCCACCTGTTGTTATGCACACATACAAACACAACAACAGCTGGATAACTCCAGTGAGAAATACATTCCAAGTATAAACAACGTATACATGCATTTCATATAAACATATATAAAAGCATATAACATTTGTAAAAAAATATGCATCGTAGTGTACGAAAGCATAAATTGATACAAAGCAATAAATCAAAATCTTTGACTCATAATCTTGACACGACTCTTATCTAGGGATCCCGGTTGAATAAGAACGCTACAGTCTCCCACCTACTCTTCCCAGCTAGATGGTGCTACGTTTTTATTCCCAGACATTGGCCCTCTATATCGAATCTCTACAATAGGAGTCGATCTACTCCTAAGCACATCGATATAAACCAAATGTCCAGTGACCTGGAACCTCTGCCAAAGACTCAATACATGCTTTGCTATAAATCAATATACTAAGCATATCAATCTCATGAATTGCAAACATCAATGCAATTACAATAAAGTATGTGGTTTTGGAAAACTCAAGCTATCTCTTACTCGAGTCGTATCTTCCCGGTTTAACATTGATTTATATCTTTCTTTTCGTAGATCAATATGTCTTTGTTTTGTCTTTGAAGTCTTCAATACCAACTCTGGAATAATATTATTGAGGAGTACAATATCAATATACTACCCAACACAAGAATTCTCAATATAATCAACTTTTGACGGCATAATGGCACAATCTCAATATACCCAGCAATACAATATCACTAGATACCAATCCCAACAACTTATAATCGATCGATAAACACAATTCCAGCACCAAATCTGTATATTCTCCATCAAATCAAATCGTAAAAATGATAACAATTTCATACGGTATCCATTCTTCAATCCAATTTCGATTATACAATTACCACAATTTAAGGAATACATAATATAGATCAAATTATGATTCCCCCAACAATATATTTTCAAACCATGCTGAAAAGAAATCAAACTTACATACTTCTAAAGATTTTGATGAGAGAAGAACAAAACTCAACTCGGATTGAAATTCTGACGGTCGAATCTCGCAAAATCACAATTCTAGTACATGAAGAGAACTTGAAGTTTTCTCCTATGGAATCTCGTTCTTGCTGAAATTCTGAATTGTAATGAAGGAATGTTTATCATATAAATGCATGGCAAAGACATGTGGATCACTTCATTGATCAGCACGTCTCGCGCATATGCGCGATCATCAATTGCGCATATGTGCGAGACTATCTGTCTCGGCAAATGATGAATTCACCATCTCGCGCATATGCGCGTCCCATGTCGGCGCATATGCGCGAGACCTACTGTCTCTGCGCTTGTACCTAATCTTGCTCGCGCATACGGGCGCCTCTTCTTGCGCATATGCGCGAGACCTACTATCTCGGCACTCGGGTGATTCATATGGTCGCGCATATGCGCGCCTAGTCTCGCGCATATGCGCGAGGTCTTCTGCCTCGGCACTTGCTTCTCGCGCATATGCGTGCCTCCTCTCCGCGCATGTGCGCGATACCTATTGGATTTCTTACATGAAATCTACATGCTTTCCCAAATCTGGTCTCGGAGTGGTCCTTCTATAATCACATCAATTTATAAATAAATAATCTCGGATTAACATGACAAAATCTCGGGCATTACAATTCTCCCCCTCTAAGATCTGATTTCGTACCCGAAATCACAGGCAATAAAATCACATAATATCATAATACGTAACAGAAACTGAATATGAAAACTCACATCAATGAAATAACTCTGGAAATTTCTATCTCATATCTGATTCAGTTTCCCAAGTAGCTTCTTCAATGCCATGACAACTCCATTGAACTTTCACAAGCGGAATAGTCTTCGTTCTGAACTGCTTTTCTTTACGATCTAGAATCCTGATCGGTTTCTCAAAATAACTCAAAGTTTCATCAAGTTCTGCCTCGTCTAGCTGAAGAACATGAGAAGCATCAGGAAGATATTTTCTCAACATAGATACATGAAAGACGTCATGTATCCCAGGTAGAGAAGGAGGAATGGCGAGTTGATAGGCACGAGTACCTATCTTCTCCAAAATCTCATATGGGCCCCAATATAGCGAGGATATAATTTTTCTTTCTTGCCAAATCTGGCAATGCCTCTGAAAGGAGAAATATTCAGAAATACTCTGTCTCCTTGCTCAAACTTTAACGGTCGACGTCGAATATCTGCATATTTGGCCTGTCTATCCTAAGCTGTCTTCATTCTCTGCTGAATCAGCTTCACTTTCTCAGTCATATCTCGAATCATATCAAGCCTAAGTTCAGGTACCTCAGATATCTCATCCCAATAAAGAAGGGATCTGCACTTCTTACCATACAAAGCTACAAACGGAGCCATCTCTATACTCGTCTGATAGCTGTTGTTGTACGAAAATTCACAAAGTGGCAAAGAATCTTGCCAACTAGTGCCAAAGTCTAGCACTATAGCTCTAAGCATATCCTCCAATGTCTGGATAGTCCGCTCTGACTATCCATCTGTCTGATGATGATATGTAGTACTAAAATGTAACTTCGTACCTAGAGCTTGTTGCAAACTGTGCCAAAAGTGTGAAGTGAATCAAGGATCACGATCTGATACAATAGACTTCGGCACCCCATGCAATCTGACCACTTCTCTGACATAAATCTTTGACATCCGGTCATGTCTGTATGTCATTCTGTAAGAAATAAAGCATGCTGATTTGGTCAATCTGTCAATAACGACCCAAATCGCATCGCAACCTCGGGAGGATCGTGGTAGCTTCGTAACAAAATCCATGGAAATATGATCTCATTTCAACTCTTGAATAGATAAGCTATGCAACAGACCTCCTGGTTTCTTCCTTTCAGCTTTCACCTGTTGGCAATTCAAACATTTGGATACAAACTCAGCAATGTCAGCTTTCATCTGTTTCCACCAAAACTGTTTTTTCAGATCATTGTACATCTTTCTGCCACCTGGATAAATACTCAAACGACTACAGTGTGCTTCTGTTTAAATATGTTGTTTCAAGTCTGAAACACCTAGCACAACAAGTCGATTATTCACATATAATACATCAACACAAACCTGATATTCTGATTGATGCCTTGATCTGACCATCAATATCGAGTTCTGAACATTCTGATCAACTTTCTGTGCTTCTTTAATTCGAAAAATCAACTCTGGTTCAACTTGAATAGCATAAAGTCTCAGAGGTTGACAATCTGTCTCAAATACTAATCCAGAAAAACATCAATCTTCAATCAAATTCGAAACACCAATCGTCGATAAGGACAAAGAACATACCTTTCGACTCAGTGAATCAGCTGCTGCATTTGATTTCCCCGGATAGTATTTGATTTCAGAATCAAAATCTTTCAATAAATCAAGCCATCTACGTTGTCTCATATTCAATTCTGACTGTCAAAATAGATATTTCAAACTCTTGTTATCAGAATAGATTTCAAATTTCTCATCGTATAGGTAGTGATGCCAGATCTTCAATGCAAATACGATGGCAGCCAATTCAAGATCATGAATCCGATAGCGAGTCTCATGTGGTTTCAATTGTCTTGAAACATAAGCAATAATAACATGTCCTCGCTGCATCAAAACACAACTTATTCCTCTGTGGGAAGCATCACAATAAACAACAAAATCACCAGTACCTGACGGGATAGTCAATACAGGAGCGCTGGTTAATCTCTTCTTCAATTCCAGAAAACTGGATTTACATGCTTCTGACCAAACAAAAGGGGCATTCTTCTGAGTCAATTGAGTGATCGGCTTCGCAATACTGGAGAAATCTTTAATAAATCGACGATAGTATCCTGCTAAACACATAAAACTGCGTATCTCTTGCACTGATATCGGTCTAGGCCAACTGATCACAGCTTCAACTTTGCTAGGATCCACAGAAATACCATCTCCAGATATAATGTGTCCCAAAAATATCACTTGTTTCATCCAAAACTCTTATTTAGATAGCTTAGCATACAATTTCTCAGTTCTTAGAATTCTAAATACAATTCTAAGATGCTCGGCATGATCATTCAATCTTGGAATAAATCAGAATATCATCAATAAAGATAATCACAAAATCATCAAGATATTTCTGAAATACACGGTTCATCAAATCCATAAATACAGCTGGAGCATTTGTTAAACCAAACGGCATGACTATAAACTCATAATGGCCATACCTGGTTCTGAAAGTTGTTTTCGATATATCAGAATCTCGGACTCTCAGCTGATGATATCCATATCTCAGACAGATCTTGGAATAAACAGAAGAACCTTGCAACTGATCAAATAAATCATCGATACGAGGCAAAGGATATTTATTCTTTATCGTAGCCTTGTTCAGTTGCCGATAGTCAATGCAGAGTCACATTGAACCGTCTTTCTTTCTGACAAATAATACTGGAGCACCCCAAGGAAAAACACTCGGTCTGATGTAACCCTTGGCCAGTAGATCTTCTAGCTGCTCTTTCAATTCTTTCAACTCAATCGGTGCCTTTCTGTATGGAGTTTTAGAAATAGGAACAGTACCTGGCATTAATTCAATACTGAAGTCTATTTCTCGGATTGGAGGCAAACCCGGAATCTCATCTGGAAAGACATCAGCAAACTCACATACTACTGGCAAATCTGCCAATGACGGGCTCGATTTCAGTACACCTACAGAATACACAAGGAATCCCTCTACTCCTTTCTGTAATAATTGAGTCATAGACAAAATAGATATCAAAGGAATTCAAGCTCTGGAACCCTTACCGTAAAATTTCCATTCATCAGCCATCTCAGGTCTGAATCTCACAATTTTCTAGAAATAATCTACGCTAGCTCTGTACTTGGTCAGCATATCAATACCGATAATGCAGTCAAAATCAGACAAACCAATTACAATACAATATAACTCAATCTCATTTCCATCATACTGCAGTATACAACGTTTAACAGACTTCACTGATATAAGACCTCTCCCAAAAGGTGAAGAGACAGATACTACAACAGATAATGGCTCAACAGGCAAATCATGTATCAATGCATATTGTTCAGATATAAAAGCATGGGATGCACCCGTATCAATCAATACATAAGCAGAGTAACCACAAAGAGAACAGTTACCTGCAACAACATCATCAGGTGCTTCCTGTGCCTGTTCTTCAGTCAATGCAAATACTCTGGCCTGCTGTCTCGGAGGCTGGCTAACAGTCTGGCTTCCTCCTGGCCTCGGCTGTGACTGAGTAGTCGGTGGCTGGAAAGAGTGAACAGTAGATGATCATCTATCAGTTTGAGCCATTGATCCAGATGATTCTGCTCCCTAGGATCGTTGAGAACTTCGCTGTGGACAGACTCTAGCAAAATGTCCTTGCTATAGACAGATATTGCAACTACCAAACACTCCTTGGCATTGCTCTGTGGGATGTCTTCCTCCACAAGTTCTGTAATAGACCCCTGTATAACTCTGGCTGTAACGCCCCGAAAATTTAAAGGTCCACGCGAACCACATGCATGCAATTATTAAATTCTCCTGTATTTTTAAATAAATGTTTGAATTGCATTAATTAATTATGTTGTGCATATTTGTATGTTTAAATTATATTTTTATATATGGTTGCATTAAAATGTATTTTAAAGGTTATTCGAGTTGCGATCGAAGAACGGAGACCGAGGGCTGAAAAATAGAAAATGTTTTTATTGGAATAATTTCTTTTAATTATTTAAATTATGGGTGATGCTTTTTCTTATTTTTGAAAATATGGGGTTTTTGCAGTGATTTTATACGCCGGGACGTAATTTTTATCGATGTTGGTTTTTCAACAAAAATGCAAACTGTTTGGCAACCCGGCTAATAAATTCACAAACTTATTTAAGCAAAATTATTTTAAATATTTTAACTAATCACTAATGAGCTTAATTGGGACTAATTAACTTCCTAATGGACCTAAGCTTAATTAATGATTTATTAACTATAAAATATGTACAAAACCCCACCCTAATTCATTATCATCCCACGCCCACCTCCCCAATTCTATCAAAACTCTCCCCTCAAACTCAACTCACGGCACACACAATTTTGAAAAGAAAGTTTGAAGGTTCTTCATGGAAAAATCAAGCCATCGTCTTTGTGTCGCCGTTCTTCGCAATCGTCAACGGTTTTTCGTGCGTTAATTACGCAAATGCACGCCATATTCTCCTTTTACTCATCTTTCACACCATATTATGTGTTTGATACATGATTGCATGAAAAACATAATACAACTTTTATATTTTCGTTTTTATTGTTATACATGCACAAAACAAGAGTTTTTCTTTTTTAAAACTCTTCATAATGATGCACAAAGGGGCTGCCATGGTAGGGGTACTTGAAGGGATGTTTTTTCACATGTTTAAGGGTCTCTAGGTGTTTGTTTAAAGGCTGAAAAAAATAGGGAAAGAATAAAAACGAAAATAGACTTCTTAAGGGAAAGGATTCTTCGACTAGGAGTCTTTGAGGGTCACGGTTGCAAGATGCGGTTAGGGAGGGTCCACTAGACTTGATTGGGCTGCATAGGAGGGATGGGTAGAGGCTGGACATGGTGGTTAAGGGTTGGAGGCGAAGCTAGCCAAGGTTCGAATCATGTTAGGACTAGGACTCTTGTGCAGAAAAATTCAGTAGCTTCCTAGGCATATTCAAGGGACTTAATGGGCTGGAATTTGGTTGTATATGGGTTAGTTAGGTGTTATTAAGCTTTGGTTTAAGTTTGGTTAAGTTTCGAGTCCATACGAGTCAAAACTAGGAAGTACGTCCAAGTTTAAAAACGAATGGAGAAACGCCTAGTTTTATGCTTTATAAAATTATGAAAAATTAGGTTTAAGCTTAAATAATTATTATAAGTCTATGTTTTTAATTTGTTAATTTTATATTAAGGTTTGGTTTAATTCGGGATTAAAACGCATTAATACGCCACATTTAAAGATTAATTTAAAAGTCCTCGATTTATGCTAAATAAAAATATGAGAAAAATTCATCTAAGCTTAAATAATTATTTGGGATATGTTAGAGTCAATAAATTTAAGAAAAAGTCAAAGACGAGATATTATACATCCAGGGGTAAAACGATCTTTTTATACCTAGAAATTAGTAAACGTCATGGCAGTGTCCTGAATGCTGTTTTATATGTTAACATGATTATTTACAATGATTATGGATGTTTATATGTTAATATATCAACTTTAAATGTTTATGGATTTTTAAGACGTTAATATGTTTAATGTTTTATGATTTAATATGCTAAAACGTTTATTTTAAATGTTTATGATCTAAATGTTTATTTTAAACATTTAGAAAATTAAAATGTTTATTTTAAAACTGTTCATAGAGGTTTATGATTTTTAATATGTTAAGTTATGATTTTTAAATGTCTATGATTTTTATGATTTAAATATGGGCATTTAAAAAACATGTTGCATGCTTGGTTTCAAAATAAAAATGATATTATATGAATGTTTTTATTAAGTGATAATAACATGTTGAAGGACGTGAAGGGATTGTGACTACTACATGTTGGAAATATCGTGAGGGTTATGGTTCCAGTGGGAGCCCGACGATCGTGTTTCCTTGGATAGGGATACGAATACGTGATACGAATACGAATATGTTAATACGTTGGCCAATGCCCAATTGACCGGTGAGAGTGTTGCTGGTGTCCCCGCCGCCCAGTACTTTGGTTTTCTTTAGATGGATCCATCGCCCAATACGTTTAAGAATACGAGTCACAATCATGATCTGAATTCAACATACACGAACATGAACACGAACATGAATATGAATACGAATATGGACATGAATATGAATATGTTTAAGTGATATGATTATGTCTTTTGAAAATGTTTTTATGCATCATGAAAATGTTTACGAAAATATTTAAGTTTAAGTTTATGCATCCTTATGAAAATGATATTTTAAGTACAAGTATTTTTCACCGTTTTATGTTAACTGTATTACGTATTATTTGTTATTAAAGATAGGACGTGTTGAGTCTTTAGACTCACTAAGTGTGTTGATTCAGGTGAAATAAATAACTATGATATTGGAGGTCTTGACGAGTGACTTGCTGGACTGTCGGAGCACATAACCCGAGGACCATCGCTTCTATTTCCGCATTTAAGTTTATGATTTTAAGTTAAAGATATTTACGACATTTTATTTATGCTTTTTGAGAGATTTTGATTGGTTTGATATGGGCTACACTTTTCAAATAATGTTTTAGGTTGGTAAAATGTTTGACGATTTTATGCTTTAAAATATTTTCCTTTGGATTTTTAAATGAGAGTTGGATGTTTATTTTTAAAAGGATGTCAAAAATATTTTATGGTTCGGCCAATGTTACGTGAGGTTTGAAAAAAAATTTCTAGCACGTTTTAAGAAAAAGAGTAGCAGACGTTTCAGTTGGTATCAGAGCAAAGGTCCTGTAAAGGGTTGTGCCACCATCAGCGCTAGAAAGATCAGTCGTCAAGCCTCAGTCTTTAAGTTTACATACTTTATATGATTTTATTATGTTACCTGCATAATTATATGAATTAAATGTTTATGTCACATGTTTAATTGCTTCATGATAATATATGTTTTATATGCTTTAGAATTTTTATACGTGTTACGATATGAAATAAGAAATTATTTGATTTCAACGCATGTTGGCTTCATGGTGGAATTAGACTATGTTGATTTTTGGGTTTTAGTATTGAAATTCTACTTTTGGGCCATAAGTTGATCATGAATACTATGAATGCTTTGGGACACTTAGATTTTCTAAGAAAATATTTATGATTCATGGTTACTAGTCGAAATAATTTTTGGGAATTAGACGTAAGGAATGATGATTTAAGGATTTGCAACGAATTTGAGAGTAAGAAAATGTATAAATTGGGATTCTAAGTTTTGATGAAATGTAAGATTGATTATAAGAATTTATTTTTGGGTAAATAAGTTTAAAATTTTTGAAATTTTGTCATGGAAAACATGTAGAAGAAAATTAAGAATGCCAAGAACTTATGGGTTAATCGTAGGATTTTTTCAAAATTAAGGAGCAAATAGGATGATTTTTGAGGAAATTAAGAATTTATCTTGCGAATATTAAGGAATTTGGGGACTAGTTTAGCAATAAGTGCGAATTGAATGGGTTTTACGTTAAGAATTTTGATGATTTAGACTTTTAAGAATATTCAGAACCTTGGGATATCTTGATTTTAGTTTTATAAGAAATTTAAATCAAGAGTTTTAAGGATGAATCAATATTAGGCTTGAAAAATCTAAGCGTTAGCGGATGCGTTTGGGAATTTATGCTTGAAATTTGATAAGTTGATAAATATTTTGGGTTTAAAACAAGGAAAACAAAATACGATAAGTATGGTCATCCATCTTTTAATATTGGGAATTGTAAGAAAAATTGAAATTCGAGGTTATAATAGTAACAACACTAAGTCATTTAGGTCCTTTTAAGTTGCGATTTGAAAATAAAGATTTAGAAGGAAAATTTAATTGGGATCAAGGAGACGTAAGGACCTTCTAGAATTTAAGTTTTATTAGAGTAGCGCAGCGGAACCGTGGATTTTTGGGATACTAGAAGTAAGTCTAAACTTTGGGTTATTAAGGATGCGCGAATTTCGAGGACGAAATTCAATTTAAGGGGGGAAGATTGTAACGCCCCGAAAATTTAAAGGTCCACGCGAACCACATGCATGCAATTATTAAATTCTCCTGTATTTTTAAATAAATGTTTTAATTGCATTAATTAATTATGTGGTGCATATTTGTATGTTTAAATTATGTTTTTATATATGGTTGCATTAAAATGTATTTTAAAGGTTATTCGAGTTGCGATCGAAGAACGGAGACCGAGGGCTGAAAAATAGAAAATGTTTTTATTGGAATAATTTCATTTAATTATTTAAATTATGGGTGATGCTTTTTCTTATTTTTGAAAATATGGGGTTTTTGCAGTGATTTTATACGCCGGGACGTAATTTTTATCGATGTTGGTTTTTCAACAAAAATGCAAACTGTTTGGCAACTCGGCTAATAAATTCACATACTTATTTAAGCAAAATTATTTTAAATATTTTAACTAATCACTAATGAGCTTAATTGGGCCTAATTAACTTCCTAATGGGCTTAAGCTTAATTAATGATTTATTAACTATAAAATATGTACAAAACCCCACCCTAATTCATTATCATCCCACGCCCACCTCCCCAATTCTATCAAAACTCTCCCCTCAAACTCAACTCACGGCACACACAATTTTGAAAAGAAAGTTTGAAGGTTCTTCATGGAAAAATCAAGCCATCGTCTTTGTGTCGCCGTTCTTCGCAATCGTCAACGGTTTTTCGTGCGTTAATTACGCAAATGCACGCCATATTCTCCTTTTACTCATCTTTCACACCATATTATGTGTTTGATACATGATTGCATGAAAAACATAATACAACTTTTATATTTTCGTTTTTATTGTTATACATGCACAAAACAAGAGTTTTTCTTTTTTAAAACTCTTCATAATGATGCACAAAGGGGCTGCCATGGTAGGGGTACTTGAAGGGATGTTTTTTCACATGTTTAAGGGTCTCTAGGTGTTTGTTTAAAGGCTGAAAAAAATAGGGAAAGAATAAAAACGAAAATAGACTTCTTAAGGGAAAGGATTCTTCGACTAGGAGTCTTTGAGGGTCACGGTTGCTAGATGCGGTTAGGGAAGGTCCACTAGACTTGATTGGGCTGCATAGGAGGGATGGGTAGAGGCTGGACATGGTGGTTAAGGGTTGGAGGCGAAGCTAGCCAAGGTTCGAATCATGTTAGGACTATGACTCTTGTGCAGAAAAATTCAGTAGCTTCCTAGGCATATTCAAGGGACTTAATGGGCTGGAATTTGGTTGTATATGGGTTAGTTAGGTGTTATTAAGCTTTGGTTCAAGTTTGGTTAAGTTTCGAGTCCATACGAGTCAAAACTAGGAAGTACGTCCAAGTTTAAAAACGAATGGAGAAACGCCTAGTTTTATGCTTTATAAAATTATGAAAAATTAGGTTTAAGCTTAAATAATTATTATAAGTCTATGTTTTTAATTTGTTAATTTTATATTAAGGTTTGGTTTAATTCGGGATTAAAACGCATTAATACGCCACATTTAAAGATTAATTTAAAAGTCCTCGATTTATGCTAAATAAAAATATGAGAAAATTCATCTAAGCTTAAATAATTATTTGGGACATGTTAGAGTCAATAAATTTAAGAAAAAGTCAAAGACGAGATATTATACATCCAGGGGTAAAACGATCTTTTTATACCTAGAAATTAGTAAACGTCATGGCAGTGTCCTGAATGCTGTTTTATATGTTAACATGATTATTTACAATGATTATGGATTTTTATATGTTAATATGTCAACTTTAAATGTTTATGGATTTTTAAGACGTTAATATGTTTAATGTTTTATTATTTAATATGCTAAAACATTTATTTTAAATGTTTATGATCTAAATGTTTATTTTAAACATTTAGAAAATTAAAATGTTTATTTTAAAATTGTTCATAGAGGTTTATGATTTTTAATATGTTAAGTTATGATTTTTAAATGTCTATGATTTTTATGATTTAAATATGGGCATTTAAAAAACATGTTGCATGCTTGGTTTCAAAATAAAAATGATATTATATGAATGTTTTTATTAAGTGATGATAACATGTTGAAGAACGTGAAGGGATTGTGACTACTACATGTTGGAAATATCGTGAGGGTTATGGTTCCAGTGGGAGCCCGACGATCGTGTTTCCTTGGATAGGGATACGAATACGTGATACGAATACGAATATGTTAATACGTTGGCCAAAGCCCAGTTGACCGGTGAGAGTGTTGCTGGTGTCCCCGCCGCCCAGTACTTTGGTTTTCTTTAGATGGATCCATCGCCCAATACGTTTAAGAATACGAGTCACAATCATGATCTGAATTCAACAAACACGAACATGAATATGAATACGAATATGGACATGAATATGAATATGTTTAAGTGATATGATTATGTCTTTTGAAAATGTTTTTATGCATCATGAAAATGTTTACGAAAATATTTAAGTTTAAGATTATGCATCCTCATGAAAATGATATTTTAAGTACAAGTATTTTTCACCGTTATATGTTAACTGTATTACGTATTATTTGTTATCAAAGATAGGACGTGTTGAGTCTTTAGACTCACTAGGTGTGTTGATGCAGGTGAAATAAATAACTATGATATTGGAGGTCTTGACGAGTGACTTGCTGGACTGTCAGAGCACATAACCCGAGGACCAGCGCTTCTATTTCCGCATTTATGTTTATGATTTTAAGTTAAAGATATTTACGACATTTTATTTATGCTTTTTGAGAGATTTTGAGTGGTTTGATATGGGCTACACTTTTCAAATAATGTTTTAGGTTGGTAAAATGTTTGACGATTTTATGCTTTAAAATATTTTCCTTTGGATTTTTTAATGACAGTTGGATGTTTATTTTTAAAAGGATGTCAAAAATATTTTATGGTTCGGCCGATGCTAAGTGAGGTTTGAAAAAAAAATTTCTAGCACGTTTTAAGTAAAAGAGTAGCAGACGTTTCACTGACTCTGTCGTGAACCACTGGAGCTAGAGGAACTACTACCAGACTTCTTAAACTGTTACCCTCGAGCTTTCAAATGATCCTTCCTCCCACTGCTACTACTGCCACTATCAAATCTGGGAGGGGGTTGGTGGAACTGAGCTGAGGGTTGTTGTTGTTTCGGTGCTGGAGCAACATACGAAGCTCCTTTCTGCCTGATCAGGCCAGCTTCTGCTCCTTTTGCTCTGTTCAAAGCATCAGCAAAATTATTCGGTCTCCCTGCGTTTACCACTGTAAAGATCTCGGGATTCAGCCCATTAATGAACTGATCAGCCACTGCTTCATCATTCTCAGCAACATGGGGAGCAAATCGTAGCAAGGTAGAGAATTTGGCCACATATTCTTCGATGTTCAAATGACCCTATCTCAAATTAGCAAACTCTGCCCCCTTGTCTTTTCTGTACGATACTGGGAAGAATCGTTCATAGAACTCAGCTTTAAAGATCTTCCAAGTAATAACTGTACCTCGATGCTCCAAAGCCCTCTTAGTCGTGAGCCACCGATTCTTTTCAACGTCATGCAACTGATGCCCAATCAGTCTAAATCTTCGTTCATCTGTGTAGTCAAGGGAATCAAACAGCATCTCAATGTCATCTAACCAACTTTCACAATCAATAGAATTCTCAGTGCCCTTCAACGTCGGTGGTTTAAATTACTGAAATCTCTTCAGTAGTGTTTCCATGGGTGTTGCTGTAACATCCATTGGATTAGTAGAGGTACTACCCTGTTTTGGGATTCTTCGAGGAGGCATATCTGATTATCAAAATGGTTAGCAACAATATATAACAAATCTGTCTCAGTCCCCCTCTGATCATCATACCTCTGATCAAGAATCGGTTCTGATTCATTCTTTCAATAATACACATTTCCAATCAAATCAGATAATCAGGTAAACATGTATGTTCAAAGAAATAAAACATGATGTCATACTGACATCACAATAGTAGAAAAGAAAACTCAATCTACCCGTTCACTCGCTTCTATCTCAGTCTAAGGAACACACAGCTACAGCTCTGATAGCACTTGTTGTGGGGACCCGGATGCTAACTCATTCTTTTCAATCATCATTAGGACTAATTGGGAACAATTAAATAAACTGGGTAGTAAATTTTTTTTTAAAAAATGTTGAACACCTTATAAACAAGTGTACAAAGTTCTACAACAAGTTAGGTCCCATCTCATTCAAATTACAAGATCAAGTTTAATATCTACAATATGATCAAAAGTACAAGTCTTGTACAAATGAAAGTCATAACAAACTAAGGTTCAACAACTACATGTCAAGTGTTGAAAACCAGTTCTACATTTAGGCCCGGATCTTCACTCTAATCTCGATCTCTCAAGCTCTTCTTGACCTTGATACAGTCCCACATGTTGTCATGCACACATACAAACACAACAACAACCGGATAACTTCGGTGAGAAATATATTCCCAGTATGAACAACGTATAATTGCATTTCATATAAACATATATAAAAGCATATAACATTTGTAAAACAATATGCATCGTAGTGTACGAAAGCATAAATTGATACAAAGCAATAAATCAAACTCTTTGACTCATAATCTTGACTCGACTCTTATCTAGGGATCCCGGTTGAATAAGAACGCAACTGTCTCTCACCTACTCTTCCCAGCTAGATGGTGGTACGTTCTTATTCCCAGACATTGGCCCTCTATATCGAATCTCTACAATAGGAGTCGATCTACTCCTAAGCACATCGATATAAACCAAATGCCCAGTGACCTGGCACCTCTGCCAAAGACTCAATACATGCTTTGCTATAAATCAATAGACTAAGCATATCAATCTCATGAATTGTAAACATCAACACAATTAAATAAATTATGTGGTTTTGGGAAACTCAAGCTATCTCTTACTCGAGTCGTATCTTCCTGGTTTAACATTGATTTATACCTATCTTTTCGTAGATCAATCTGGCTTTATTCTGTCTTTGAAGTCTTCAATACCAACTCTGGAAACATTATTGAGGAGTACAATATCAATATACTACCCAACACATGAATTCTCAATCTAATCAACTTTTGACGGCATAACGGCACAATCTCAATATATCCAGAAATACAATATCACTAGATACCAATCCCAACAACTCATAATCGATCGATAAACACAATTCCAACACCAAATCTGTATATTCTTGTCACGCCCCGAGTTCGAAGCATCGGTGAAATTCGGCATTGTTTAACAATTAAATTGAAAACAATAAAGCCTCGTATCAAATCAAACCAGTCTTTTACATAAATAAAGTATTGTCTTACAATGACAATGGAATAAAATACATTAGAGTTTCAAATAGCGGAAACAAAAGAAAAGCAAAATCTTGAGTTCTGATCTTGATCTCCGGTTCACCAACCCCAGAAGGCATCTTGCTCTTCCTCATCCAGTTGCTCCTCATTTTTATCTGAAATTTGTAAGGGGTGAGTGGTTTGGAAAACATCAGCAAGTGGGGGTCGATCGATTCCAAAGATACATATAGAACTTAGTTTTCTTAAAACGTTCTTTTAACAGACTTTCAAAACTTAATATTCTTAACTTATCAGGACAGAGACAAATCGAATAAATGACAGAATTCATCAGATGATTCAGAAAAATTTAGAAACCGATTAACTCAATTCAGAACAGAACATATCTGAACAGACAGAACACTGTTACTCATCTCATTTTCATGGTCAAATTGTCCCCAATATGTTAGTCCTCCAAGGGGTGAGGCCAGAACACGGTTTTATACCCACCGATGGGGGCCAGACAGAAATGATTTTATACCCACCATTGGAGGCCAAACAGAAATGGTTTTATACCCACCATTGGGGGCCAGACAGAATCACAATTCTCGTCCCATTTCAAATCAATTTGTAACAGTGCAGCACGAAATTCAGATTTACCAGACAGAACGTATCAGAGTTTTCAGATATCAGAGTTTCAGACGGATTTAGCGGAACCAAAGAATTTCGAACAACAAACAGAGCACATAATCGATCGAAAATTTAAAACAGAACATACTGAATTTTCGAAAAAAGGACACACATAAACACATGTCATAACTTATATATTCAAGTTTTAAAAATACAAAAAGTATACGTAACAAAATCCCACTTACTCTTGTAGATTTTTGTTCAAAGCTTTCTTCCAAAAATCGGGCTGCACCTCGGCGCGACTTTTGCAATTGCAGTCTTCAATCAGACAGCACTTCGACGTAAGATTTCCGCACTGGACTGCACGAAATCTTCCTTTCTTTCCCTCACTTGACTTGGCCGAATTTTTGAAGAGGTTTTGAGAAGGATTGAGGGCCGAAATTTTGGAGCACTTTTTGGTGTGTTCTTCATCAACTTGTAGTGGTATTTATAGGAAAAGAAAGGCCTTCCACCTAGCCTCTCCTTGGCCGAAATCTTGGTCAACAAGAATAGCCATGGATGTGGTCATAATGTTGGTCCAAAGTTTCATGCATGAAAATCCAAAATCCCATGCATTCTCCAAGTTCTAGATTAGTCATAATTATAATTCAAACTCCCATGCATATTAAGTTTGTCCTAACCCTTGGCTCCTTTATTGATTATCTCTTACATACTTAATTTGTCCAAACCTCAGCTCAACCTATAACTCCCCTTTTTGGTCTTGTTAGGAAAAGTTTGGTTGAGCTTCTTTGAGCTGACAGATCGTGACCTTGAGCTGGGGTTTTATTCCTCCAGTGATAATACTTTGACGGATACGGTTACTTGTAGCTTGACCTCCTGATGAGCTAATCCCCGAGCTTTGGAGTTACTTCCTCGAGTTAAATTTAATGAAAATCTAAGTTAATCTTCAAGTTATTTATTTGGAACAAACATTTTTTAGCTTAGTTTGAGTTAAACTTCAAGTTCGTATTACTTACTTGATTTGCTTCGGATCGTAAAATCCTGGGTTCTCACATCCCTCCCTCCTTATTGAAAGTTTCGTCCCCGAAACTCGCATTAGCTTGTTCTTTCGAATAGATGAGGGTATTGTGATCGCATTTTCTCCTCGAGTTCCCAAGTTGCCTCCCTTTCGCATTTTCTCCTCGAGTTCTCAACACTTGGTCTTTCGTGTCCACTATTCGGATAGGGACTTCTTCGTATTTAAGTTCTTCGTTGAGTTTTCCTTCAATCATCAGTGGTACAACCTTGAGTACATGACTCGGGTCTGAGACATACTTTCTCAGCTGTGAGATGTGGAAGACATTATGTATCCTGGACATATCAGGCGGTAAAGCTAGACGGTAAGCTAAGGTTCCTACCTTCTCCAGTATTTCGAATGGTCCCACATATCTCGGATTCAACTTTCCGGATTTACTGAACCGAACTACTCCTTTCATTGAAGAGACCTTAACGTAAGCTTTCTCACCAATTTCCAACTGTAAGGGTCTTCTCTTCAGATCGGCCCAGCTCTTCTGCCTATCTTGGGCTGCTTTGAGTCTCTCCTTGATTATGACTACTTTTTCAATGGTTAACTGAATAAGTTCTGGTCCGGTAACAGCTTTTTCTCCGACCTCATCCCAATATAGAGGCGACCTACACTTCCTTCCATACAATGCCTCATACGGAGCCATCTCGATGCTACTGTGATAGCTGTTTTTATAGGCAAATTCGATCAAATGTAACTGTTCTCTCCAATTTCCATAAAAATCCAGTGCACATGCCCTCAGCATATCTTCGAGGGTTTGAATTGTCCTTTCGGTTTGGCCATCAGTCTGAGGATGATAGGCCGTGCTGAGAGTAATCTTGGTTCTCATAGCCTTTTGGAAACTCTTCCAAAATTTTGATACAAATCTTGGGTCTCTATCAGACAGTATACATGCCGGAACTCCATGTAGCCTCACTATTTTGTCCATATACAAAGTGGCTAATTTATCCAAATTATAATTCATCCGTACTAGCAAGAAATGGGTATACTAGGTCAATCTATCAATGATTACCCAGATCCCATCGTGACCCTGCCTTGATCGTGGTAGTCCTACTACGAAATCCATGGAGATGTTATCCCACTTCCACTCTGGTATCTCCAATGGCTGTAACAGTCCTCCAGGCCTTTGATGTTCCACCTTTACTTGTTGACAGACTAAACACTTTGCAACAAAAACAGCTACATCTTTCTTCATACCGTTCCACCAGTAATTATTTTTCAAATCCCGGTACATCTTGGTGCTTCCTGGATGTACTGAAAATCTTGATTTATGTGCCTCGGCCATTACTTCTTCTCGAATTCCATCGACGTTTGGCACATACAATCGTCCTTTCATCCAGAGTATTCCATTTTCATCAATTTGAAATTCTGGAGCTTTTCCTTCTTGGATCTGTTCTTTTATTTTAAGGATGAAGGCATCATGATTATGCTTCAGTTTGATGGTCTCTCGGAGACTTGATTGTACTGATAGTGAAGATAAGCTCGCCTTTCCAGGATTCCTTCGGCTCAAAGCATCCGCCACCTTATTTGCCTTACCCGGATGATAATTGATTGACAGATCATAGTCCTTGAGAAGTTCCATCCACCTTCTTTGCCTCATATTTAAATCCTTTTGAGTGAAAATGTACTTGAGGCTCTGGTGATCAGTAAAAAATTCGCATTTTACTCCATAAAGGTAGTGCCTCCAGATTTTAAGTGCAAATACTACTGCGGCTAACTCCAAGTCATGAGTGGGGTAATTCTGCTCATATGGTTTTAGTTGCCGTGAGGCATAAGCAATTACCTGACCCTCTTGCATAAGCACACACCCTAATCCTCCCTTTGAAGCGTCACTGTATACAGTGAAATTCTTACCATCCTCGGGAAGAACTAGTACTGATGTGGATGCAAGTTTTGTCTTTAGGGTTTCAAAGCTTCTTTCACATTCTTTATTCAAAATGAATTTTTAATTTTTCTGAGTAAGTTTGGTGAGTGGAATGGCTATCGAAGAAAATCCTTCCACAAATTTTCTATAGTAGCCTGCTAAACCTAGAAAACTCCTGACTTTAGTCACTGTCTTTGGTTGTGGCCAATCCTTGATTGCCTCTACCTTCTTACGATCTACTGACACTCCTAATTCAGAAATTATATGCCCTAACAACGCCACACTTTTTAACCAAAATTCACATTTGTTGAATTTGGCGTATAGTTCCTTTTCTCGAAGTGTCTGCAAAGTGAGACGCATATGCTCTTTGTGTTCTTCACTTGGTGAGTACACAAGGATATCATCTATGAAAACAACCACAAACTTGTCGAGATATGGTTTGAATACCCGATTCATCAGATCCATGAATGCTGCAGGAGCATTTGTTAGGCCAAAAGGCAATACCGTGAATTCGTAATGTCCATATCTTGTCCTAAAAGCAGTTTTAGGGATGTCTTCCGCTTTGACCTTCAACTGATGGTAACCAGATCTCAGATCTAGTTTTGAGAAGACCTTGGCTCCATTTAACTGATCGAAAAGATAATCTATTCTTGGGAGTGGGTACTTATTCTTTATGGTGATCTTGTTCAACTCCCGGTAGTCAATACACAGTCTCATGCTCCCGTCCTTTTTCTTTACAAAAAGCACTGGGGCTCCCCATGGGGATGCACTGGGGCGAATCTGCTTCTTGTCTAGTAATTCCTGCAGTTGCTCCTTTAGCTCCTTTAATTCAGCTGGAGCCATTCGGTATGGTGCCTTTGAGATTGGTTCAGCACCAGGGACCAAATTGATTTCAAATTCTATTTCCCTATCGGGTATCTCACCCGGTAACTCTTCGGGAAAAACATCTAGAAATTCTTGAACAATCGGTATATCTTCCATCTATGGAATTTCTTCTCCCTTGACTTCATTGATCATTGCCAGATAAATCTCTTCTCCTCCTTTTATGGCCTTCCAGGCTTGTGAGGCAGATAATAGAGATTTCCTTTTTTTGGACTTCCCGTGGTATATGACTTCCTCCTTAGTCGAAGTCTGAAGTCTAATATCTTTCTTTTGACAGTCTACTATGGCATGGTTTTTAGCTAACCAGTCCATTCCAAGAATGATGTCAAACTCAACCATATTGATTTGAATTAATTCCACTCTAAAAGTTTGATTGTTGATACAAATTGTACAGTTTCGATACACTTTGTGTGTTTCAATTGTTTTGCTGGCAGGTGTTGCTACCCTTAACGGTTCACTAAGAATATCATGCTCAAGTTTAAGCTTTTTAGCAAATCTTCTAGACACAAATGAATGTGTGGCACCACAATCAAACAAAGCATAAGCAGGCATTTTATTGAGTAAGATGGTACCTGCCACCACTTCATTGGTTTTATCAGCTTCCTCTTGGGTTATTGCATAAACCCGAGCATTAGCCTTGTTTTCATGTTGCTTGCTGGGCCCCGTCCCTTTGTCCTTGTTGTCAGGACAATCTTTAATTCTATGACCCACCTTTCCGCACTTAAAACAAGCGCCTGTCTTCCGATAAAATTCTCCAACATGTTTCTGTCGACATGTATCACACCACTTTCCTTCGGTGTTACCAGCACTGCAAGAATTTCCTTTGAAAGACCCACCTGAATAATTTGGTTTCTTAAAATTGGGACCATTCTGAGTAGATTGAATGCTCATCGGTCTTTTGTTCTTGTTTCCTTCCTCGCGTCGCTTGATATCAGTTTCTGCGCTCATTGCAGCACCCATCAAATCCGCAAAGTTGTTTGGCTTGAATACTGCCAATGCCGACTGAATTCGACTGTTGAGTCCCTTCTTGAATCGATGCATTTTTAACGTTTCATCCGACATGATTGTTGGGACATAGGTGCTCAATGTAATTCTGCAGTTGTGTGTTGTGGTGATCGAGATTGTTTACTTGCTCCTGTAGTTCTTGGATTGTTGATTGGCTCACTTTTTCATCGATTTCTTGCTCTTCAATCCGCTCCTGAAGACAACGTTGGATTTTGAGAAGACTATTTTCCTGAATTTCGAGCGTAAAAATCCTATTTTGCGCTTTCTTCAACTCCTGCTTGGTGGTCTCGTGTTGACGCTCTGACTCTAGATGATACGCAGCATAACGTCTAACGTCTTCGCGTAGTTTCTTCTCTTCCACTCGGGCTTCACGAAGATCCTCCATCATGCATACGTTATTCCCATCCAACTGGTAGTTATCTCTCTCGAGTTTATCATTCTTTTCTTTCAGTGTTTTAATTTCTGACTCCTTTTCCTGAAGTTGCTTCTGAAGTTCATTTATAATGCTTTGAAAGTCCATGTTGGTTTCCTATAAAACATTTAAATAAGATACTCATCCATTCTTAAATATGCAATAAGATAATAGAAAGTTTCAAAATAGTTTGGTACACATATTATTTTCTTAGTCACAAGTTTACTACAATCCAGATACTTTATTATAATGCTAATCTAATCGAACATCTCTCCGCCATCGCTGTCGCTGGCACTGTCGTCTCCGGCCACCTCCATCGGTGCTACCTCCTCTTCTTCCATATTCTCTATCACCAAATGTAGGTAGTTGTTCTGCTCTTGAAGTCTGTCCATAGTGCCGTGAAGCTTCGAAATGTACCGATCCTGCCTGGCGCTATACTCCTCCTGACGCTGACGGGCCTGAGCAGCACGTCCTCTTTCTGTTTCTACTCTCTCTAGAAATTCTCTGTTCAGCGAAGCCAGACGAGCAATGCGAGCTGAATCGGTGGGTATCTGAAGAAGTTGTCTCTCAGCCAAGTCCAGATGATGAGCAAGTCGATGTACGTCGGTCTCCAATATGTGCCTAATCTCACTAAGCCCCTATTTTTCCAGCTTCTCCCTAGCCAGTTGCGCTCTCAAGGTTGCAATCTCCCTAGCTTGATTATCTATGGTAAGCTGACGCATACGAAGAGCAGCCTGAGTTCGAGTACGTGGAGCAGCCATTTCCTAGGATGAAATGGAAGTAAAGCATCAGAATCGTATAAAGGATATAAAGGCACAAATAAAGGGCATAATTAAAGTGGTCGTGGAAAAATTTTTGATTCTAAGAATTGCGAAGCAATTAAAGGGATAGATTTTGAAATCTGTTCGAAATTTAGGAAACAGATGGAAGTTGAATTTCAAGAATAGATGAATGTTGGACTCAAATTGGGATGCACTAGGCTTTTGCCAAAATTTTACTTTGTCAAATTTTGTTTGTCAAAATCCCAGCGGGATTATGAACCTGTCGGCTCTGATACCACTTAAATGTCACGCCCCGAGTCCGAAGCATCGGTGACATCCGGAATTGTTTAACAATTAAATTGAAAACAATAAAGCCTCGTATCAAATCAAACCAGTCTTTTTCATAAATAAAGTATTGTCTTACAATGACAATGGAATAAAATACATCAGAGTTTCAAATAGCGGAAACGAAAGAAAAGCAAAATCTTGAGTTCTGATCTTGATCTCCGGTTCACCAACCCCAGAAAGCATCTTGCTCTTCCTCATCCAGCTGCTCCTCATTTTTATCTGAAATTTGTAAGGGTTGAGTGTTTTGGAAAACATCAGCAAGTGGGGGTCGATCGATTCCAAAGATACATATAGAACTTAGTTTTCTTAAAACGTTCTTTTAACAAACTTTCAAAACTTAATATTCTTAACTTATCAGGATAGAGACAAATCGAATAAATGACAGAATTCATCAGATGATTCAGAACAATTCAGAAACCGATTAACTCAATTCAGAACAGAACATATCTGAACAGACAGAACACTGTTACTCATCTCATTTCCATGGTCAAATTGTGCCCAATATGTTAGTCCTCTAAGGGGTGAGGCCAGAACACAGTTTTATACCCACCGTTGGGGGCCAGACAGAAATGGTTTTATACCCACCATTGGGGGCCACACAGAAATGGTTTTATACCCACCATTGGGGGCCAGAGAGAATCAAAATTCTCGTCCCATTTCAAATCAATTTGTAACAGTGCAACACAAAATTCAGATTTACCAGACAGAACGTATCAGAGTTTTCAGATATCAGAGTTTCAGACGGATTCAGCGGAACCAAAGAATTTCGAACAACAAACAGAGCACATAATCGATCGAAATTTTAAAACAGAACATACTGAATTTTCGAAAAAAGGACACACATAAACGCATGTCATAACTTATATATTCAAGTTTTAAAAATACAAAAAGTATACGTAACAAAAGCCCACTTACTCTTGTAGATTTTTGTTCAAAGCTTTCTTCCAAAAATCGGGCTGCACCTCGGCGCGACTTTAGCAATTGCAGTCTTCAATCAGACAGCACTTCGACGTAAGATTTCCGCACTGGACTGCACGAAATCTTCCTTCCTTTCCCTCACTTGACTTGGCCGAATTTTTGAAGAGGTTTTGAGAAGGATTGAGGGCCGAAATTTTGGAGCACTTTTTGGTGTGTTCTTCATCAACTTGTAGTGGTATTTATAGGAAAAGAAAGGCCTTCCACCTAGCCTCTCCTTGGCCGAAATCTTGGTCAACAAGAATAGCCATGGATGTGGTCATAATGTTGGTCCAAAGTTTCATGCATGAAAATCCAAAATCCCATGCATTCTCCAAGTTCTAGATTAGTCATAATTATAATTCAAACTCCCATGCATATTAAGTTTGTCCTAACCCTTGGCTCCTTTATTGATTATCTCTTACATATTTAATTTGTCCAAACCTCAGCTCAACCTATAACTCCCCTTTTTGGTCTTGTTAGGAAAAGTTTGGTTGAGCTTCTTTGAGCTGACAGATCGTGACCTTGAGCTGGGGTTTTATTCCTCCAGTGATAATACTTTGACGGATACGGTTGCTTGTAGCTTGACCTCCTGATGAGCTAATCTCCAAGCTTTGGAGTTACTTCCTCGAGTTAAATTTAATGAAAATCTAAGTTAATCTTCAAGTTATTTAGTTGGAACAAACATTTTTTAGCTTAGTTTGAGTTAAACTTCAAGTTCGTATTACTTACTTGATTTGCTTCGGATCGTAAAATCCTGGGTTCTCACAATTCTCAATCAAATCAAATCTGAAAAATGATAACAATTTTATACGGTATCCGTTTTTCAATCAAATTTCGGTAATACAATTACCACAATTTCAGGAATACATAATATAGATCAAATTATGATTCCCCCAACAATATATTTTCAAACCATGTTGAAAAGAAATCAAACTTACATACTTTTGAAGCTTTTGATGAGAGAAGCACAAAACTCAACTCGGATTGAAATTCTGACGGTCGGATCTCGCAAAATCACAATTCTAGTACAGGAAGAGAACTTGAAGCTTTCTTCTATGGAATCTCGTTCTTGCTGAAGTTCTGAATTGTAATGTAGGAATGTTTATCATATAAATGCATGGCAAAGACATGTGGATCACTTCTTTGATCAGGACATCTCGCGCATATGCGCGACCATCACTTGCGCATATGTGCGAGACTCTCTGTCTCGGAAAATGATGAATTCACCATCTCGCGCATATGCGCGTCCCATGTCGGCGCATATGCGCGAGACCTACTGTCTCTGCGCTTGTACCATAATATTGCTCGCGTATATGCGCGCCTCTTCTCGCGCATATGCGCAAGACCTACTGTCTCGGCACTCGGGTGATTCATATGCTCGCGCATATGCGCGCCTAGTCTCGCGCATATGCGCGAGGTCTTCTGCCTCGGCACTTGCTTCTCGCGCATATGCGCGCCTCGTCCCCGCGCATGTGTGTGATACATACTGGATTTCATACATGCAATCTACATGCTTTCCCAAATCTGGTCTCGAAGTGGTCCTTCTATAATCACATCAATTTATAAATAAATAATCTCGGATAAAAAGGACAAAATCTCGAGCATTACATTCTCTGTCGCATATTCAGCTCTTTTTGTGTGAAGAAGTACTTAAAGCTCTTGTGATCAGTAAAAATCCTGAACTTCTCCCCATACAGATAGTGTCTCCAGATCTTTAGGGCATATCCCACTGCTGCTAGCTCGAGGTCATTATTCGGATAGTTCTTCTCATCGACCTTCAGCTGTCTGGACGCGTAAACTATCACTCTTTCCTACTGCATCAGGACTGCGCCCAAACCAAGCTTCGATGCATCTGTATAAACCAAAAAATCTCCCTGCCCTGATGTCTTAGCTAGTACTGGTGTAGTGGTCAACTCTAGCTTTAGTCTATCAAAGCTCTCCTGAGACTCAGGTCCCTAGATAAACTTGACGATCTTATTTGTCAGGGCGGTCATAGGCACTGCAATAGAAGAGAAGCCGTGAATGAACTTCATGTGGTAATCTGTCAATCCCAAGAAGCTACGGATCCTGTCACGTTCTTAGTAACTGACCAATCTCTGACTGTCTCTACTTTGCTGGGGTCGACCTCTATGCCATCCTGAGATACAATGTGGCCCAAGAATGCAACCCTGTCAAGCCAGAACTCACACTTGCTGAACTTGTCATACAGACGTCTGTCCTGTAGAGTCTGCAATACTGTCCTCGCATGCTGACTGTGCTCCTCTCCGCTCCTCGAGTAGATCAGGATATCGTCAATGAAAACTATGATGAACTGATATAAGTATGACTGAAACACGCGATTCATGATATCAATGAAGATCGCTGGTGCATTCGTCAGGCCGAAGGACATCACCATAAACTCATATTGCCCAAAACGCGTCCAGAAGGCTGTCTTGTGCATGTCAGCCTCTCTCACTTTCAGCTGATGGTAACCGGATAAAGATCTATCTTTAAAACACATATGCTCCCTGAAGCTGATCAAACAAGTCCTCGATCCTCGACAACGGATACTTGTTCTTGACTGTGACTCTCTTCAGCTCTCTGTAGTCAATACACAGCCGCATGCTGCCATCCTTCTTTTTGACAAACAATAATGGCGCGCCCCATGGAGAGAAGCTAGGGCGAATGAATCCCTTATCTAGCAAATTTTGTATCTGATCTTTCAGTTCTTTCATCTCGGTAGGTGCTAGACGGTAAGGTGTCTTAGATATCGGCACTGTACCTGGCATGAGCTCAATAGATAAATCTACCTCTCTGTCTGGTGGGATTCCTGAAACATCGTTAGGGAAAACATCGGAGAACTCCCTGACCACATCAACGTCCTCTAGCCTCTGCTCGACTGGCTCAGACACTGACACGATGCTGGCAAAAAATGTCTGGCAGCCTCTCCTCACAAGCTTCCACGCACACAAGCAGGAAATGACGTGCGGCATCTGCTGATGTCTAGCTGCCTCAAAAACAAATGGCTTCCCACTGGGCGGTCTGACAGACACTGACCTTTGTCGAAAATCTATAACTGCTCCATGAGAAGATATCCACTCCATGCACAAGATGATGTCGAATTCCGGTAACGGTAGTAATATCAAATCTGCATGTACTGCATACTTCTGTAACCGAAGCTCCAATCTCTTCACTATCTGGGAGGTGAACATCTGATCCCCGGATGGATCGATACTCTTAACCCTGAATCCAGCGCTACTGGTATGAATCCTAGTCGCTTGACAAAGGATTCAGATATAAACGAATACGTAGCCCCTGAATCTAGCCATGCATAACTGCAATATATATCCTCCCTGCGACAAAACATACCATCAAATCTAATAGTGTTGAACTTAAGGAATTTCTTATCGGCAATTAACCCAAAATCCTCAAAAATCATTTAATTACCCCAAACATCGTTCCCAAAAATTCAAAATTAATCCACAGAAAAATCAAACATTGCAACTTAGCCCCTTAAAGTTTCGAAAATAGTCCCCAAAAACCTCGATTTTTTTTGGCAATCAAGTCCTCAATTAAGTCCCTAAAATTTCTCAAATCAAACAATTACATTCTTAGTCTCAACTAAGTAGAGCATGCATCCTAATTCCTCTTAAGTTATCAATCCCAATAAATAAATCTTCAAGCAAGCATTAAATCCAAGCAATTATGCGACAATTAAAATCTTGATAAAAGGGTTACCAGTAATCAGTGTCGAGTCTGGCTTCACCTCAGCTTCCTCGGCATGCATCACATAAGCTCGGTCGGTAGTGTGGCCCTGACTCCTAGGGGAATCCGCTGCTTTATGGCCCTCCTGCCCACAAACGAAGCATCTAAAGGTCCCCCACATACACTTGCCGAAATGGAAACTGCTGTACTGTGGGCATGGCTGCCTGTAATCTGGCTTAGGCGCCCCTGGAGCCAGAGTAGGTCTCTGCTGCTGCTGCTATGGTCTCCAAAACTGCCCTTGGGGCTTCTGCTGCCCCTGCTGCCCCGGCGGCCCAGTAAACTACTTTTTCTGCGGTTAGGAACTTGACTGAGTCTGATGCCGCTTCATGTTCATCTTATGGTCTATATCTCGCAGAGCCTGCTCCGCCTGAAAAGCGCAGGCGGTGGCCTCATCATAACCTGCCGGCCACATCAGCATGACGTCCCGACGAAGGGTGGGTCTCAGTCCATCTAAGAATTGCCTCAGCTTCTGGGCGGCATCTCCCGCTATCATGGGCACAAAATGGCAGCCCCTGTAAAACTTGCAGATAAACTCCGCCACAGATAAATCCCCCTGCCGGAGACTCATGAACTCCCTCATCAGGCGGCCCCTGACTTCCGCTGAAAAATACTTCCGGAAGAACATCTCTCTAAATCTAGCCCATGTGAGAGTAGCCACATCCACTGCATGTGCAGCTCCCTCCCACCAAAGGGACGTGTCATCCCTCAACATATAAATGGCGCACCTTGCGCGATCGACATCCTTCATCTGTAGGTACTCGAAATATAACTTCAGAGACCTAATCCATTCCTATGCTACGAATGGATCGGTGGTACCCCGAAACTCCTTCGGATTAAGCCGGTAGAACTGCTCAAAAACATCTGTCTGCTGACGGGGTACCTGCTGGCCTAGCTGGCCTGCTCCAAGAGCCTCGCTATCCCCTCAAGTACTTGGGTAGCTAGGTCCCTTGGCGCCGGGGGTGGAGGTCCTCTGCCTCCTCCAACAATCTCATATTTCCTGTCTGTACTGGGAGAACATCTGGGAGGCATATCTGAATACAATTCAATTCATAAACGTAACCCATCATGTAATTAATCTAATTTTTTAAAAATAATAAATACTTAAATCGTAAAAGCAATTAAACATGTGTAAAGCGTAAATCATGTAAACATGCAGGTCATACAGCAAATCATTTAAAACATAAAATTTTATAGAGTTGAAGCTTGAATACTGAGCGGTAGAAGCTGGCGGTGGCACAACCCTATACAGGACCCTTGCTCCGATACCAACTGTAACGTCTACTCCTTTAAAAGTGCGGAAATATATATAAATATTTTTTAAAGCTTCCATTTTCGAAATAACATTTAAAAGTTTCGTATGCATGCGCTCTACAGAAAATATAACATAAGGAAAAATGATCTTAAATATTTGACAATAAAAATAGTGCAGTTTAAAATAATCAAACTCATCCAAAATCATACATAAACACAAACGAATAAAAATATTAAAATCATCAACGTATGAAAATTTTCATCTCCTCTCGAATTTCATAAATCATAATGAGGAAAACATGCGGTTCTCGGGTCATGTCACCGCACCAGATTTGCCTACTCAGATTTCGGCACCTCCAATCCCCTCACCATCAAGCTTACCTGCATCACAAACGCTTAGTGAGTCTAAAGACTCAACACACCTGTTCCAAAAATAACAAGTACATATACATGGCACACAGCATTGAAAAATACTGTAACGCCTCGAAAATTTGAAGGTCCACGTAAATCACATGCAAGTGATTATTAAATTACTTGTGTATTTTAATTAATTGTTTTAATTGCATAAATTAATTATGTTGTGCATATTGACATATTTAAAATATACATCTTCTGCATGATTGCATTAAAATGTATTTGAAAAGGATATTCGATTAGCGACCGAGGGCTGAAAAATAAAAAATATTTTTATTAAATAGTTTTTTTTAATTATTTAAAATATGATTGATGCTTTTTATTATTTTTGAAAATAAAGATTTTTGAGGTGATTTTATACGCCGGAACGTAATTTTTATCGGTGTTGGTTTTTTAATAAAAATACGAACGTATTGGCAACTCGGCTAATAAAGTCACAAACTCTATTAAACAAAATATTTTAATTAAACACTAATGAGCATAATGGGCCTCATTAATTTTGTTAATAATATTTTAATTAAACACTAATGGGCTTAATGGGCCTCATTAACTTTGTTAATGGGCCAATGCTTTGATTAGTGATTTATTTAACTATAATATACTAAACCTACCCCAATCTATTATCATGTCACGCCCCACTTTCCCCCAACAATCAAAAAATTTCTCCCCAAGCACACACAGCACACACCAAGGATTTGAAGAGGACGTTTCGGCTATTGCTAGGAAAATTCAAGCCAAGGTCGTCCTCGTCGTCGTCCTTCAGTCGTCAACGTAAAATCGTGCGTTTAAAATGCAAAGGCAAGCCATATTATATTCTTCAAACATCTATCACACCATAGTAATTTTTTAAGCATATTTTGAAAGAAAACATGACACACAAGTTGTTATCTTCGTAGCTAAGCACATGCATGTGATTATCTTGTGATTTTTGCTTCCAAATTCATGTTTTTATGTTGTTTAAGAGTCTGCCATGGATAGGGTATTGATATGGAACGGTTTACAGCCAAAACATGATAACATTTAAAAGAAAACCATGCTGTAACAGTAGGACAGGAGAGAAGAAGAACCATGGGATATTTTTTAGGGCTTGTGTGCTTGTTGTGCTGCATAGGCTCGGTTCTTATGCATGAGGCTTAGGGGCTTGACCAGGTCTTGAGAAGGGTTTGGTTGGGACGTGGCTAGGTCCTAGGAAGAGTCCTAGCATGGCTAGGACATGTGTACCAGGCTATGGAAGAGTCCACGCTGCATAGGACTCTTCCCGTAGGGTGATGGTGCTGGCCGAGAGTTTTCAAGGGGTGGCTCGGTCTAGGGGCAAGCGAGGTGGTCCATCAGGGTCATAGGGTGATGGGAAGGGGTCGGGCCAAGGGTTGGAGTGGCTGGGCTCGACATGGCTCGAGCTAAAAGCAGAAAACGTGGGATCGTGAGGGAAGTAGCACGCAGGCTGTTTTCATCGTTCTGATGACTCGTTCGTGGCTCACGGGCTCGGGCTGGGGGTGGCTCTGGTCTGGGACTTTTCTAGGGTTAGTAAGGGTCATGGGTGATCAGTGGTTAGAGGGCTGATGGAGTCCTTGGTAGCTAGGAGTCTTGGGCGAGAATGGGAAAGTTACGTCCAGGTTGTTTTCCTGATTCAGGTGCTTCGTGCTAGGGGTTCCAGGGTAAGGGCTGGCCTAGGTAGGGTCTGGGTGTTGTCCAAGGATGGTTAGGGTCAGGTGGGCTCGGTGGTTGCTTCGCTGAAGGGTTCTAGTTGGGTTAGGAGTCCTAGAGCAACTAGGATACACACCTACACACATGCATGCAATCTGGTGAGGGGGCAGGAAGTTTTTGATCAGACCAGGTCTAGCTTTATGGGTTGGGCTTGGTCAAGAGGGTTCCTAGGTGTGTTGGCTCAGGTTTGGCTCGAAGTGGCTCGGGCGTGACTCGAGTAAATTTGGAGATGGCTCAGTGTGTTCGATTAGGTGTCAAAAACGAAAAAAATTAAAGACCTAAAATTAGAACCATGGGTCCATGGGTGTTGTTCATGGCTCAAAAGGGTAGAATAATTAATAAAAATATTATGTTTAAAATTTGGGATCAAAATAATGAGTTTTAGATTTATCTGGGATTTTATCGCTGCAAGAAACGATAATTAAAGAATTAATTGAAAAAACTAGTTTTAAGCTTTATAAAATTATGAAAATTATATTTAAGCCCAAATAATTATTAAAAGTCTAAGTTTTTAATTTGGGAATTTCATATTAAGTTTTGGTTTAATTCGAAATTAAAATGCATTAATATGTTATATTTAAAGAATATTTTAAAAGTCATCGATTTAAGCTAAATAAAAATATGGAAAAATTTGTGTAAACTTAAATAATTATTTGGGACATGTTAGAGTCAATGAAATTAAGATATGTCAAAAAACGTGAAATTTTACTTCTCGGGGTAAAACGGTAATTTTACATTAGAAAATTAGTAAACGTCATGGCAGTGTCCTGAATGCTGTTTTATATGCTAATATGATTATTTTAAATTTTTATGAATTTTTATAAGATAAAATAGTTATTTTAAATGTTTAAGGATTTTTATATGTTAAAAATGTCTATTTTAAATGTTTAAGGATTTGTATATGTCAAAATGTTATTTTAAATGTGATGATTTAAATGTTAAAATGTTGGTTTTAAATGTCTATGGGTTTATGATTTTATATGTTATGATTTATTATATTTATGGAATTTACGATGAAACGATAAAGTTAAAAATTATGTTGCATGTTTGTTTTTAAAAGAAAATGATATTAAATGCACGCTTTTATAAAGTGATGAAAATGTGAAAATTTGAGGAGGTGAAGTAATTGTGACTATTGAGGATATGACTGGGGATGTCGTGAGGGAAAAGGCCTAGAGGGAGCCCATTTATGGGAGAAGGCCCCAGTGGAAGCCTATTCGTGGGAGAAGGTCCTAGAGGGAGCTCGTCTATGGGAGATGTAGAGTTCAAAATTAAGACGACGTAATCCCAACTGCATGCAAATCTAGAAATATGAAAAAATGAGTAATTAATCGATTTTAATTGCTAATTGATTGCGTGACATGCATATTTTAATGTTAAATAGGATTTTATTATCATCATGCATAAAATTGTATTTTTAAGGATTATTCAAGTGACGATCGAGGAACGGGGGCCGAGGGCTGAAAAACGTAAAATGTTTTTATTAAATAATTATTTTTAATTATTTAAACTATGAGTGTTGATTTTTCACATTTTTGAAAATATGGGTTTTTGAGGTGATTTTATACATGAGACGTAAATTTTATCGGTGTTGGTTTTTCAACAAAAATACAAACTTTTTAGTAACCCGACTATTAAATTCACAAACTTATTAATTAAATTCTAATTAAGACTATTGGGCCTAATTTGATTGGCTTAATAGGCCTAAGACTAGTTAGTAACTTAATTAGTATTTAATATGTTAAAACCCTACAATTGGCAACAAAAACTCACGGCCACACACTCAAAAAATTCAGAAACTCTCCCCACCACCCCTTACACGATACACACTTACACACCACAAGTTGAAGGATTTTCGTGAGGTTCAAGGGAATTCAAAGCCAAGGTTCTTGCCCTTTCTTTGTCGTCAACGTTAATTCGTGCGTATAAAATGAAAAGGCACGCCATATATCTCCTTTTCTCATCCATTATGTCATAATAACTTTTTAATTATTGTGTGCATGAAGATCATGAAGTTATTTTCTGTATTTTTCAGATTATTGCACTTATAGGTGTTAAACTCATGACTTTGAATCCAATAAATTGTTTTATGCATGCTAGGGACTACCATGATGTTAGGATATGATCAAGAGATGTTTATACATGATTTTAAAAGGTCCTATACTCACGAAAAACAGTGCACCACAAGCAACTCACCGAAATCGTTATTTTCATGTCATGATGTTTTGGGGTTTGGCTTTCATGTTCTAAAGGGAGGGCTGGCCTGGGCTTGGGTTCAGGGCTGGCCTAGAGTCTGGTTGAGTCAAGGGGAGAGTCCGAGCCAAGCTAGGACTCGGGTTAGAAGGGCGGGGAGGAGTCCTTGTGATGAAGGACTACTACCCAAGAACTTGCACAGAATTGAGCAGAAAGTTGCGCGGCTTGCAGGGGAGTGAAGGCTCAGTCCAGGGCTCATGGGCTGGGCTAGGGTAACTCATTAGGGTCCTATGTAGGGGCACTAGGGGTTGGTTCGGACGCTGGGGTGACGGCTAGGTCCCTAGGCGCACAAAGCTAGAGTCCACACAAAGTGCAACTCTCGGCCACTGCATGGGTTTGGTTAGGGGGTCACGTTTTTTTAGTTGGGGCTAGTTCCTATGGGTTCCTAAGGTCCAGTAGGGTGCAATAAGGAGTTGGTCAGGGTTTGGGAAGGTATGGCCCGAGGGTGGCTCGACAAATCGAGACACGGCACGGGTGGGGCTTTTGTAGGTCATGTTAGGGTTTTTCAAAGCAAAAATATTTGAAACATGGCTCACGGGGGTCGAGCCATGGTTCATAAGGGCTGAAATAATATCAAAAGTCTAAGTTGTAAGTTTAGGAATTTTATACTAAAGTTTGGGATTTTTCGGGATTAAAACACCGTCAAAACAATTAATTAAAGATAAATGAAAAAGTTTAATGTTTAAGCTAAATAAAATTATGGTAAAATTAATTTAGGCTTAAATTATTATTTGGGACATGTTAGAGTCAATGAATTTAAGAAAAAGTCATAATCGAGGAATTTTACGTCTAGGGGTAAAACGATATTTTTACACCTAAAAAATTATTAAACGTCATGGCAGTGCTCTAAATGCTATTTTTATGATATTATGATTATTTTTAAATTTTTATGAAATGTTCATGATTAAATCATGATTTCTAAATGTCTATGGGATATTTATGATTTAAAGAAGACATTAAAAGACATGTTGCAAGCTTGGTTTCAAAAACAAAAACAAATGTTATGTTATGCATGATTTTATGAAGTGATGTGAATGTAAAACGTTGAAGGAAGTGAATTAATTGTGACTAATTCGATAATGTTGGAGATATCGTGAGGGCGACGGTCTCAATGGGAGCCCGACGATCGTATTTCCATTATTACGAATATGAGGATATGAGGATATGAGGTTTGAGGTAAGAATGAGAATATCGTGAGGGGAGAAGGCCCCAGAGGGAGCCCATTTATGAGAAAAGGCCCCAGAGTTAGCCCCGACGATCGTATTTCCGTTCGATGAGGATAGGCCAAGTCTCAGTTGACCGGTGAGAGTTTCGCTGATCTCCCCGCCGCCCAGTACTGTGGTTACATGTAGATGGATCCATCGAATTTTGAGGTTTGAGGAAAGTCACAATTAACGATCTGAATTCAATAAAGGAAAAGGAAAGGGAAAATGTTTATGATCATGTTAAAAAGGTTTTATGTTATGTCATGTTGAGGAAAAAGGATAAAGTTAAGGTTTATGTTTGCATATCATGAAAATTTTATTTTTACATAAAAGTATTTTCACTGTTGCATGTGGTTTTATACGTATTATTTGTTATAAAGATTATGGTGTGTTGAGTCTTTAGACTCACTAGGTGTGATGGATGCAGGTGAGTTTGAGGGAGATCTTGATGGAGGATTTGACTGGACTGAAGGTGCACACAACCCAAGGACCAGCTCTTCTACTTCTTCCGCGTTTACGATTTAAGATTCATGATTTACGTTAAAGATTTTAAGACTATTTATTTATGCTTTTGAGATATTTTTGAGAGGTTTAGTATGGGCTATACTTTTCGAATTTTTTGCTTTTTAGGTTTGGTAAAACTGTTGACTATTTCATTTTATGACTATTGCACTTAATTTTTAAGATACTTGTTGGTTGGTTTATTTTTAAAAGGATGCAAAATATTTTATAAAAATATTTTTATGCATGTGTGAGGTTCGGCTGAGGGTGCTTAGTTTTTTTTTAAAATTTCTAGTACTTTGAAAGCAAGAAAAGTGGCAAACGTTTCAGTTAGTATCAGAGCAAAGGTCCTGTTAAGGGTTGTGCCACCATCACGCCGGGAAGATCAGTCGTCAAGCCTCAAAGTTGTAAGTTTTACATTCTTTATATGATTCAGTAAGATGTTACCTGCACGACGATATGAATATTATGTTTACGTTACATGTTTACTAGCTTTTTTAGTACGTATGCTTTGCATGCTTAATTTGCTAAAACGAGTTAGGATATGTCACATGATTAGAGAACTTAGATTTAAATGCATGTTGGTTACGTTAGAATTCGGAAAACGTTCAGATAAAATGCCTCCTACACGTTACCCCGTTAATGGAAACCAAGTAGAGAACGGTGTGAATCATCAAGGAAATGCACCACCACCACCACCACCTGGGGATCCTGCTACTCGAGCATTAGAGGGGATGACTTGTCTCTTCGAGCAGAAGCTACAACAACAACAGTCACAGCAGCAGCAGTTGCAGCAGCAATGGCAGCAAATGCAGCAGCAGCAGTTACAGCAGCCACCTGGGCCGCACCATGATATATATGATCAGTTCCGGAGGCTAGGGCCGAAGGAATTTTCTGGCATTACCGATCCTTTTGCTGCAGATGGTTGGATTCGTTCATTGGAGGTACACTTTTGCTATCTAGATATGGAAGATGCGGACCAGGTGAGGTGTACCACTTATCTCTTTAGGGACGATGCTTCTTTATGGTGGGAAGGAGCCGAGCACGGTGTTAACCTTGCTACACTTACTTGGGCTCAATTCAAGACGATATTCTACGAGAAGTATTTTACTGCTGATGTTAGAGGACGGCTGAAGAGAGATTTTATGAGCCTCCGTCAGGGAGACTCGACTGTGGCTGAGTTTGTCAAGAAGTTCGATAGAGGTTGTCACTTTGTACCCCTTATTACCAGGGATGCTGAGGAGAAGCTTAGGCACTTTCTGGATGGCCTACGACCTACCATACGGAATAATGTTATGATGATGCGACCTTTGGACTATGCTACTGCCGTCACTTATGCTTTCCGGTCTTAACAGTCTTTGAGGGACATCGATTTTGAGATTCAGCGCAAGAGGCAGCACTTTCAGAACAATAATCAGCCAAATAAGAAGCCTTATACGGGTCTTACTAGACCTCAAGGGCCTCAAAAGCCCCAAGGTTCAGTCAAGAAGCCAGCACCACCAAAGCCACAAAATCCTGGAGCACCAAAGCCTGCTGAGAGGCAACCATGCAAGGAGTGCAATCGCCTACATCTTGGCAAATATGAATGGGGATCATTTAAATGTTTCTATTGCAAGGAGGCTGGACACAAAGCTACTGATTGCCCAAAGAGGAAAGCAGCTACTACGACACGAGATTATGTTATGAATGCCGAGGAGGCCGAGGAAGAGGCAGACATACACTCATCACGGGTAACCTAGTCATTTAACATTTTTATATTGCTTATTTTTGCATGAAATGTTAAATTGGTTATTAGAATTGACTTGGGAACAAGATTTAATCTAGTGGAAATTAGGTTGCAGGTTCTACTTAGTTGGATTTAAGTTATGATTTTAGGAACCATAGAAGATGATATTAATTTTGTTCCATATTTTATTTGATTCCAAATGAAAAGTTGAGGGCCAAAATTTAAAGGAAATCATAACTAAGGGGATTATAGGGGTTTTGAACATTTTTGGGTCAAAAGTGAAAATTTTGAAAATTTGAGGTCTAAAATGTAATTTTCGATAATTAAGAGACCAAAATGTAATTTACCAAAAGATAAGGGGCTTTAATGCAATTACCGAATTCTTAAGGACCATGATTGTAATTTTCGAAATCTTAAAGGACTAAAAAGAAAAAAGTTCGAAAATATAAGGGCCTTAATGCATATATCCGAAATTTTGGGGACTAAAGTGCAAATTTCGAAAAATTGAAGGGCTAAAATGCAATTTTTGAAAGAAATGCTTAAGTTCAATGCGCAATCTACATTCAACTTTGGAAATTAATGGTAGTAAATCCTTAAGTTTCAACACGAAAAGATTTAAAAGACATTTTCGCCGTAGGGAGGATCATCATTCCAGGTGTGGCTACCTATGCACTGCTAGATTCGGGAGCTACACGTTCTTTTATATCTGAAACCTTCATCAAAAGACTGAATATTACTCCTCAAGATATGGGTTTAGGTTTCAAAGTTTCTATTCCATCCGGTGATCAAATGCTCATGTCTAAGATTGTCAAGAATCTGGAGCTTCGTTTATTCAAGGATGTTGTGCGGGCAGATCTTATTGTGCTTCCTATGCTCGAATTTTATATTATACTCGGCATGAATTGGTTATCAGCGAATGGAGCTTCGATTGATTTTCTTCAGCGAACAGTGTCTATTCGACCGCCTAGTGGTAAATCTTTTGTCAGTGAGGCGGCGAGAAACAAACAAATGCCGCACATTATCTCTTGTCTATGTGCGAGGAAGCTTATTAAGCGTGGATGCCAAGCTTATCTAGCATGTGTCACTACTGCACATACATCTATCAGTCAGAAGTTAGAAGATGTTGATATTGTCAGAGATTTTCCTAGCGTCTTTCCCGAGGACGTTTCTGGCATTCCACCCGATCGTGAAGTGGAATTCTCTATTGATCTAATGCCGGGCACAGTTCCTATATCAAAAGCACCTTATCGTCTAGCACCTGATAAAAAGAAAGAACTAAAAGATCAAATCCAAGAATTGCTAGAAAAGGGTTTCATTCGCCCTAGTTATTCTCCATGGGGCGCACCGGTGTTTTTTATGAAAAAGAAAGATGGTAGTATGCGTCTTTGCATCGATTATCGAGAGCTTAATTGGGTCACTATCAAAAACAAGTATCCACTGCCAAGAATTGAAGATTTATTTGATCAGTTGCAAGAAGCATCGATATTTTCTAAGATTGATCTGCGATCTGGATACCATCAATTGAAAGTAAAAGAGTCAGATGTACACAAGACGACATTTCGCACGAGATATGGGCACTATGAGTTTATGGTCATGCCATTTGGGTTGACCAATGTGCCAACGATCTTCATGGATCTCATGAATCGCGTATTTCAGCCGTATCTGGATCAGTTTATTATAGTCTTCATTGATGACATATTGATTTATTCCAAGAGCAGAGAGGAGCATAGCCGTCATTTGAGGATCGCACTGCAAGTAAGACAGTTTAGACAAGTTGAAGCAAGCCTTGATCTCAGCGCTAGTATTATCTATTCCATCAGGGCAAGGGGAGTATGTTCTTTATACCGACGCTTCTAAACTTGGTTTGGGCGTAGTTCTGATGCAAAACGACCGAGTTATCGCCTATGCGTCGAGGCAGCTGAAAATTCACGAAAAGAACTACCCAACTCATGATCTTGAGCTTGCAGCAGTAGTCTTTGCACTAAAGATTTGGAGACACTACCTTTATGGGGAGAAGTTCAAGATATTCACCGACCATAAAAGTTTGAAATACTTCTTCACCCAAAAAGAGTTGAATATGAGACATCGCAGATGGCTTGAATTAGTAAAGGACTATGATTGTGACATTAGATACCATCTGGGAAAAGCTAATGTAGTGGCATATGCGTTGAGTAGAAAAGCAGCAGTTATCACTCAACTATCACTCCAAAGACCGTTGCAGTCCGAGATACAGCGGTTTGAGCTTACAGTGTACACTAGGGGCGAGCCCCTAATCTTGCCACACTATCAGTACAATCGACTTTGAGAGATAGAATTCAGGAGGGACAATCCACTGATGAGCAGTTGCAAAAGTGGAGAGCTAGAGATGAAGCCAAGGGCCATAAATTATATTCAGAGGTGGATGGTTTAGTTCGTTATCGAGATCGTTTGTGGGTTCCTAGTGACGATTCTTTAAGAGATCTTATTATGAAGGAATCCCATGACACACCTTACTCCATCCATCCGGGAAGTACGAAGATGTACAAAGATTTGCAGTTTTTATATTGGTGGCCAGGCATGAAGAGGGACATTTTGAGATTTGTATCCGAGTATTTGACTTGTCAGCAAGTTAAAGCAAAACATCAAAGACCAGTGGGAAATTGAAGCCACTCCTTTTTCCCGAGTGGAAATGGGAAAATATCACTTTGTTGTGAGATTGCCAAAGACTGTTAAGGGATTGAATACCATTTGGATGTTAGTGGATCGTCTTACGAAATCTGCGCATTTTTTACCTATTAAGACGACATTCACCATGATTCAGTACGCAGAGTTATATATTCGAGAAATAGTTCGTCTGCATGGGATTCCTGTATCTATTGTTTCTGACAGAAATCTTTCTGGAAGAGCCTGCATGCAGCGATGGGGACCAAGCTATTATTCAGTACAGCATTCCACCCTCAAACCGATGGTCAGTCCGAAAGAGTTATACAGATTTTGGAAGATCTATTGCGAGCATGTGTTATTGATTTTCAAGGCAGTTGGGAACCAAAGTTACCTCTAGTGGAGTTCACCTACAATAATAGTTTCCAATCATCAATCGGGATGGCTCATTTTTAGGAACTTTATGGAAGGAAATGTAGATCTCCTATTCATTGGTACGAGGTTGGAGAAAAAAGAGATATTGGTCCGGTTGTGATTGAGGAGACTGCCAAGCTTGTAGTCAAAATTCATGAGAGAATGAAGACTGCACAAAGCCGACAAAAGTGTTATGCGGACAAAAGACGAAGGGACTTAGAGTTTGCAGTGGGCGACCATGTATTTGTGAAAATAACACCTATGAAGGGTGTTATGCGTTTTGGCAAGAAGGACAAGCTTAGTCCAAGATTCATTGGTCCGTTTGAGATTTTGGAGAGGATTGGGACACTAGCTTATAGAGTGGCATTGCCACCAGCGTTTTCAGGAGTTCACAATGTGTTCCACATTTCAATGCTACGGAAGTACATGTCGAATCCATCACATGTGCTTAATTATGAACCACTTCAACTAACTCCAAATATGACATATGAAGAAAGGCCTGTCCAGATCTTAGCAAGGCAAGAAAGAAGATTGTGAAACAAAGTCATTCCAATGGTCAAGGTCAAGTGGCTGAATCACTCGGAAGAGGAAGCTACTTGGGAAACCGAGAGGGACTTGAAGAGTCGCTATCCAAAATTATTCTGTAAGTTCTAATTTCGAGGACAAAATTTTATGTAAGGGGAGGAGGAATTGTAAGGTCCAAAATTAAGACGACGTAATCCCAACTGCATGCAAATCTAGGAATTATGAAAAAATGAGTAATTAATCGAATTTAATTGCTAATTGATTGCGTGACATGCATCTTTTTATGTTAAATATGATTTTATTATCATCATGCATAAAATTATATTTTTAAGGATTATTCAAGTGACGATCAAGGAACGGGGGCCGAGGGCTGAAAAATGTTAAATTTTTTATTAAATAATTGTTTTTAATTATTTAAATTATGAGTGTTGCTTTTTCAAATTTTTGAAAATATGGAGTTTTGAGGTGATTTTATACGTCGAGATGTAAATTTTATCGCTGTTGGTTTTTCAACAAAAATATGAACTTTTTAGTAACTCGGCTATTAAATTCACAAACTTATTTTATCAAAACCATTTTTGTGATTTAATTAAATCCTAATTAAGACTAATAGGCCTAATTTGATTGGCTTAATAAGACTAAGCCTAGTTAGTAACTTAATTAGTATTTAATATGTTAAAACCCTATAATTGGCAACAAAAACTCACGGCCACACACTCAAAAAATTCAGAAACTCTCCCCACCACCCCTTACACGATACACACTTACACACCACAAGTTGAAGGATTTTCGTGAGGTTCAAGGGAATTCAAAGCCAAGGTTCTTGCCCGTTCTTCGTCGTCAACGTTAATTCGTGTGTATAAAACGCAAAGGCACGCCATACATCTCCTTTTCTCTTCCATCATGTCATAATGTCTTTTCAAATATTGTGTGCATGAAGATTATGAATTTATTTTCGGTATTTTTCGGATTATTGCACTTATAGGTGTTAAACTCATGACTTTGAATCCAATAAATTGTTTTATGCATATAAGGGGCTGCCATGATGTTAGGATATGATCAAGAGATGTTTATACATGATTTTAAAAGGTCCTATACTCACGAAAAACACTGCACCACAAGCAACTCACCGAAATCGTTATTTTCCTGTCATGAAGTTTTGGGGTTCAGCTTTCATGTTCTAAAGAAAGGGCTGGCCTAGGCTTGGGTTCAGGGCTGGCCTAGAGTCTGGTTGAATCAAGGGGAGAGTCTGAGCCAAGCTAGGACTCGGGTTAGAAGGGCGGGGAGGAGTCCTTGTGATCAAGAACTCCTACCCGAGAACTTGCACAGAATTGCGTAGAAAGTTGCGCGGCTTGCAGGGGAGTGAAGGCTCGGTCCAGTGCTCCTGTTGTGGGGACCCGGACGCTCATCATCTTCTTAATCATCTTTGGGATTTAATTATCAATTAAGATAAACAGGGTCTAAAAATTTTTTTCTTTAAAATGCGGAAGGTAATGGAATCAATCTATTATACAAACCAGTATAATAGTACAAATCTTGTACAACATGCTTCTAGTTCAAACTAGTCTACGGTTTAACTACTAAATTTCAAGTATTAAACCAAGTCTACATCCAAGTCCGGAATCACCACTCTAATCTCGATCTCTCATCATCCTCTTGACCCCGATCTTGTCCCACCTGTTGTCATGAACACATACAAAACAAGACAATAGCCGGATACTCCGGTGAGAATAAATCCAGTATAAAACATGTATACATGCATATACACAATATAAATAATAAAGCATATTATCATGCATAAAATTCATAACAATAGGTTTCATATTCTAGGAAACCAAATCAAATAAGCATGCAGTAACAATGGATTCCATAATCTCTGAATTCAAAATAAAATAAGCACGCCACTCAATTCAATTCATATCTTGACTCGACTCGACTCTAACTCTAGGGATCCCGGTGTGAATAAGACGTCACTGTCTGTCACCTACCCTCCCAATCGGGGTAACTGTACGTCTTATTCCTAGACTTCGGTCATGTCTGTATCGAATGTCTACAATCGGAGTGAATCTGATCCGAAGCGTCGATACCACCGAACATCTAGTTTAGCAAGTCTGCCAATGACTCTCCTATGTCAAATGCTTGAATATAAATCTATAAACAAGGCATCGTCATATCAAGAGATTTGAATATAATTCCATAAACAAATCAATCATATCAAAAGGTAAACAACAATTCTAGTATGTGATTTTGTTGGGAACTCAAATTAAATCTCATTTGAGTTGTATCTCCCCAAAGTCACATGAATTATACCTTTTTCTTCCCGGTCTGACGAAGATGAAGTCTTGTATTCCAATCTGTCCATATCCACATCTGATAATGACAATCATATAAATACAGTATCAGTATATAACTCAGTTCGGAACTTGTTCTAATCAATACTCAAATCGGTATATAGTCTGATCCATATCTGAACAAGGTACAATCTAATTTATATCAATAATATCACGATACAATCGAAATCATTACTGAATCTGATCAATATCAATATACTGATGTTTCGACGGCATAGCAATACAGTCACGATAACCCCGTCTATCTCAACATCACAGATATAATACCAGAATTCAGTACAACTCACAATCTGAATAATAACACAACTCTGATATAGAATCTCAACTAAATCAACTCTGTAATTCATAACAATTTCATAAACAGTCTATTCTTTAATCTGACTTCAGTTATACAATGTCTACTGTAGCAGAAACATCATATCTGATTCATATTCAATTCTGCCAATATCATAACTTCAAATCATGTCTAAACGTTACAAAACTTACGTCTAGTTGTAGCCTGCATCGATAGAAACACAATATTGAAGTCGGATTCACAATCGGACAGATGGATCTCCAAAATCTTCAATCACAAATTGAAATCCTTCCTCGGAGCCTTTTCTTGATTCCTCTCTGAATTGTGAAGAATGAATCGATTGTATATATATATATACTGCATGCAACACTAGGAAACGTGGCTTATTTTTCATGCTGCACGTCGCACAGCTGGTGCGCTCATTCTATAACCGTGGGTGCGCTCAGTGTAATGATATACATCAACTCTTCCGAAAGCTTCGACCGCGGGTGCGCTCAGTCCTGTAACGCGGGTGTGCTGCCCTCACTGTAGCAGCACCGCGAGTGCGCTGCCTCTGGAACCGCGGGTGCGGTGTTGCTACTGTAATTCTATTCAACTTTCTGTCCATGCACCGCGGGTTCGGTGCTTCTCTAGGCGCGGGTGCGCTCATGCTACTGTAACTCTTCCATATTTCATGAACCATAACCGCGGGTGCGGTCCTTTCCTTACCGCGGGTGCGGTAAATATTTCATGCACCACTTCATAATCTCACTCAGTGCCTCTCATTACATGTCATGCATACTCATATCTTCCGAATATCACATCAATGAAGACTAATAAATCTCGAGCCTTACATTTCTCCCCCTCTAAGAAATGATTTCGTCCTCGAAATCACAAGTAATCAATTCAGATATATCAGAAGAAATGTATACAGAGTTTAAATCAAAACTCATGTCAATGAATCCATTCTGAAATCTTAATCTCATATCAGATTCTGTCTTCCAAGGAATATTTCTAATGCTCCGTCGACTTTACTGTATATTCAATAGTAGAATATTCTTCGTTCTAAATTTTCTTCCTTTCACGGATCTCTGATTCCAGACCGGAGTAGTCATTCAAGAAGCATAAAATCATAATACCACTCGAAATCATCTTAATCGAATCAATCACAAAATACTGGCTATACAATATCCGTATATACCAATCAACAGCTCATACAGAATTAATATCATTAGCTGTTATCAACTCTGTTTATCCCAGTTAAGGATATACTAAATCTTCGGCCCCAAATACCAATCGTCATCATCCGACGTTGGCGTATTAAGTCTGTCTGGTCTGAACTATCTTCATTCTCTTCTGAATTAGCTACATTTTCTTTGTCATATCTTTGACCGTATCAACTCCTATCTCAGGTATCTTCGAGATATTATTCTTATACCAACGAAACCTGCAGTACTCACTGTACAATATATCGTCTGTAACTATCTCATTACTCTTCTGATGGCTATTATCATACTATAATTCATAGGATGACAATATGTCATATTAACTGGTGCTAGCATCATGCACTTCCACTCCCTAGGTATCTCTCAATATCCGGATAGTACACTCTGGCTATCTGTCAGTCGGTGGATAATATATGAATGAGTTCATGGTATGTTCTTCCATAATCACAAACTCAATCAAAATCACAATCTGATATAGTCTAGTTCTGCATTCTGATCAATCTGACCATTTCTTTGACATCGATCTTTGTCATCTGGTCATGTTTGTACGTCATCTTGTACAAACTAATAGATATAGATTGAACAATCTGTCCATCACAATCATATCATATCATAATCTGGAAGGTATTATAGTGATCTCATTACGAAATTCATCGAATTATACCCCCCCATGTCTAGTCAGAAATATATCAATTCTGTAATAATTCTTCTGATCTTTATCTTTATATCTTCATTTATTGGCGGTTCAGACATATCCGTACAATTCTGCCAACATTTCAGCATAAATTCTGCCATAACTGATTTAATCTATCTATATCAAAACTATCTGTTCGAATATCATATACTTTCTGTTATCTGAACGACTACTGAATCCATTTCTGTGCGCTTCTGACCCTATCTGTCATTTCCAATTTGAACTATTTGGTATAAACAATCAGTTAATAATATAAATTAAAGAAAAATACCTACCTGGTATTCGGTTCTGATTATCGATATCAAATTCTGTTGTACAATTCTGAAACATTTGACATCCCAAGATAATCATTCTCATACCGTAACATCACATATCTGTCACTCTGATCGATGCTCTGTTCTGATTATCGAAATTAAGTTCTGGACATTCTGATTATATTTCTGATCTACTGAAATTCTCGAATTTAACTCTGATTCGGATTGAGGTGTATATAATCTCAACGGTTCACATTGATCTGTATCAAATACGGCTGTAGAACTATAACCATACTCGGGCAGACACAAAATAACAATCGTATACGAAAATATGTCAATTCAGACCAAACATACATTTCTGACATTTCTGAAATTTCTGATATTTCTGATATGTCTGATATCGGTATCATTCTCAGTCACTGATTCTAATCTCAATTGTGTCAAAATCAATCGGTATACTAACTTCAGATATCGCATATTCTGAATACAATCTGTTTCAGGCATGATTCATATCTGAATAATTTCTGTATACAATAATCACAGTTCTCAGAATATTCAATACAATCTTCAGATACTCGATTCAATCAATCAGATGCTGCAATTATATCAAAACATCATAGATACAACGAGCATAAAATCATCAGAATATCTCTGAACATACTGAATTATGCCACATAGAAACACTAAATCAAATGTAACTCCTGGCCCGTACTCCTCTACTGATCTTTTAATTCTTTCAATTCATTTAGTGTCATTCTGGACATTTAATATCATTCTGTACTGAATTCTAAAACAATAAACAGTACCTGGTATCAATTCAATTCTGAAATCTATCTTTCTGATATAAAGCAAATCTGAAATCTTATCTGGGCAAATATCAACCAACTCGTACCTCATTGGCAAATCTGCCAAGGCTAGACTCAATTTCAGTGCGTCTACTGAATACATAAGGATGCCATCTGCTCCTTTCTGTAATAATCGAGTCATAGACAATCTAAATATTAAAGGAATTCTGAATCTAGAATCCTTACCGTAGAATTTCTACTTATCAGCCTTATCTGGTCTGAATCTTATATTTTCCTGAAAGAAATCTATAATAGTTCTGTACTTGTTCAGCATATTAATATCAATAATGCAGTCAAATCGGAAAACACAAGTACATCATAATCTAACTCGATCTCATTCTCCTCTTACTGTAGTATACGCTATTTCACAGAAATATCTGATGTCAACATTTCCCCCAAAAGATAAAGAATAAATACTATAGTACAACCAAACCCAACAGATAGGGCATATCTCAATGTCATTCAGTCAAAGATAATCATATGGAATGCATAAGTATATATCAATACATATGCAATATCGTCATAAAAGAACAGTACCTATCACTATATCATCAAGTGTGCCCTCGGTCTGTTCTTCGATCTTCTGCTCCCTAAAATCTTCGAGGACTTCTCTGAGGACAAACTCTAGCAAGGTGTCCCGGCTGTCTACAAATATGGCAACTACCAGTCACTCCCTGGCATTGCTCTGTGGAATGTCTCCCTCCGCAAGTTCTAAAATATACTCCAGTACAACTCGGGCTGGAACTACTGGAGCTAGACGAACCACTCAGTCCGCTCCCTAACTTCTTGAATGGCTTCTTTCGAGCTTTCAGCAAATCTTGCTTTCCACTCGTACTGCCGCGATCAAATCGGAGAGGGGATTTCTGTATCTGGGGTTGCATCGCACACACCCTTTTTAGTTGTCTAATCAGACTCGCCTCCGCTCTCTTCGCTCTACTCAAGGCATCAACAAAATGGTAAGGTCGCTGCATATTCATCAATGCAACTATCTCCGAGTTCAATCCTCTGATGAACTGATCCGCTACAGCTTCATCATTCCCAATTACATTAGGAGCAAAACGTAGTAGAGTAGAGAATTTAGCAACATATCCTTCAATATTCACTTGACCTTGTCTCAAATTCTCAAACTCTGCTTTCTTGTCCTCCCGGTACGAAACTGAGAAAAATCTTCGATAAAATTCAGTTCTGAATATTTCCCACGAAATCACTGTACCTCTCTGTTCTAACATTCTTTTACTTGCAATCCACCAACTTCTGGCAGCTTCTCGTAACTGGTGGAATATCAGTTTAATTCTCTGCTCATCTGAATAATCAAGTAAATCAAACAGTATTTCTATGTCATCAAACCAGTGCTCACAATCTTCAGACGTCTCGATACCACTCAGAATCGGCGGCTGAAATAACTGAAATTCTTCCAACTCTATTTCCATCTGAGTTTCTGATACATCTATCTGTTCAGTCGAAGTACTACCCCTTTCTGGAATTCTCCGTAGAGGTATATCTGCTTATCAAAACATTAGTACTCAAATACTACAAATCTGTTCCAATCTTTCTCTGATCATCTTACTGCTGATCAAGAATCAAATCTGATTCATACTCAATAATACATATTACCAATTCAAATCAGATAATAAGGTAAACATGTATTTCAAAGCAGTAAATCATAGTATCATGCTAGCATACATAATGTAAATCAACATTAAAATAAATCTCATGCTAGCAATCACATGCAAGGAAAGAAAACTCACTCTACCCCACTCATTCTCTTCTATCTCAGTCTAAAGGATCTATCGCTCTGATACCACCTGTTGTGGGGACCCGGACGCTAATCATCTTCTTAATCATCTTTGGGATTTAATTATCAATTAAGATAAACAGGGTCTAAAAATTTTTTTCTTTAAAATGCGGAAGGTAATGGAATCAATCTATTATACAAACCAGTATAATAGTACAAATCTTGTACAACATGCTTCTAGTTCAAACTAGTCTACGGTTTAACTATTAAATTTCAAGTATTAAACCAAGTCTACATCCAAGTCCGGAATCACCACTCTAATCTCGATCTCTCATCATCCTCTTGACCCCGATCTTGTCCCACCTGTTGTCATGCACACATACAAAACAAGACAATAGCCGGATACTCCGGTGAGAATAAATCCAGTATAAAACATGTATACATGCATATACACAATATAAATCATAAAGCATATTATCATGCATAAAATTCATAACAATAGGTTTCATATTCTAGGAAACCAAATCAAATAAGCATGCAGTAACAATGGATTCCATAATCTCTGAATTCAAAATAAAATAAGCACGCCACTCAATTCAATTCATATCTTGACTCGACTCGACTCTAACTCTAGGGATCCCGGTGTGAATAAGACGTCATTGTCTGTCACCTACCCTCCCAATCGGGGTAACTGTACGTCTTATTCCTAGACTTCGGTCATGTCTGTATCGAATGTCTACAATCGGAGTGAATCTGATCCGAAGCGTCGATACCACCGAACATCTAGTTTAGCAAGTCTGCCAATGACTCTCCTATGTCAAATGCTTGAATATAAATCTATAAACAAGGCATCGTCATATCAAGAGATTTGAATATAATTCCATAAACAAATCAATCATATCAAAAGGTAAACAACAATTCTAGTATGTGATTTTGTTGGGAACTCAAATTAAATCTCATTTGAGTTGTATCTCCCCAAAGTCACATGAATTATACCTTTGTCTTCCCGGTCTGACGAAGACGAAGTCTTGTATTCCAATCTGTCCATATCCACATCTGATAATGACAATCATATAAATACAGTATCAGTATATAACTCAGTTCGGAACTTGTTCTGATCAATACTCAAATCGGTATATAGTCTGATCCATATCTGAACAAGGTACAATCTAATTCATATCAATAATATCACGATACAATCGAAATCATTACTGAATCTGATCAATATAAATCTACTGATGTTTCGACGGCATAGCAATACAGTCACGATAACCCCGTCTATCTCAACATCACAGATATAATACCAGAATTCAGTACAACTCACAATCTGAATAATAACACAACTCTGATATAGAATCTCAACTAAATCAACTCTGAAATTCATAACAATTTCATAAACAGTCTATTCTTTAATCTGATTTCAGTTATACAATGTCTACTGTAGCAGAAACATCATATCTAATTCATATTCAATTCTGCCAATATCATAACTTCAAATCATGTCTAAACGTGACGAAACTTACGTCCAGTTGTAGCCTGCGTCGATAGGAATACAGTATTGAAGTCGGATTCACAATCGGACGGATGGATCTCCAAAATCTTCAATCACAAATTGAAATCCTTCCTCTGAGCCTTTTCTTGATTCCTCTCTGAATTGTGAAAAATGAATCGATTGTATATATATATATATATATACTGCATGCAACACTAGGAAACGTGGGTTATTTTTCATGCTGCACGTCGCACCGCGGGTGCGCTCATTCTATAATCGTGGGTGCACTCAGTGTAATGATATACATCAACTCTTCCGAAAGCTTCGACCGCAGGTGCGCTCAGTCCTGTAACGCGGGTACGCTGCCCTCACTGTAGCAGCACCGCGGGTGCGCTGCCTCTAGAACCGCGGGTGCAGTGTTGCTACTATAATTCTATTCAACTTTCTGTCCATGCACCGCGGGTGCAGTGCTTCTCTAGGCGCGGGTGCGCTCATGCTACTGTAACTCTTCCATATTTCATGAACCATAACCGCGGGTGCGGTCCTTTCCTTACCGCGGGTGCGGTCTATATTTCATGCACCACTTCATAATCTCACTCAGTGCCTCTCATTACATGTCATGCATACTCATATCTTCCGAATATCACATCAATGAAGACTAATAAATCTTGAGTCCACACAAAGTGCAACTCTCGGCCACTGCATGGGTTTGGTTAGGGGGTCATGTTTTTTTGGTTGGGGCTGGTTCCTAGGGGTTCTTAAGGTCCCATAGGGTGCACTAAGGAGTTGGTCAGGGTTTGGGAAGGTATGGCTCGAGGGTGGCTCGACAAAATCGAGACACGGCTTGGGTGGTACTTTTGTAGGTCATGTTAGGGTTTTTCAAAGCAAAAATATTTGAAACATGACTCACGGGAGTCGAGCCATGGTTCATAAGGGCTGAAATAATATTAAAAGTCTAAGTTGTAAGTTTAGGAATTTTATTCTAAAGTTTGGGATTTTTCGGGATTAAAACACCGTCAAAACAATTAATTAAAGATAAATGAAAAAGTTTAATGTTTAAGCTAAAAAAAATTATGAGAAAATTAATTTAGGCTTAAATAATTACTTGGGACATTTTAGAGTCAATGAATTTAAGAAATAGTCATAATCGAGGAATTTTACGTCTAGGGGTAAAACGGTCTTTTTACACCTAAAAAAGTAGTAAACGTCATGGCAGTGCTCTAAATGCCATTTTTATGATATTATGATTATTTTTAAATGTTTATGAAATGTTCATGATTAAATTATTATTTTTAAATATCTATCGGATTTTTATGATTTAAGGAAGACATTAAAAGACATGTTGCATTCTTGGTTTCAAAAACAAAAAAAATGTTATGTTATGCTTGATTTTATAAAGTGATGTGAATGTAAAACGTTGAAGGAAGTGAAGTAATTGTGACTAATTCGATAATGTTGGAGATATCGTGAGGGCGACGGTCACAGTGGGAACCCGACGACCGTATTTCCATTATTACGAATATGAGGACATGTGGATATGAGGTTTGAGGTAAGAATGGGAATATTGTGAGGGGAGAAGGCCCCAGAGGGAGCCCATTTATGGGAAAAGGACCCAGAGGGAACCCGACGATCGTATTTTCGTTCGATGAGCATAGGCCAAGGCTCAGTTGACCGGTGAGAGTGTCGCTGATCTCCCCGCAGCCCAGTACTGTGGTTACATGAAGATGGATCCATCGACTTTTGAGGTTTGAGGAAAGTCACAATTAACGATCTGAATTCAACAAAGGAAAAGGAAAGGGAAAATGTTTATGATCATGTTAAAAGGTTTTATGTTATGTCATGTTGAGGAAAAAGGATAAAGTTAAGGTTTATATTTGCATGTCATGAAAATGTTATTTTTACGTAAAAGTATTTTCACTGTTGCATGTGGTTTTATACGTAATATTTGTTATAAAGATTATGGTGTGTTGATTCTTTAGACTCACTAGATGTGATGGATGCAAGTGAGTTTGAGGGAGGTCTTGATGGATGATTTGACTGGACTGAAGGTGCACAGAACCCGAGGACCAGCGCTTCTATTTCTTCCGCGTTTACGATTTATGATTCATGATTTACGTTAAAGATTTTAAGACTATTTATTTATGCTTTTGAGAGATTTTTGAGAGGTTTAGTATGGGCTATACTTTTCGAATTTTTTGCTTTTTAGGTTTGGTAAAACAGTTGACAATTTCATTTTATGACAATTGCACTTGATTTGTAAGATATTGTTGGTTGATTTATTTTTAAAAAAAGTGCAAAATATTTTATAAAAATATTTTTATGCATGTGTGAGGTTCGGCCGAGGGTGCTTAGTTTTTTTTTAAAAAAAATTTCTAGTACTTTTAAAGCAAGAAAAATGGCAGACGTTTTAGGAGAAGGCTCCAGAGGGAGCCCGACGATCGTATTTCTATTTGATGAGGATAGGTCAAGGCTCAGTTGACGGGTGAGAGTGTCGCTGATGTCCCCACCGCCCAGTACTATGGTTACATGTAGATGGATCCATCGAATTTATGAGGATGAGGAAAATCACAATTAATGATCTAAATTCAATAAAAAGGAAATATGTTTATGCTTATGATGAAATAATATATGTTATGAAATGAGGAAAAGGAAAATGTTGAGGTTTAAGTTATGCATGTTCATATGAATATGTTTATGATATTATCAAAAGGTTTACGAAAATGCTTATAAAAATGTTCATGAAAATGTTTATGTTCAAAATTGATGCATCATTATAAAAATGTTTTTGTTTAAAGTTTATGCATCATGAAAATGTTTATGAAAATGGTAATGTTTAAAGTTTACACATCTTCATGAAAACGATATTTTAAGTACAAGTATTTTCACTGTTGTATGTGATCTGTATATGTAATACTTGTTATCAAGATTAGGGTATGTTTAGTCTTTAGACTCACTAGGTGTGATTGATGCAGGTGATTAGAATTGATTATGATAATGGAGGACTTGATGGTTGATTTGACTGGACTGAAGGTGCACATAACCCGAGGACCAACCCTAGTTTTTCGCACTAGTTTATGATTTCTGTTAAGAATATTTATACAACTTTTTATTAGTGGTTTTTGAGAGGTTATAGTATGTGATATACTTTTCAGATGATGTTTTTAGGTTGGTAAAACGTTTCACGATTTTATGGTTCAAGCTATTTTCCTTTGGATTTTTAATTGTTAGTTGGTTATTTTATTTTAAAAATGGTTCAAGATATTTGAAAGTATTTATATATATGTATATTTTGAGATATGGAGATTATGGAGAAAACAAAAATTTCTAGCACGTTTTAAGAAAATGAGTAGCAGACGTTTCAGTTGGTATCAGAACAATGGTTCTGTAAAGGATCGTGCCACCATCAGTGCCGGAAAGCTCAGTCGTCAAGCCTCAATCTGTAAGTTTACATGCTTTATATGATTTATATGTTGTTACCTGCATGACTACATGAATTATATTTTTACGTCACATGTTTGATAGCTTTATATTAATATATGATTTATATGCTTTAAAATTTTTATACGTGATACGGTATTCAATAGAAAAATATTTGATTTTAGCGCATGTTGGCTTTGTGGTGGAATTGGACTATGTTGACTTTTTGGTTTTAGTATTGATGTTCTACTGTTTGGGCCATAAGTTAATCGTGAATATCATGAATGCTTTTGGGAAACGTAGATTTTTTTAAGAAAATACTGATGACTCGTGGGTACTAGTCGAGTTAATTTTGGGAATTAGACATAAGGAATAATGATTCGAAGACTGCGATGATCTTTGAAAGTAAGAAAATGTGTAAATTGAGATTTTAAGTTTTGATGAAAGGTAAGATTGGTTATAGGAGTTGATTTTGGGTAAAAAAGTTTAAAATTTTGGAAATTATGTTATGGGAAACATGTAGAAGAAAATTAAGAATGCCAAAAATTTATGTGTTAATTGTGGAATTTTCGACATTAAGGACCAATTAGGATAATTTTTGAGGAAATTAAGAATTTTAGTTTTGCAATGGCTAAGGAATTTGGGGACTAGTGTAGCATTAAGTGAGAATGGAATGGTTTAAATGATAAGAATTTTCGATGATTTAGGCTTGTAAGAATATTTAGAACCTTGGGATATCTTAGGTAATAACGTTGTAAGGGATGTTAATTAACGGTATTATGGGATGAATCAATATTAACCGTGAAAATCTAAGAATTTGTAGGTGTGTTTGAGATTTTATGATTGAAATTTGATAGATTGATGAACATTTTGGGGTATAAAATAAGGAAAGTAATATACGATAAGCGTGACCATCCATCTTTTAATATTGGGAATTTTAAGAAGATTTGAAGTTCGAGGTTATAATAATATAGCATTAAGTCATCATGGGTCTTTTTAAGTTTCAAATCGCAAATAAAGATTTAGAAGGTAGATTTAATTGGGATCAATGAGACGTAAGGACATTCTAGAATTTAAGTTTTATCAGAGTAGCGCAGCGGAAGCGTGGATTTTTGGGATACTAGAACTAAGATTTAACTTTTGATTACTGAGGATAAGCGAATTTCGGGGACGAAATTCAATTTAAGGGGGAAGATTGTAACGCCCCGAAAATTTGAAGGTACACGTAAACAAAATTCATGCAATTTAATATATTTGTGTATTTTAATTAATTTTTTTAATTGCATAATTTAATTTTGTTGTGCATGTTGACATGTTTAAAATATACTTTTCCGCATGGTTGCATTATAATGTATTTTTAAAGGATATTCGATTTGCGATCGAGGAACGAAGACCGATGACTGAAAAATAGAAAATGTTTTTATTAAATAGTTTTTTTTAATTATTTAAAATATGATTGATGCTTTTTATTATTTTTGAAAATAATGAGTTTTGAGGTGATTTTATACGCCGGAACGTAATTTTTATCGGTGTTGTTTTTTCAACAAAAATACGAACGTATTGGCAACCCGGCTAATAAAGTCACAAACTCTATTAAACAAAATATTTTAATTAAGCACTAATGGGCTTAATGGGCCTAATTAACTTTGTTAATGGGTCAATGCTTTGATTAGTGATTTAATTAACTATAATATACTAAACCTACCCCAATCCATTATTATGTCACGCCCCACTTTCCCTCAACAATCAAACACTTTCTCCCCAAGAACACACGGCACACACCAAGGATTTGTAGAGAAATTTTCGACTATTGCTAAGAAAATTCAAGCCAACGTCCTCCTCGTCGTCGTCCTTCAATCGTCAACGTAAAATCGTGCGTTTAAAATGCAAATGCGCGCCATATTATTTCCTTCAAACATCTATCACACCATAGTAATTGTTTAAACATATTTTGAACGAAAACATGTCACAAAAGTTGTTATTTTCGTAGCTGTGCATATGCATGTGATTAACTGGTGATTTTTGCTTCCAAATTAATGTTTTTGTGTTGTTTAAGGGGCTGCCATGGATAGGGTATTAAAATGGAATGGTTTATAACCAAAACATGATAAGATTTAAAAGAAAACCATGGTGGAACCATAGGACAGGAGGGAAGAAGAACCGTTGGATATTTTTTAAGGCTTGTGTGCTTGTTGTGGTGCATAGGCTCGGTTCTTATGCATGAGGCTTAGGGGCTCGACCAGGTCTTGAGGAGGGTTTGGTTGGGACGTGGCTACATCCTAGGAAGAGTCCTAGCATGGCTAGGACTTGTGTACCAGGCTAGGGAAGAGTTCACGTTGCATAGGACTCTTCCCGTAGGGTGATGGTGTTGGCCGAGAGTTTTCAAGGGGTAGCTCGGTCTAGGGGCAATCTAGGTGGTTCACCAGGGTCCTAGGGTGATGGACAGGGGTTGGGCTAGGGGCTGGAGTGGCTGGGCACGACGTGGCTCGAGCTAAAAGCAGAAAACGTGGGATCGTGAGGGTAGTAGCGCGCAGGCTGCTGTCTTCGTTCTGATGGCTCATGCGCGGCTCAGGGGCTCGGGCTAGGGTGGTTTGGGTTCTGGACTTGTCTAGGGTCAGTAAGGGCCATGGGTGATCAGTGGTTAGAGGGCTGGAGGAGTCCTTGGTAGCTAGGAGTCTTGGGCAATAAGGGGAAAGCTGCGCGTAGGTTTTCTTCCTGATTCAGGTGCTTCGTTGTAATATCCAAGCTTGGTGAATGGTACGGTTTAAGATTTCTTATGTTTATGGACTATTTGGTCAAGTTTAAGTATAGTTTTGATGTTAAGAATTTCGATTTGTAATTTATAGTATTGTTGATTTTAGATGATGTGTAGTTATATTGTAGTGTCGTTACAATTAAATTCATGATAATTTGTATGTTGAGCCAATTGGTATGAGGCCAATCGGAGTAGTTAGATAAGACATAGAGGTACAACTTTCATGTTGAGAGTGTTGCCAAATTAAGAGGAGAGGTGACGATGCGATTCGATTTTAGTTGCTAAGTATATTATTGGCTTCAGGAGACAGTGCACCCGCGCCAGGAAAGCTACCGCACCCGCGGTGTTTGGGCAGTAGGCCTATCGCACCCGCGGTCCATTATGCAGCGCACCCGCGGTCGTTTTCTTTGGATTTTCGAAGTGGTACAGACTACCTAGCACACCCGCGGTGGAAGAGTTAGCGCACCTGCGGTGCGTGAAAAGTAAAGTCCTGTTTTGGGGTTTTAAGTGATATAATACAAGGGTTTGGCTCATTTCTCTCATTCTTTCCTCATTTTCTCGGTTCTTTAGCTCAAGGGAGAGCTGGGGTTCTTATTTCCTTCTTTTATTCCTTTGATTCAAGCTCCTAGTTGGATTATTGAAGTGAGAACAAGATCATTTTGGGTTCAAGGAGCTAAGGTAATCTTGTGGTTTAAGTTATTCTTGGATTATGGTGTGGGGGAAATCATGGAATGTGTGATTGTGTTGATAGTATGGGTTTTATGGTATGGGTTTTTGATTATTAAGTTGTTGATGGTTCAATACATGGTTTATTGTTATAGGATTTGTACCAAGAGATTAGAATCAAGCTTTCCATTGGTATGTAAGAGTTTCACATGGTATTTAATGATTTCAAAGCCATGTTTTACAGAGTAAGATATGTATACATTGTTATGTAAGAGTTTCACTTGCTGAGTTTTATACTCATTTCCGTTATTAATGTGATGCAGATAAGAGTGACGAGCCGGGACGTTGATTGGAGCCGAGGTCATATGCATACAAGAGATGGAAGGAAGAAAGATATTTTGTTAACATTTTGACATGATCCAAAATGATATTTTGTATTTTGATACAACACTTTATTGATCATATATATACTTTTGATTGTATATATTTTGAAAATGTATTCATGTCAAGAGAATTTTTAAATCCTTCTTTCCTCTAAGTAAATTATTTCAATTTCCGCTGTTATTTTATGAAATCAGTCGAGGGCGTTACATTTAGTGGTATCAGAGCAACGTTCTTCGGACCAATGCATATGACTTCGTTTACTTTCAACAGTCCGGGTATGTTTCTTCTACATCTATTTATTGTTATTGGTTGATATGTATTATTTGAGCACATTGTATGATTTAATGCCTCCTAAGAGAAAGGCTTCAGAGGGTGAGGATAGCTCTCATCGAGAGTTGTCGATGAGTTCGAAAAATTACTGAAATAGCAAGCCAAGGTTCACAGTGAACAGATTCAACAGTTGCTCCGTTTGCAAGGTTCAGGTCAGAGTAGAGGCCAAGGGAGGGGCCAGGTGGTTCAAGCAGTTGGGACTGATGGGATCTTTACTGCTTTTAAGAGGATGGATCCGCCTGAGTTTGCAGGAAGCACTGATCCATTGGTGGCTGTAGAGTGGATTAAATCACTTGAGGCGATATTTGATCATCTTAAGTATGAAGACAAGGACAGAGTTGGTTGTGCAGTATTCATGCTAGTCAAAGCTGCACGTATTTGGTGGAATGCCACCAAGGTAAGTGTTGATGTTCTGGCATTAAAATGGCAAGATTTCACGGATCTTTTCTATGACAAGTATTTTCCGGATGCACTTCGAGATCGGAAGGTGACTGAGTGTAACGTCCCAAATTCGACGACTGTCCTCACTGTACCAAGACGAGTCTTTCCAGCGTGCTTATGTCCTCACTCACACGACCCTGGGAAACTTCCCAGGAGGTCACCCGTCCCAAAATTGTCCCAAGTCAAGCACGCTTAACTTTGGAGTTCTTATGTGATGAGCTACCGAAAAGAAGATGCACCTTCGTGATATGTGTAGTACAAATCAAATCTTTTAAGCCCTCTTCAACTGTACAGTCCATTACATTGAACAGTCTCGGAATCCCTCTCATTCCCGTGTGGGTCGGTTCATTCATGTTTCCTCCACCTAGAAGCCTGTCAGGAGCCGCTCATTGTCCGTGCAACTGATGGCACCGGCGATCACCCCCCGCCCTCTTCGGCCCCGGGCCTCACACTGAGTTTTTAGAGCTTCGACAGGGAAGTATGAATGTTGACGAGTACATTTTGAAGTTTGAGGAGTGATGTTTGTTTGCCCCATATATTGCCTCGAATGACAAAGACAAGGGTGCTCATTTCATTAGAAGACTTCGAGCAGAGATCAGGAGGGACATCAATATGTCTAAGGCGGTGACATTTAAAGAGATTGTGGCTAAAGCATTGTTAGCTGAGCAAGATGGAAAGGATATTGCTAGAGAGAGACAAGCGAGGCAGCAGGCTATTGCTCAAAGAGGTCAAGGTTCGAGTCAAAGAGGAAAAGATAGTTTCAAGGGAAAAGGCAAGATAGAGCCGAGTTCTAAAGCACTGACAGTCTCATTTGATCCAGAGAAGCCGTTGTGTCCCAAGTGCAATAGGCATCATAGGGTGAGTGCAGGTTTGGTACTCATACGTTCTACCGATGTGGTACTGCAGGCCATGTCGCCAAGAACTGTCCGAGAGGATCGAGTAAAGAGAAGGTGCAGGGTCGCATCTTCACCATGACGAAGGAAGGTATTAATCCTGATTCTTCTGTGATCTCTAGCACTATCTTAATTTCAGGCAGACTAGCTACGACATTTATTGATATAGGTGCTACTCATTCTTTTATGTCTGAACTATTTTTGAGATCTTTGGGTCTAGTTTCTTCTGTTCTTCCCCTCCAGTTTAATGTTGTATTGCCTTCTGGGGATGTGTTATGCCCGATGTCTATTATGTATGCGTGTTCTGTTCAAATTGATGAGCGAGTGGTTTATGCCGATTTGATTGTTATTCCGATGGTTACATTTGATATTATACTTGGCATGGATTGGCTATCAACATGCCGTGCAGTGATTGATTGTGTTGCCAAGACTATGAAATTTGCAGATGATGAAAATAAGGAAGATATGCTCGCCAGTTCAGGTACTTCGCTGGTCCTTCCTTTTAAATCATGTCTTGAGGCTAAGAAGTAGTTGTTTAGAGGTTGTGATGGGTTTTTGGCTTCGATTGTGGATATGGATAGAATTGTGAAGTTGAATATTGATGATATTAATGTTGTGAGAGATTTTCCTAATGTATTTGAGGATGATGTACCGGGTTTACCGCCGGACAGAGATGTAGAGTTTGTGATCAATCTAGTTGCGGGGACGGTTCCTATTTCCAAAGCTCCATACAGAATGGCCCCGACAGAGATGAAAGAATTGAAGACGCAGTTGCAGGATCTATTGGATAAAGGTTTTATACGGCTGAGTTCTTCGCCTTGGGGAGCTCCGGTTCTTTTCGTCAAGTAGAAAGATGGGTCTTTGCGGCTGTGCATTGATTATAGGGAAATCAACAAAGTGACGATTAAGAATAAATATCCGTTGCCACGAATAGACGACCTTTTTGATCAACTGTCGGGAGCTACAGTGTTATCGAAAATTGATCTGCGATCTGGCTATTACCAGTTGAAAGTTAGGGAATCTGATATTCCTAAGATGGCGTTCCGGACCAGGTATGGTATGGTCATTACAAATTTCTTGTTATGTCATTCTGTCTGACTAATGCTCCTTCAGTCTTCATGGATCTTATGAACCGGGTGTTCAAGCCGTATTTGGATAGCTTTGTCATTGTTTTCATCGATTATATATTGATTTATTCCAAAACCAGAGAGATTCACGCAGAGCACCTTAGAGTCGTTCTTCAGTTATTGAGAGAGAAGAGGTTGTATGCTAAGTTGAAGAAATGTGAGTTCTGGTTGGAGCAGATTTCTTTCTTAGGCCATGTTGTCTCGAAGGATGGTTTAGCTGTTGATCCAGCAAAATAAGAAGTGGCCTATCCCTACCACTGTATCAGAGGTACGCAGTTTTCTTGGTTTGGCGGGTTATTATCGTTGTTTTATTTCAGACTTTTCCAAAATTGCCCTGCCGTTAACTAATCTGATGAGGAAAACTGTGAAGTTCGAATAGGTCCAATGAATGCCAAAAAGGATTCCAAGAGTTGAAAGATAGGTTGACGACAGCTCCGGTACTAGCACTGCCCAGTGGTACAGAAGACTTTGTTGTTTATACCGATGCGTCGAAGAAGGGCCTCGGTACAGTGCTGGTGCAATGTGGAAAGGTTATAGCTTATGTTTCTCGTCAGTAGAAAGATTACGAGAAAAATTATCCTATGCATGATCTGGAACTGGCAGCTGTGGTATTTTCCTTGAAAATCTGGAGACACTATTTATATGGCGAAAAATGTGAAATTTTCACGGACGACAAGAGTTTAAGGTATTTTTTTTCCCAGAAAGAACTCAATATGCGACAGAGACGGTTGTTAGAGCTTGTCAAAGATTATGATGTAACGATTAGTTACCACCCTGAGAAGGCGAATGTTGTAGCGGAGGCATTGAGCCGTAAGTCGAGTTCATCTTTGAGTTCTATGATCCAAAAACCGTTGTTGTTAGACTTGCAACGAGAAAAGATAGCGTAAGTCGAGTTCATCTTTGAGTTCTATGATCCAGAAACCGTTGTTGTTAGACTTGCAACGAGAAGAGATAGCTTTGGTAGTACCGGAAACCATTGCTCGTTTTTCAGCGTTGGTCATTCAGGCTACATTGACGGATAGAATCCGTAGAGAGCAGGCCAATGATGTTCAGTTGACAGAGATTAGAGCCAGAGCAGAAGAGAGAGGCAATTCAGAGTTTGGGATGAATAAAGATGGTTTGATGACATTCAAAGGCCATATATGCATTCCTACTGGTGATGATATTCGACGAGTCGTCTTGACAGAGGCACATACCGAGCCGTACTCGATACATCAAGGTAGTACCAAGATGTATCAGGATCTTCGAAGACTCTATTGGTGGCCAGTTATGAAGAAGAATATTGCCATGTTTATTTCTCAGTGTCTAACTTGTCAGCAGGTGAAAATCGAACACCAGAAACCTGCTGGGACATTGCAGTCATTGCTGATTCCTCAATGGAAATGGGAGCACATTACGATGGACTTCGTGATTGGTCTTCCCAGAACGCAGAAGGCTATAACTCTATTTGGGTAATCGTTGATTGGTTGACCAAGTCAGCGCATTTTCTCCCAGTCAAGACAACGTATTCCATGAACCAGTATGCCGAAGAGTACATAGCAGAGATTGTCAGACTTCATGGTGTTCCTGTGTCGATCGTGTCTGATCGTGACCCTAGATTTACTTCAGAGTTTTGGAAGAGTTTAAACAGAGCTTTGGGTACACGGTTAGCATTCAGTACCGCATTTCATCCCCAGAGCGACGGTCAATAAGATAGAGTTATTCAGATTTTGGAGGATATGCTCAGAGCTTGTACTATCGACTATCCTAGTAGCTGGGATTCCAAATTGCCTCTTGTTAAGTTCACGTACAATAACAGCTACCAAGCAACGATTGGCATGGCACCGTATGAAGCACTTTATGGCAGGAAATGTAGATCCCCCTTATATTGGGACGAGATTGGTGAGAGAAAGATGTTGGGTCCAGAGTTGGTCCAACAGACAGCTGATGTTGTTGCTGTTATTCAAGAGAGGATGAAGACAGCACAGTCAAGACAGAAGAGTTATGCTGATGTAAGGCGAAGGCCGTAGCAGTTTGAGGTTGGCGATCACGTGTTTTTGAAGATTGCACCTCTTAAAGGTGTAATGCGGTTTGGCAGAAAGGGAAAGTTGAGTCGAAAGTTTATTGGCCCATTTGAGATATTGGACAGAGTTAGTGATCGAGATTACAGGCTAGCCCTACCACTAGATCTTGATAGAGTTCATAATGTTTTTCATGTCTCCATGCTCAGGAAGTATATTGCGAATTCTTCCCATGTTCTTCGTCACAAAACATTGGATTTGACGCCGAACTTGACGTACCAAGAGATTCCAGTCCATATTCTGGATCGCAAAGTTAAAGTATTGAGAAAAAAAGAGATTGGCATTGTTAAAGTCCTTTGGAGGAATCAATTGATTGAAGAAGCCACGTGAGAACCAGATGATGAGATGAAAGAAAAGTATCCTGAGTTGTTTGCGCAGTGACGTCAATTTCGGGGACGAAATTTCTTTAAGGAGGGGAGATTGTAATATCCAAACTTGGTGAATGGTAAGGTTTAAGATTTCTTATGTTTATGAACTATTTGGTCAAATTTAAGTATAGTTTTGATGTTAAGAATTTCGATTTGTAATTTATAGTATTGTTGATTTAGATGATGTGTAGTTATATTGTAGTGTCGTTACGATTAAATACATGATAATTTGTATGTTGAGCCAGTTGTTATGAGGCCAATCAGAGTAGTTAGATAAGATATAGAGGTGCAACTTTCATGTTCAGAGAGTTGCCAAATTATGAGGAGAGGTGACGTTGTGATTCGATTTTAGTTTCTAAGTATATTATTGGCTTCAGGAGACAGTGCACCCGCGCCAGGAAAGCTACCGCACCCGCGGTGTTTGGACAGTAGGTCTATCGCACCCGCGGTCCATTATGCAGCGCACCCGCGGTCGTTTTCTTCTGATTTTCGGAAGTGGTACAGACTACCTAGCGCATATGCGGTGGAAGAGTTAGTGCACCCGCGGTGCATGAACATTAAATCCTGTTTTGGAGTTTTAAGTGATATAATACAAGGGTTTGGCTCATTTCTCTCATTCTTTCCTCATTTTCTCGGTTCTTTAGCTCAAGGGAGAGCTAGGGTTCTTATTTCCTTCTTTTATTCCTTTGATTCAAGCTCCTAGTTGGATTATTGAAGTGAGAACAAGATCATTTTGGGTTCAAGGAGCTAAGGTAATCTTGTGGTTTAAGTTATTCTTGGATTATGGTGTGGGGGAAATCATGGAATGTGTGATTGTGTTGATTGTACGGGTTTTATGGTATGAGTTTGTGATTATTAAGTTGTTGATGGTTCAATACATGGTTTATTGTTGTAGGATTTGTACCAAGAGATTAGAATCAAGCTTTCCATTGGTTGTAAGTGGAATTCATTTTTGTGCTCACATGAATTATATGTATTGTATTTCAATGGTTTTAATATGATATCCCTTCCACTTGATTCATGTTATGTATGGATACAATTTTTTGTATATTAGAGGCTTTCATATGTCTCAATTATATATAAAAGGAATGCAAGAGAAAAAAGTATTCAAAGTGTTTGTTTTAATGTTCAAGAGAGAGTTCAAATGATTTATTGGATTGAGAAATAGATAGTCAGAAATTGCATGCAATTAGTTGATCAACGACCATAGGTATATATCCCAACAGAGTAATCGATTTACATTGATGGGATATAGGTGCAGAGACAGAGATACTGTTTAGATATCAATCAACCAGAGAAAAGAGAAATACCATCGTTATTGTCATGTTATACTATGTTATTCATGTTTTAAGAGTTAGATGGTATTTAATGATTTCAAAGCCATGTTTAACAGAGTAAGATATGTATACATTGTTATGTAAGAGTTTCACTTGCTGAGTTTTATACTCATTTCAGTTATTCATATGATGCAGATAAGAGTGACGAGCCGGGACGTTGATTGGAGTCGAGGTCATATGCATACAAGAGATGGAAGGAAGAAAGATATTTTGTTAACATTTTGACATGATCAAAAATGATATTTTGTATTTTGATACAACACTTTATTGATCATGTATATACTTTTGATTGTATATTTTTTGAAAATGTATTCATGTCAAGAGAATTTTTAAATCCTTCTTTCCTCTAAGTAAAGTAGTTCAATTTCCGCTATTATTTTAGGAAATCAGTCGAGGGCGTTACATTTAGACTAGCCCAACTGGTACCAAGTCTCTTGGAACTATGTACTTATGCCAGGAGGTCATGGGTTCGAGACTTGGGGAGGTAACACTCCACGAACCTGGTGTGGAGAGTCCTATGAGTAATGGGGCATGGGAAAACCCGTGAGGGAAAAGGACCCATGGGAACCCAAGTTGGGAAAAGACCCCCGAGAGAGCCCAATATCGGGATAGCCCATGGTCGTTACATTCGTGCTTGGGGTTCCAGGGTAAGGGCTTTCCTGGGTATGGTCTGGACATGATCCAGAGATGGTTAGGGTTAGGTGGGCTCGGTGATGGCTTGGTTGGAAGGTTCCTAGTTTGGTTAAGAGTCCTAGAGCAACTAGGATACACACCTACACACATGCATGCAATCGGGTGAGGGTGCAAGAGGTTTTTGAGTGGACCGGGGATGTTTTTACGGGCTGGGCTTGGTCACGAGGGTTCCTAGGAGGGTTGGCTTGGGCTTGGCTTGAGGTGGGTTGGGCATGGCTTGAGTAAATTGGGAGATGGCTCGGTGTGTTCGATTAGGTTTCAAAAACGAAAATTAAAGAACTAAAATTAGAACCATGGGTCCACGGGTGCGGTTCTTGGCTCACAAGGGTAGAATAAATAATAAAAATGTTATTTTCAAAATTTGGGATCAAAATAATGAGTTTTAGAATTATCTGTGATTTTATCGCCGCTAGAAACGATAATTAAAGAATTAATTGAAAAGCCTAGTTTTATGCTTTATAATATTATGGAAAATTATATTTAAGTTCAAATAATTATTAAAAGTCTAAGTTTTTAATTTTGGAATTTTATATTAAGTTTTGGTTTAATTCGGAATTAAAATCCATTAATATGTTATTTTTAAATAATAATTTAAAAGTAATCGATTTAAGCCAAATAAAAATATGGAAAAATTCAAGTAAGCTTAAATAATTATTTGGGACATGTTATAGTCAATGAAATTAAGAAAATGTCAAAAACGTGAAATTTTACGTTTAGGGGTAAAACGATAATTTTACACCAGAAAATTAGTAAAGGTCATGGCAGTGTCCTGAATGCTGTTTTATATGCTAATATGATTATTTTATATTTTTATGAATTTTTATATGATAAAATAGGTATTTTAAATGTTTAAGGATTTTTATATGTTAAAATGTCTATTTTAAATGTTTAAGGATTAATATATGTCAAAATGTTATTTTAAATAAGATGATTTAAATGTTAAAATGTTGGTTTTAAATGTTTATGGGTTTATGATTTTATATGATATAATTTATTATATTTATGGAATTTATGATGAGACGATAAAGTTAAAAGATATGTTGTATGCTTGTTTTTAAAAGAAAAAGATATTAAATGTATGATTTTATAAAGTGATGAAAATGTGAAACATTGGAGGAGGTGAAGTAATTGTGACTATTGAAGATACGAATGGGGATGTCGTGAGGGAATGGCCCAGAGGGATCCCATTCGTGGGAGAAGGCCCAGATGGAGCCCTTCTATGGAAGAAGGCCCCAGAGGAAGCCCGACGATCGTATTTTCATTCGATGAGGATAGGCCAAGGCTCAGTTGACGGATGAGAGTGTCGCTAATGTCTCCGTCGTCCAGTACTGTGGTTACATAAAGATGGATCCATTGACTTTATGAGGATGAGGAAAGTCACAATTAACGATCTGAAATCAATAAAAAGGAAAATTGTTTATGCTTATGATGAAAGAATATATGTTATGAAATGAGAAAAAGGAAAACGTTGATGTTTAAGTTATGCATGTTCATATGGATATGTTTATGAGGATATGAAAAGGTTTACGAAAATTTTTGTGAAAATGTTTATGTTTAAAGTTGATGCATCATTATGAAAATGTTTTTGTTTAAAGTTTATGCATCATGAAAATGTTTATGAAAATGGTATGTTTAAAGTTTACGCATCTTCATGAAAACGATATTTTAAGTACAAGTATTTTCACTGTTATTTGTGATCTGTATATGTAATACTTGTTATCAAGATTATGGTGTGTTGAGTCTTTAGACTCACTAGGTGTGATTGATGCAGGTGATTAGAATTGATTATGATAATGGAGGACTTGATGGTTGATATGACTGGACTGAAGGTGCACATAATCCGAGGACCGACGCTAGTTTTCTGCACTAGTTCATGATTATGATTTATATTAAGAATATTTTTACAACTTTTATTATTGATTTTTAAGAGGTTATGGTATAAGCTATACTTTTCAGATGGTGTTTTTAGGTTGGTAAAACGTTTAACGATTTTATGATTCAAGCTATTCTCCTTTGGATTTTTAAATGTTAGGTTGTTTTTTTTAAAAAAAATGGTGTCAAGGTATTTGAAAATATTTATATATATGTATATTTTGAGTTATGGGGATTAAGGAGAAAAAAAATAAAATTTCTAGCATGTTTTAAGAAAACGAGCAGCAGACGTTTCAAACACCATACTCAACATATATTTTGTTAACTTAAAAACATGAACATAAATGTGTCGCATAAAATCATAACGTGTCAAAACATGTCATCTCATGCCATCATATACGTATACATTTTCTTTCAATTGAATTCAGTTCATTAGTTGTGACTTTCGCATCAGCTCTATCGTACAGCTCTATTCTATGGATCCATCTACATATAACCACAGTACCGGGCGGCGAGGAAATCAGCGACAGCATTACCCGTCCACTGAGCCTTGGCCTCAGCTCATCATATCTCATGTCATCATATACATATACATCGTCAGCCACAACCAATTCTCATCCTTCAAGAATATCATCATATTCACCACTTGATAAAAACATGCATATACGTAACTTTTTCCTTAAACCAAGCATGCACCGTATTTATCATAATTTTATAAAAACCATAAACATGATGCATAAACATATAAAACATGATAAAATGTGCTCAAGGCGCTGCCAGGCCAAAAATCTCACCCCGAGTGCAAAATGTCCATTTTGACCCTTGAAAACAAAAATTACCATTTTACCCCTGGATCTCTAAAATTTGACCCTAAGCTTACCAAACTCCTTAAAACATCCCAAAACATTTTGAAAGTATTTCTTAGACATAAACTCGAGCCTGTTTCAAAACTTAATTGATTCATTTACTTGGACTGGGGTCTCGGTTTTAAGCCGAATCGACTAGAAACTTAACCAAAGAAACCACGGCTACACCCCCATGCAAGAAGCACAGCTCGCACGATCGAAGATCACCTCAAACGTCCATCACGACTAACTACCTACCCAAGCTCGATCGACACCGTGGCTTGTCCCAACAATGGTCGAACCTTCCTAGGCTGTGGTTCAGACCCACCAGGGTCTGGTCCATGGCTCGATTCGCCCTTGCACAGCTGGTCCCTGCCATTCCATCGATCTATCCTTCTACGAGCCAAATCAACAAATGAGGCACTTAACTCCCATCCAACTCAATCAAGCCTCGCACCCAGCTTACAAAAACCCTTCCTCTCGATGATAACAAACCCCCATCGACGCCATACGGCAGCCCCCTTGCACGGCCACACAAAAACCGTGAGTGAACAACAACCAAAATGCAATAAATCATGCAGGAACCATCACCGAGGAACCCACACATAAAGATCGAAAGTTTTACACGATCTGTCACACATTTAACATAAATATGGCGTGAATGATACATAAAAGAGAATACATCCGTGCCTTATAGAATTATACGCAAGAACATCGAAGAACGAATGCCGGGGAAGCGCCGAAGATTTTATTGAAATGTCTGCTCATTTTAAAATTCTATTGGACATTTTTTTATTTAAAAACTTACAACGGCCGAAATCATGCCGGAAAAACTACAAAAAATCGAAATATGCATTTTATAAAATAATCTCACTGCTAAATAAAATAAATGCAGCTAAGATTATGAAAAGAACCGCCAAACTAAACAATCTCCGTTCAAAAAATAAAACATCCAGCATAATAAAATATGTCAAAACTCACAACACAATAACCTTGTCAACCATTTAAAAAATTTATTTAGACGTGCTCCCATAAAATCATATATATGCGGAAAAATACAAGGTCCTCGGGTTAGCGTGCGCACATCCAACTCTGCCCACTCAGTCCTCGGCACCTTCAGTATCCCCATCCATGTGCTCACCTGCATCGTTCACACATAGTGACTCTAAAGACTCAACACACCTGTACTGAAAATAACAAGTACATGTACATAACACACATCGGTGAAATATATTGTAATCAACATACCTTTGATGCATTTTAAAAGCGTAAATGCAGACGTGCCATATGAAATCATTACATGTCAAAACAGTTCATCATTATCATCATTCATCGTTCATCATTATCATCATTCATCATTTCCTTTGGTGAATTCAGTTCATTAGTTGTAACTGTCGTACATCATTCATCATTTACGATGGCCATCCACTGTGCCTAGGCCTCATCATCATTCATCGTTTACGACGGCTGTCGGACATCAGTGACAGTAATACCCATCCACTGTGCCTAGGCCTCATAATCATCATTTACATATACGTCGTAAGCATTTACATATACTTCGATAGCCACAACTAATTCTCATCCTTCAAAACATCATCATTTTCATCTCTTATCAAAACCATGCACATGCATAAATTTTCTTAAAATCAAGCATGCAACGTATATTTCATAAATTCATAAAAATCGAGATCATGATGCATAAATATTTAAAAACATGATAAAATGTGCCCAGGGCACTGCCAGGACAAAAATCTTGACTCAAGTGCAAAATGACCACTTTTCCCCTGTAACCCAAAATGACCATTTTACCCCTGTACCTCTAAATTTCGACACGAAGCTTACCAAACTCCTTAAAATAACCCAAGAAATAATTAAAAGTTTTTATTAGACGTGAACTCGAGCCTGTTTCAAAACTTAATCGATTCGTTTTAAAACTTGGATCAGAGTCCCCATTTTAGCTCGAATCAACCCGAAACTTAATCAAATCTTCTACTTAAACTGTGACTTAAACCTACATGACCAGCCTCTAAAATACCCATTCCAGACCATTTATGACCCACAAAACAAGCCCAAAGGTTGTTGGAAATCTCAAGCGTATGCACACAAATTTCACAACTTGAGCGATTTTACGATTAAAATCATATCTCCCTCGTTTCTTATCAGAAAATTACGAATTTACTAACGAATCAAAGATAACACAGAGTGATAAAAATAATATGTTCAACACATTTCCCGAAAACCAACCTATGAGTCTCAGAATTTGAAATAACAGAGGGTAACGGGTTTTGTGACACAGAAATTCCACAGCTTGTGCGGCTTTACGATAAAAAATCATATCTCCCTCGTTTGTTATAAAACAATTACGAATTTGCTATCGAATCTAAGATAGCACAGAGTGCTACAAATCATATGTTGAACACATTTACAGAAAACCAACTTATAAGTTGCAGAATTTGAAATAACAGAGGGTGACGGATTTTGTGACGCGGAAATTTCACAGCTTATGCGGCTTTACGAAAAAAATCATATCTCCCTTGTTTCTTATCAGAAAATTATGAATTATCTATCAAATCGAAGATAACAAAATTTTTAGAAATCATATGTTGAACACATTGCCAGAAAACCAACTTATAAGTCACATAATACGAAATAATAGAGGGTGACGGGTTTTGTGAAAAAAAAATTTCACAGCTTGTGCGGCTTTAGGATAAAATCATATCTCCCTCGTTTCTCATCAGAAAATTACGAATTTACAATCGAATCGAAGATTACACTGATTGATACAAATCATATGTTGAACACATTTCCAGAAAACCAACTTATAAGTCGCAAAATCCGAAATAACAGAGGGTGACGGGTTTTGTGACACAGAAATTCCACAGCTTGTGTGGCTTTACGATAAAAATCATATCTCTCTCGTTTCTTATAAGAAAATTATGTATTTTCTATCTAATCGAATATAATATAGATTGCTACAAATATTATGCAGAACGCATTTCCAGAAAACCAAATAATAAGTCGCGGAATTCGAAATAACATAGGGTGACGGATTTTGTGACACCAAAATTTCACCCGAAAACTCAAGATACCGATCGGCCCTCTCCTAAAACCCACAAACTTTGACTCCAGCCTTATGTCCCCCTCTTAATCGACGTGTACAGCCCTTAGCAACATAAAATTGGCAGCCCTTTGCACCAAACCAAGAAACTGTGAGTTGTGCGCAAGTTATACGCATATACATGTCAAAATCTTTACAAAAGTGATGCTATAAGGCGGACCAACAAATTATCATGAATATATATATATATATATATAATCATGCATATAAATGGTGTAAATGATGACAAAGGAGATAGATAGCGTGCCTTCGAAAACTCGAAGATATGCGTAGGACGTGAACCGGAGAAGCGGGGGATGTTTTTCTTGAAAGTTTGGAAAGGATTTTTTAGATTGGGGCTGCTGGAATTTCAGAAAAGTGCTGCTGAATGGGGAGGGGAGGCCACCTTGAATAGATTAGGTTTAAATCTTAGTTAAGGAGTTAAAGTTTTAATTATTAAATGTTAATGGACCCTTAATTAAAATTAAAAGGTTTAAAAAGATTTTTGGCTCACTAAGCAATAAAATAATCCTATCAAGCCCAAAAAGCCTTCCAAAAATTATTTTGTTTAGATACGTTTTTGAAAATATTGTCCGAGCCCTCAAAAAGTCCATTGAATCGCTAAATTTTGCGTACCGGATAAAAATATATCACGGCGGGTAAAAATACCCAACCAATGCCTATTTTCAAAAATCATAATTAGAAAAACCTTATATTAAATAATTAAAAATAATTATTCAATAAAAATATTTTTCTGAATATCACGGGTCTCTGTTCCTCGTTCGAGCGCGAAATGCAACTAAAAATCCTAATGCATGAAACTTTAAATAAATCATGAATTAAAACATAAAATAATGAAATCAACATGCATTTAATTCTTTAAAGGAATTTAATAAATACCAAGGAAATTTAATAACTTGCATGCATGTGGTTCACATGGACCTTCAAATTTTCGGGACGTTACAATCTATCCCCCTTAAATTGAATTTGTTCTCGAAATTCGCTTATCCTTGATAATCAAAAAGTTTAGAATCTTAATTCTAGTATCCCAATAATCAACGGTTCCGCTGCGCTACTCTCTTATGTCCCCTCAATCTAATTATTTTTCCTACTGAAATCCTTATTTGCGAATCGCAACTTAAAACAACTTATGGTGATTTAGTTCTATTTTTTCTCTGTCTTTAAATTTCTGACTTTCTCGCAATTCCTCATACTAGAAATGGATGTCCAAATTTATCGCACCCTACTTTTCTTATATTATACCCATAATGTTCATCGACATATTACATTAGCATTTATGCAGTTCAACTTAAGAAATCTTAGCATAAAATTTACTGCTCGAATTCTATCCTTGGTAATACACTTAAACGTTAAAATTTATCTCAACCCCATAACAAAATTATCCTAAGATCCTTGAATCGAATCTTTATCTTACAGCACCAAATTTATGTAACTTAACTATTTACATATACACCTCAAATATAAAATTGTTGCAAATCTTAAATTCGAGTAGTGTTAATCCATAAAACCAAAAATATACAATATCGATCTTCTACCTATATATTAAAGCCCTTAAAGCCCCAATTACATGCTTAAACTATTTGCTTTCCAATTACAATCTAGTTGAGGCCTAAGACCCTTGGACTTTCCTCCTTGAAACAAATGTTGCATTCTTACGTATCTTTAATACTTAATTAGTACTAGCGTATAAAACTTAATAAGTTATCCCTTGGTAGCCTTAGTGTAACACTTGTGGCTAAAACACATAATCAACGCGGAAGCTTTTAAATATAATTTGGAGAAAATGTGTTATTTTAAAAAAAATTGGGCAGCATCTCCCTGCAATTAGGACATGTCACCTGTCTCAAGCAACACATAAATACTTGCAAAAGATTTTCATATACATCAGATACCAGATAATATAGCATTTACACATATTTCTAATTCAAATACCAAAACAAGATTTTCAGTGTTTCTCAAAATAACCAAAACCATAACATAACAAAAATAGCATCTAATCGAAATCTTCAAAGTTTGGCATATGTCCTTCACTCGTTTCCACAACTCATGGATGATCAGTCTTTCTTACATGTGCCTGCATCACATGAACATAACTGGAATGAGTATAAAACTCAGCAAATGGAATCAATACTAACAAGATACATATATATATCATTTTATTGTAAAACATAAAATGTATAACCTCAATTTCATTTTGTTGAAAACATTATCCATCTCATTTCATAAGCGACGAATCATCATTAATATCATTCGTCAAGAATCATAATACAAAAATACATAGGGATGATATTCATTTTCGTTGATTAACTGAAGAATTGATAGTTCTTATAAGATAGTTCATACATTGCTAACCCTCTTCGTAAAAACGAATCTTATAGGAGGGACATGTACCTCTACATAAAATGAATCTTATAAGAGAGCACATGTTTTCATCGTTAATTGGCCAATTACATTGCGGATTGAGAATTGCCAGAGGCAACACTGCTACTATCACTATCAATCCAATCATTCAATCATATAAAACTTCATTCAGGCATTTTATCGAACACCTTAGAGGCATCAATTAAAGTTTAACTCCTTTCATTCACAAATGCATATAATTGTACTACCATATATACATATATATCATGAATGGAATTTGAAAGGAGTTAACGTCATAAAATCATCAAAACACATACATATAGGATCATGTGATGCATTTAAGAAATGATTGCACTTACAACCCAATACACAAGTGCTTGCTAGGTTCTTGAGAAATTCCTACAACACAATAACAATAATAATACCATCAATCATTATATTAACAATCTTACCTCAACACTAAAACCAAACAAACCAATGTCTTCCCTTCAATCACTAAACCAAGAAATAAGCTTTCTTACCTTGCTCCTAAACTCTTGAGGAGAAGAACTTCTAATCTCCAAGCATAGATTAAGGTTTTAATCAAATATTAATGTCTTGGAAGAAGTTGGATTGAAGGAGAAATGAGGAACCCTAGCTTCCAAACCGTGAGAAGAGAAAAGAAGAGAAGGGAAATGAGAGTCTCATTTGATTTTATACCTTAAATCACCCAAAACACGCTTTTCCACTGTCCTGGGCACTGGGGCGGTCAAGTTTTGCCGCCTTAGCGCGGAACTTAATGTCTGAAACCCAAAAATACAGATCCAGGCGCGCTGGGGCAATCAAACATTACCGCCCTAGCGCGGCACCTTCTGTCCTGGCACGCGCTCTGCGCAAAGCTTCTCCAAAGATTGCTCCAGAAATGCCTCTTCCCCTCATAATTTGAAAAATTCGTAAACATGAAAGTTGTAGCTCTATGTCTTGGCTTGCATATCCAATTAGCCTCATGTCATTTGAAGGTATGAGTAAAGCGTTATGCTCAATCTCCCAACATATGTCACTGGAGGAACGACGATACACACGATACACTTCAGGGCACTTTTTGACATTACATTCCCATTAATACTTCAAATCCCAAGTTAGACATTTTTATACTTCTACCTATTGTCGTAGCCTTGGAATCATTATTCCTTATATGAATTTCTTGAAAATTAACTCAACTAGCAACCATTAACCATCAATATTTTCTTAGAAAATCTAGAAGTCCCAAAAGCATTCATAATCTTCATGACTAACTTATGACCCAAAGAGTAGAACATCAGTACTTACTAACCAAAAATTAATATAGTAAAATCATTTTCAACTTTTTCTAACGCTCAATATCCAAATTCTTAATCATGTCAAATTCCACCACAAAGCCAGCATGTATGAAAATCATATAATTTCTCATTTCATGTCGTAACATGCATAAAAAATTTTAAAGCATCCAATCTCAAAACATAACGACAGATAAACATGTACTGCAAAACGTATATCATGTAAACATGCAGGTGATATCATAAAACTTTCAAAACATTTAAAATCTTTAAACTTACAGACTTGAGGCTTGAAGACTGAGCTGCAGAAGCTGACGGTGGCACAATCCTATACAGGACCCTTGCTCTGATACCAACTTAAACATTTGCTCATTTTAAAATTCTACTGAACATTTTTTTATTTAAAAAATTACAATGGCCGAAACCATGCCGGAAAAAATACAAAAATACAAAACATGCAGAATAAAGTAAATGCATGTAAGAATATGACAAGAACTGCCAACCTAAACAATCGCCGTTCAGAAAATAAAACATCCAGCATAATAAAATATGTTAAAACTCTCAACACAATAACCTTGTCAACCAATTAAAAAAGTAACTTAAACATGCTCCCATAAAATCATATATACGCGGAAAAATACAAGGTCCTCGGGTTAGCGTGCGCACTTCCAACTCTGCCTACTCAGTCCTCGGCACCTCCAGTATGCTCATCAATGTGCTCACCAGCATCATTCACACATAGTGACTCTAAATACTCAAAACACCGATACTGAAAATAATAAGTACATATACATAGCACACAAAAGTGAAAATATATTGTAATCAACATACCTTTCTTGCATTTTAAAAGCGTAAATGCAGACGTGCCATATGAAATCATTACATGTCCAAATCGTTCATCATTATCATCATTCATTGTTCATGATTATCATCATTCATCATTTACATAATTTTTTTCGGTGAATTCAGTTCATTAGTTGTGACTGTCGTACATCATTCATCATTTACAATGGATCGATCATACACAGAATCGCGGTACCCGGCAGCTGTCGAACATCAGTGACAGTAATACCCATCCATTGTGCCTAGGCCTCATCATCATCATTTACATATACGTCTTAAGCATTTACATATACTTCGATAGCCACAACTAATTCTCATCCTTCAAAATATCATCATTTTCATCACTTATCAAAACCATGCACATGCGTAAATTTTCTTAAAATCAAGCAAGCAACGTATATTTCATAAATTCATAAAAATCGTAATCATGATGCATAAGCATTTAAAAATATGATAAAATGTGCTCAGGGCACTGCCAGTACAAAAATCTCGAATCGGGGGCCATTTTGCCCTGGAAACCCAAAATGAGCATTTTACCCCTGGACCTCTAAATTTTGATCCGAAACTTACCAAACTCCTTAAAACATCCCAAGACATAATTAAAAGTGTTTATTAGACGTGAACTCGAGCTCGTTTCAAAACTTAATCGATTCGTTTTAAAACTTGGATCGGAGTCTCGGTTTTAGCCCTAATCAACCCGAAACTTAACCAAATCTTCTACTTAAACCGTGACTTAAACCTACATGATCAGCCTCTAAAACATCTATTCCATACCACTTATGACCCATGAAACAAGCCCAAAGGTTGCTGCAAATCTCCAGCGTATGAGCGATTTTACGATAAAAATCATATCCCCCTCGTTTCTTATCAGAAAATTACAAATTTGCTGTTGAATCGAAGATAATATAGAGTGCTAAAAATCATATGTTGAACAAATTTCCAGAAAACCAACCTATAAGTCACATAATTTGAAATAACAGAGGGTGACGGGGTTTGTGACGTAGAAATTCCACAGCTTGTGCGGCTTTACGAAAAAATCATATATCCCTCGTTTCTTATAAGAAAATTACGAATTTGCCATCGAATCAAAGATAATACAGGGGGCTAAAAATCATATGTTGAACACATTTCCAAAAAAACAACTTATAAGTTGCATAATTTTAAATAATAGAGGGTGACGGATTTTGTGATATGGAAATTTCACAGCTTGTGCGGCTTTAAAATAAAAATCAAATCTCGCTCGTTTATTATAAGAAAACTACAAATTTTATATCGAATCGAAGATAAAACAGAGTTCTAGAAATCATATGTCGAACACATTGCCAGAAAACCAACTTACAAGTAACATAGTACAAAATAACAGAGGGTGACGGGTTTTGTGACACGGAAATTTCACAGCTTTTGAGCGGCTTTATGATAATAATAAGATCTCCCTCGTTTCTTATCAGAAAATTACGAATTTGCTATCGAATCGAAGATAATACAGAGTGATACAAATCATATGTTGAACAAATTTCCAGAAAATCAACTTATAAGTCGCAGAATTCGAAATAACAGAGTGTGATGGGTTTTGTGACACAGAAATTCTACAGCTTGTGCGGATTTACAATAAAAATAATATATCTCTCGTTTCTTATTATAAAATTACGAATTTGCTATGGAAATGAAGATAACACAGAGTTCTACAAATCATATGTTGAACGCATTTCCAGAAAACCAACTTATAAGTCACAGAATTCGAAATAACAGAGGGTGGCTAGTTTTGTGACACAGAAATTTCATCCGAAGACTCAAGATACCGATTGGCCCTTTCCTAAAACCCAAAAACTTCGACTCTAGCCTTATGTCCCCCTCTTACTCGACGTGTACAGCCCTTAGCAACATAAAATTGGCAGCCCTTCAAACCAAAGTAAGAAACCATGAGTTGTGCGCAAGCTATACACATATACGTGTCAAAATGTTTACAAAAGTGATGCTATAAGGGGGACCAACGAATTATCATGCAAATATATATATATATATATATAATCACGCATATACATGGTGTAAATGATGAGAAAGGATATACATAGCTTGCCTTTGCGTTTATACGCTTGAAAACTCGAAGATAGTCGCGTAGGACGTCAACCGGAGAAGCGGGGAATGATTTCCTTGAAATTTTGGAGAGGATTTTTGAGATTGGGGCTGCTGGAATTTCAGAAAAAGTACTGCTGAATGGGGAGGGACGGCCACCTTGAATAGATTAGGTTTAAGGCTTAGTTAAGGAGTTAAAGTTTTAATTATTAAATGTTAATGGGCCTTTAATTAAATTAAAAGGTTTAAAAGGATTTTTGGCCCACTAAGAAATAAAATAATCCTATCAAGCCCAAAAATTCTTCCAAAAAATATTTTATTTAGATACATTTTTTAAAATATATGCCTGAGCCCTCAAAAAGTCCACCGAATCGCTAAATTTTACGTACCGGATAAAAATATATCATGGCGGCTAAAAACTCAACCAAGGACTCATTTTCAAAAATCATACTTAAAAACACCTCATATTAAATAATTAAAATTAATTATTCAATAAAAATATTTTTCCTGAATATCACGGGCCTCCGTTCATCGTTCGAGCGCGAAATGCAACTAAAAATCCTAATGCATGAAACATTAAATAAATCATAAATTAAAACACAAATTAATGAAATAAACATGCATTTAATGCTTTAAAGGAATTTAATAAAATGCTAAAGAAATTTAATAACTTGCATGCACGTGGTTCAAGTGGACCTTCAAATTTTCGGGACGTTACATTTATTTTGCAAGAAAATGATATGGCCGAAGCTTTTCAGCTGTGGAGGTGCTGAAACCGAGAGAGTTCTGCTGAAGAGTAGGGGTGTCGGCCGATGGGGAAAAATGATTTTAGGTTTAGTGGAGTTTTGATAATAGTTAAATAGATAATTACTAGGTAATGAGCCCTAAATTGTCATTTAGAAAGTTTAAAAAGAGTTTCAAGCCCAATAAGCTTAAAAGTAGGCCCATTAAATCCAAATACACTCACAGAAAATTTTTCGTGTTGGCAAGTTTTTAAAAATATTGCTCGGACCCTCAAAAAGTCCTTCGTTTCGAAAAAATTTGTGTACCGCTGAAAAATATGATATGGCGGATAAAAATGTCCATCAAAGCTCATTTCTTGAAAAATACATTTAAAACATCTTATATTATTTAATAAAAATTAATCATGTAATAAAAATAATTTTCCTGATAATTCTCCGGTCTAGGTTCCTCGTTCGAGCACGAAATGCAACTTAAAAATCAAAGTGCATGAACTTTTAAAATTTCATGAATTAAATTTTATCATTAAATAATTATGCCTAAAATGCATGAAAATTATTAAACACATAATTTAATAAAATCCTAGATTGTATGCATTCAGGCCACGTGAATTAAATTCCTGGACCTTACACTTTCCAAGATCTCAAACGGTCCAATAAACCTCGGACTGAGCTTCCCCTTCTTCCCGAACCACGTAACTCCTTCATGGGAGCTATCTTGACAAAGACGTGATCACCAACGACAAACTCGAGATCTCTCCTCCTCTTGTCTGCATAACTATTTGTCTACTCTACGTCGTCTTCATCCCATCCCGGATCTTGACTACCAAATCCGCGTTCCGCTGAACAATATCCAGTCCAATCTCGGCTCTCTCTTCGACCTCGTCCTAATGAATCGGTGACCTATATTCCTTCCATATAGAGCCTCGTAGGAAGCCATACCTATAGATGATTGATAGCTATTGTTATAGGTAAACTCCACTAGCGGCAGCTTCGGCTCCCAACTACCTTGGAAGTCAATCACACAAACTCAGTAGCAAGTCCTCCAAAATTTGGATCACCCTCTCTCATTGACCGTCAGTTTGCGGATGGAAGGCCGTTCTATACAACAGCTTGGTCTCGATGGCGGAATGAAGATTCTTCCTAGAACGATGAAGTAAAGCGCAAATCTCTGTTGGATATTATAGATACTGGAATCTCATGCATTCTGACTATCTCTCGAATATACAGCCCGACATACATACATACATACTGTGACATAGAGCATGTCGTCTTCACTGGCAAGAAATGCGCTGATTTAGTCAGATGATCAACGATTATCCAAATAGCATTGTAGCCAACCACGAAGTCCATCGCAATATTCTCTTACTTCCACTCAAGAATAGGGAGTGGCTTCAAAAACCCTGCTGGTATCTGATGCTCTGCCTTCACCTATTGACAAGTGAGGCATTCCGATACAAACTTCCGAATATATCTCTTCATGTCCCAACCACCAAAAGAGTAACTGTAGGTCATTTTAAATCTTCGTACTCTCGAGGCGGATAGTGTAACGTCCCAGATTCGACGAATGTCCTCACTGTATCAAGACGAGTCTTTCCAGCGTTCTTATGTCCTCACTCACACGCACCACGGAAAACTTCCCTGGAGGTCACCCATCCCAAAATTGCCCCAAGTCAAGCACTCTTAACTTTGGAGTTCTTATGTGATGAGCTACCGAAAAGAAGATGCACTTTCATGATATGAGTAATACAAATCAAATCTTTTATGCCCTCTTCAACTATACAGTCTATTACATTGAACAATCTCGTAATCCCTCTCTTTTCGGTGTGGGATCGGATCATTCATGTTCCCTCCACCTAGAAGCCTGCCAGGAGCCGCTCATTGTCCGTGCAAACTCATGGCACCGGCGATCACCCCCCGTCCTCTTCGGCCCCGGACCTCACATGCCCACCAGCTTCCGCTTGGTTCGTCCACGAACCAAACCGTACTAAGAGAGGTCGGCTCTGATACCACTTGTAACGTCCCAGATTCGACGACTATCCTCACTGTATCAAGACGAGTCTTTCCAGCGTGCTTATGTCCTCACTCACACGCACCCCGGGAAACTTCTCAGGAGGTCACCCAACCCAAAATTTCCCCAAGTCAAGCACGCTTAACTTTTGAGTTCTTATGTGATGAGCTACCGAAAAGAAGATGCACCTTTGTGATATGAGTAGTACAAATCAAATCTTTTAAGCCCTATTCAACTGTACAGTCATTACATTGAATAGTCTCGGAATCCCTCTCTTTCCGGTGTGGGATCGGATCATTCATGTTCCCTCCACCTAGAAGCCTGCCAGAAGCCGCTCATTGTTCGTGCAACCTCATGGCACCAGCGAACACCCCCCGCCCTCTTCGGCCCCGGACCTCACAGATAGAGTACGGTGAAGTATGTGCCTCCGTCATAATCTTTCCTCTCAACGAATCACCACTAGGCACCCATAAACGACCTCTATATTTGAAAATTCTGTCCTCCACACAATACAATTTACTGCCCTTCGATTCATCCCTCGTCTTCCACTTTTGCAACTGCTCATCGATAGACTGCTCAGTACGAATGCGATCTCTCAGAGTGGACTGCACCGTCAAAGTAGATAATCTTGGTGCATGGCCACTAACATAAATCTCAAGGTTGAATATCTGAATCTATGTCTGGAGAGGTTTCTGTATTGCTAGAATACTTAAAACTCTAGTCTTTCTACTCAATGCATCAGCCACGACGATAGGTTTTTCAGGGTGGTAGCTAATGTCACGGCCATAGTCTTTAACTAGCTCCAATCATCACATCTTTCTCATGTTCAACTCCTTCTGAGTAAAGAAATACTTGATGCTCTTTTGATCGGTGAAAATCTTGCATTTCTCATCGTACAATTAACGTCTACAAATCTTCAGTGCGAAAACAACCGCAGCTAATTCAAGGTCGTGCGTCGGGTAGTTCTTCTCATAATTCTTCAGCTGTCAGGACGCATAGGCGATCACCTTATCATTCTGCATCAGCACTGGCGTCCAAACCGAGCTTTGAAGTATCAGTGTAAAGCACATAATCCCCTTGCTCGGATGGCATTGCTAGAACTGGTGCTACGGTAAGTTCATGTTTCAACTTCTCTAAAGTGCTCCGACACTCGGCACTCCACACAAACTTGACGTTTTTCTTTTTCAGAGCTGTCAAGGGTATTGCAATAGTCAAAAAGCCCTTGATAAACTTGCGATAATATCCTGTCAGTCCTAAGAAACTACGAATCTTGAATACATTCCTAGGTACTGACCTCTCCTTCACCGCTTTTACCTTAAATAGATCGACCTCTACTCCATCCCTAGAAATAATGTGGCCTAAGAACGCCATTCTCTCCAACTAGAACTCACATTTTCTGAATTTGGCAAACAAGTTTCGATCCCAAAGCACCTGCAGTGCCGTCATCAAATGCTGACTGTGCTCCTCATGACTTCTACAGTAGATCAGATTGTCGTCTACGAACACGATAAAAAATTGATCCAAATACGGCTACAATACGCGATTCATGAGATCCATGAAGATCACTGGGCATTTGTCAACCCAAAAGGCATCACAAAAATTCGTAGTGCCCATGACGAGTTCTGAAATCCGTCTTATGGACGTCCACTACTTTGACTTTCAACTGATGATATCCGGAACAAAGATCTATCTTTGATAACATTGAATCTTATTGCATTTGATCAAATAGTCTTTAATTCTTGGAAATGGATACTTGTTCTTCACGGTCACTCTATTCAAGTCTCGGTAATCAATGTAAAGACTCAGACTGCCATCCTTCTTCTTCACAAAGAGAACTGGTGCGCCACATGGAGATGAACAAAGATGAATAAAAACCTTTTCTAACGACTCTTGAATATGATCTTTCAGCTCTTTCATCTCCATAGGTGCAAGACGATTAGGTGCTTATAAATTGGCAAGGTACCTGGCATCAACTAGATAGAAAACTCCACGTCCCTTGCTGGTGGAACGCCGGTCACGTCTTCAGGAAAAACATCAGAGAATTCTCTAACTATTTCCACCTCCTCAATAGTTCATCTGGAAGTGTCAGGGATCAGACAACACTTGCCAGGAAATCTTGACATCCCTTAAACATCAACTTCCTCGCGCGCAAATAGGATATAATGCGCGGCACAAGACGGCTCCGAGCTGCCTCAAATAAGAATGACTCCCCACCGACGAGATTAATAGATACAATCCTCCAACGGAAGTCGATCGAAGCTCCGTTCAATGTCAACCAATCCATACCAAAATAATGTCGAATTCTGGCATAAGAAGTACAATAAGATCAGCTCGAACACGGTGTCCTTGCATCTCGAGCTCTACATAACGAACCACACTAGATGACAGCATCTCCTCTCCCGATGGCACCATAACTCTAAATCACAACTGTAATTGCTCAGGCGAGACCTTCATACGGCTCGCAAAAGATTCAGAAATAAAATAATGTGTAGATCCTAGAAGCTAACAGCGCATTCATGGCTACACCCCCAAGACGGATCCTTCTTGAAACACAGCAACAAATCATCCGACACACATTTCTTGACCAATAAATGCCCAAATTACAAATTCCTAGAGTTCACAGTCTAGGATTTTCTAACGATTGCTAGATTAATCAAAAATCATGCCTTGTGCCATAAGCAATACTAGCATGCCACCTAAATATCTAAAATAAATCGGCAAATTAAAATGCTGATTAAATACCTGTGATGAGTGTAGGGCCTGGCACTGCCTCTTTTGCATGCATGACGTACGCCCTACCAGTTGTAGGTGCCTGAATCTTAGGACAATTGAGGGCGACATCTCCTTGCTCTCCACATTTGAAGCACTTTCCAGAGAACCATAGACACTTGTCATAACGGTGGCGGTTGCATTCGTTGCACAATGGCTTTACATCACTCTTTGGCGCTCCCAGTTTCTGTGGCTGCCTCGGCGCTCCCGATTTCTGCTGAGCATGTCCCTTGCTAGTCCCCATGAAAGGTTTCTTATTCTGCTGAATTAATTGCTAGGCACGGTTCCTCTTGCGTCACATCTCCTACACAATGTCTTTCAGTGACTGCTCGGCTCGAGAGGCTTTAGCAACAGCAACATTATAGTAAATCAGGGTCTGCCAGCATCACATCTCGATGTATCGTCGGCCTCAAATCATCCAAGAAATGACGTAACTTCTTTGCAGCATCATTTGCAATCAGGGGCACAAAGTGACAGCCCCGGTCAAATTTCTGGACGAATTCAGCAGCAGATGCATCCCCCTGACGGAGACTCATAAATTCTCTCTTCAACCTCGAACGGAAATCAGCAGTGAAATACTTATCGTAGAATACCCTCTTGAAGCCCTCCCATGTCAACGTCGCCAAATTCTGAAACGACTGTCGTTTAAAATACTACTAGAATTTTTTTACAAATCTATTACTCAAAATTTAAATTTAAATGCATACATGCAATACAGCTGAAAATTCACATTTTTAAAATACTAGTAATCAACTAACTAGCAAGTAAAATACTGCAGTTAAAAACCCATAACAAATCGTCATCCCCAAGCTTACGATTTAAAAATTATTCAAATAAGAAATATTTGTAAAGTTCTTGCCAACCATCGACACATAAAAACAATAGCGTATAAAAATAAATATCCAAATCATTCTTATCTCATACACATGATGTGCAGAAGAAATAAGGTCCTCGGGTTCGCATGCGCACATCCACCTTTGCCTACTCAGTCTTTGGCACCTCCAATCTCCTGATCGATAGGCTCACCTGTATCATTCACACCTAGTGAGTCTAAAGACTCAACACACCTATAACGTTATAGCAAGTACATATACATAACAAGCAACAGTGAAAAGTACTGTATTGAAAATACATTTCATGATCGCAAATGTTGCATGCATAATCATAACATGTCGAAACATAAATATTTTCAAAACATATCAAATCATATCAGCATATAAGTGTTTTTTTTTCTTAATTTGAATTCTGTTCATTAGTTGTAACTTTCGTATCATCGTGTCAGTCGATGGATCCATCTACGTATAACCGTGGTACCCGACGACGGGGACATCAGCGACAGCATTACCCGTCCACTGAGCCCTGGCCTTACATGTCATCGTGTCATCGAATCAGTCACAACAAACTCTCATCCTTCAAAACATGTCATCATATTCATCACTTAATAAAATCATGCATATACATAAATTTTTCACAAAATCATGCATGCAGCGTATTTTTCATATTTACATAAAAATTCATATTCATGATAACATAAACATCTAAAACATTCCAATACGTGTTTAGGGCTCTGCCAAGGCCAAAAACTCGACCCAGGAGCAAAATGGATCATTTTGCCCCTGGAAACCCTAATTTACCATTTTACCCCTGAACCCTCAAATTTCGACCCGAATCCAACCAAACTCCTTAAAACACCTAAACCAATAATAATAATAGTTTCTCAGATGTAAACTCGAGCCCTTTTCAAAACTTATATGATTCGTTTTAATACTTGGACCGAGGTCCCGATTTTAACCCCAGTCAAATCGAAACTTAACCAAATTTTTCCCAACTTGAACTATGACTTAAACCAACATGTCCAACCTAAAAACCAATTATTTCAGCTTTTTTATGACTCACAAAACAAGACTGAAAGTTTCTGGAATTTCCCAGCGTCTCTCGAACTCCAACCCTAGTCCACCAAACGTTCAACCCTTCGACCCTAGGCCCTTCCAGCTCGTTCCAGCCTTGGAAAAACCCTTCCTAGCCCACATTAGGACCATTTTAGGACCAACCTAACTCAAGCTCATAGCCCCATGCACACCTCACACCGCACACCGCACAACGCACACAACTGCTAGCAACTCACAAAGCCCCAACTGAGAACCACCTTAACACCCTTCGCTCAAATGACTTCTTCACTAACCACAGCCGTGTTTGGGCCATCCTAGGGCACGGCTCAGACCATCCAGGGTTTGGTCCAGGGATAGGGATGAACCTTGCATAGCTGGAGCACCCAAATATTCTGATCTAGCCACCCCCGACTCAAGCAACCAAGGTGCACCCTTCGACCTATGCAATATCTCGAACCTCATCGAAATCCAGCCCTATGAAACCATAATTTTTAACGTAAGCAGCCCCTTAACAACCAAACTCGGCAGTCCCCTTGCACATCAATCATAAAAACGTGAGCTGAATGCATAAACATGTGTTTTCATGAACAAATCCCAAAGCATAATCATAAAACCATGCAAGGACTGAGCATTATACATATATAACACACATATCAACATAAATATAGTATGAATGATGCAAAAATAAAGAAACATGGCGTGCCTTAGCGTTTAAAAGTTCAAATACTCGAAGATATGCACGTGGAACGTGAAACAGAGAGGCAGGGAAGAAAGCTTGCTTGAAAGAACTATGGGGGCCGAATCTTGCTGCTGGTTTTCTGCTGTAAAACGTGGGGATGGAGGCTGCTAAATGAAGGGAGGGGGCGGCCAAGGGGTGTATTAGGTTTAGGGTTTGATTAGTTTAGGTTTAAGTTAATAAAAACATGTACTAATGGGCCCTGATTAAAATTTTAAAAAGGGTTTGATTTGGTTAGGTTTTCAAAAACCACCGCTTTGATACCAACTGAAACGACCCTACGTCAAAATTCATTTAATTTACACTAGTTTTTTTCTCTAAACCATGCATAATTATTTCATCATAAATAATCTAGCATAAATAATCAAATAAATGAATTCTATCCAAAATCATTCATGCGGAATAAGTAAATAAAGCAATAAAAATCTAAAATTCAACTCAATAAATTCTAGCATCTTAACAATCTATAATAAAAGCGATAATCCATAAAATCATCAAAAGTCTTTAACATATGCGGAATTTCTAAGTCCTCGGGTATGCAATGTTCCTCCCGAAGGACTCGATAGTCTGCAACTCACGACTCAACATCGTCATCACCTGCAACCATTCAAACCTAGTGATTCTAATGACTTAACATGCTCAAACCTAATATAGGAAGTATACAAATATACAATCACATGCATCAAATTACTTATACTAAAAATAGTCTTTTTCAGGCAAACATGAAACCTTCAAAAATATACAACTTTTGAAAACCATGCTTAAGTGTGAACTTTTCCATTTAAATAACACTTTTAGGTGAATTCTGATCCTCAAAAGTGACAACATTCATTCGGTTGATCACTCTATAAACCATAGTACTAGGCCGTCGAGTTCAACGTCCACTTCTTCTAAGATACCACCGACTATCATAAAAATAACTTCACAATTCACTTCTTCAACGGATCCATTATCATTCAGATTCCCGCTCCCGTTTTCGACGGTTCACTTCCTTTTCATTGCAAGTTCACCATTCCCGTTTTCAACGGATCCTTACTACATTTTCGTCGCGATCAATTCACTTTGACCAAAAATATATTTTCCTTTACTTTAATATTTCATAAGACATTCATACTTTCCATATTCTTTAAAATTTTCAAAAATGGCTCATATCAATCGTAAGCGTCGAGATTGCTAAAAATAACATATATGTGCAAGTACGTTAAAACTTCTAAAAATAGAATATATCATGCACATACTTTAAAAGTTCTAAAAAGAACATTTCATATGATATTGAATTGTTTTAGGAAGTTTCAAACCGTCCTCGACGTTCCTCGAACCGACCTCACATGTTTCAACGCTATGCGTACCCGGACAACCCCAAACTTTGACTCAACGAGAACGACTCGATTTCAAAACTTTAGAAAAACCAAAAGTATTCAGTAGCTTGCTGGAAATTCAATCTTAGGACACATAACTTTCAAAAACGACTCAATTCGCTTACCGGATGACTCGTTTCCCACCCTTTTCGCGCTTTCAGTTAAACAAATGACCAAACTACCCCTCCGACTCAAACCAACCCGATACCATACCTTTATTAACATCCTAAGACTCATTGTAAGCTAATGGAATTCCCCAAACCCAAGCCAAAACCAAAACATGGATTAAAATTTTAACCTAGGCTCAATTTGTCACTATTTTGACACGTTGGGATAAATTACGACCCCGCACGGACCACGACTCAAAACAAACTCCAAAACAGGCCATAGAACTCTTCTTAGACCCTAAAAAAGACCATGATAAAGCCCTTTTGTACACAGACCATATGCCCTAAGCCCTGAAGCTCTCGCACCAGTAGCGTACAAACGCATCCTCTCGCATACCATGGCTTCCTCGCGCACCAGCTGCAGTCCCAGCCCTTGGCTCGCCACTTAGCTCATTCCAGCCCCTCACCAGGACCCTAAGGCATGTCCCCAGCCCCTGGTCCAGCCCTTGCACTGAACCCTTAGCCCTAGGAACCCCACGCCCCAAAACAGCCCACAATTGCATGTTTGTGGAGTTTCGGTTCCAACACTCAACCAACCCAACCAAGGTCTGACTGAACTCATCCTAGCCCTATCCTTCCCTCAAGACCACGATTAGGGCCCCATGCAGCTCCCATGGCTGATGGGACCACACGCCCCCCTTCTCCCCTCTCTGCCTGCATGCCTTTGGTGTGTAGGGCTGAACAGCCCCTTGAGGTTCCCTGTTTTTACCTTTGTCCCTTCAAATCTCCTCTTAAAAATTTATACCAACCCTTGAATTCCTTGGTTTGCATCACTCCTTCAACAATTTCTCTAAACATCAAGAATACCTTGTAAAACATGAGATGCACATGCATATAACTTAGAAACCACCATCCTCATAAAATTTTCACAAAATATCAAATACATGGAATATTATGGATTGAATAGTGCATGAAGAAAGGTTGAAACATGTCTTGTTCGTTTATTCTTACGAAATACGGGAGACGGCGCCACGAGAGACGAACGGGGCACAAAGATTTCCTCCTCCCTTCCTCCCTATAGAATTTGGCCTCCTAGAGTCCTAGTGTGTGTTGTGTGTGCTGAAGGTGAAAGTGGCTTGTGGTATGTAGGGGTGGCAAGGGCTTTCTTTTTATTTAACTGCTAGGTGGGCTTAAGTGTGGTCAAGGGCCTTAATTATTTTAATTAAATCTTTATTAATCTAGGCCCATTAAAGAATTATTTAAATACATAATTATTCCACAAAAGATCTCAATCAATATTTAAAAAATAATTGGTGCTACTCGTTTCTAGTATCATACATCGAGACTTCTTATTTTCTTAGCAAAAGTTCGTTACCGAT